>NC_138372.1:167621962-167651270 GCF_054177405.1 Leptonychotes weddellii
AACCTCGGAGAAGACTCACATACCCCCAGAGCAAACGTCATTTCTGGACCAGGACAAGGCAGACAGGATGCAGTGTGGGAAATCAGAGAGGACGAGAATCATTTAACCCTGGCGACCCAAAAGCTTCCTCAGCAGCGCCCCCCGTCATCTCTTCAGCCACATGTCTTGCTCACACACGCCACGCCCCACCAGCTGCGCCCCGCCCGTCACCTTCTGGCCTCCAAATCCAGAACCTTGCCTTGTGACACCCTCCCCTTCAGGTTTCTGCTCAACTATCACATCCTCTCCAAAGCCTCCCCACCTGCTGGTTCCAGCCCTCTTTACCTTCTGGCAGTTTCTAGAACACCCCAGGCTCTTCCTGCCTTAGCCTTAGTGCTCACTGCTCCCAGGTTGGGAGCTTCCTCTCCCGAACCCCCATTCTTGAGGCTGGAGCTTGAGGAAGGTCTTCCAGGCACCTCCCCTCGCCCCACCACCATGACACCATTAATCTCTGCCGTGGCGTCTATCACGAGCTGTAAAACACTTACTTGTGGGCTTCACTGTCTATCGGGTCTACTGGAGTTGAGCTCCCTGAGGGCAGAGATCTGCGTGGCCATGTCACGGTTGCCCAGGCCGGGGTAATGCCTGCACGCCGCAGCGATGCAGCCCCCAGACAAATGAACGAGGGAATGGAGCACCTTCCCGACACCCTGGGCCAATGCTCACCTCTTCCCCCTCGCAGCTGCCCAACCTCTGTACCTCGTCCTCGTTCGGCTGCACCCCCAGGCCCTACCGCAGCTGGGCCCGGGCCCTCTGATCGGCTGCCTGCAGCCGGCCCCCACGCCCGACCGTGACCTTCCCGTGGGCAGGGCTGTGTCTCACTGATGCTCGAGACCCTGCCTCTTAGCAAGAAGCGAGCACGCAGGAGGTACTTCATAAAGGTGTGGTACGTGCACGGATGAAAGGAGAGCAGGAGGAAGGGGGTTTCTTCACGTGAGGCCCCTCAAGTTCTGGCACCAATTGAGAGACAACAGAGAGTCAGCCAGAGGATCAGAGTGGGCGTGCAGCCCTATCACAGACGGTACTGTGGCCAGAACATTCCACCAGGCCCGCACATGCCAAGTGGCCTCTGGGGCCATTCCCCGGACCACTCAGGAGGGACCGCTCTTCAACTCAGGGTGTCTGCGCGTAAGACTGCAGCCCAAGCGGAGATCCTGAGAACCTGGCCGCTTGGAGCAAACTACTGAGCTGCCCGTAAATATACGGCCTCCGGCCAGGCAGTGTCCGGAGCTCAGCTGTCCCAGAGAGGGAGAGACCCGGTGTCAGCAGAGAACACGGGGCATTTCGTAACAAGAACTCTGTCTGAAAGCTACATGGATTCTCCTTTCTGACTGTAAAAGTAGACAGGCTTACTGAAAAAGGTGGAAAAATAGCAAAAAGCATAAAAAAGTAAAAAGGACTCAAGCCTATCTCTAACTGTAATACCTTAATTCTAGGCTCCCTTTCCAAAGTACTCGTATTTCAGTGTAGTTCAAATGATTCCATCTGTAGGTGTATAAGTTATTATACGTCTCATTTTATTCATGTGCACGCTCATAAATATATACATACCCTACGTTACACCTTGGTTTTTTTTAAGATTTATTTATGTATTTGAGAGACAGACAGCGAGCACAGGGGAGGGGCAGAGGGAGAGAGGGATAAGCAGACTCTCCACTGAGCAGGGAGCCTGATTAGGAGCTGGATCCCAGGACGGAGATCACAACCTGAGCCAAAATCAAGAGTCAGTCGCTCAACTGACTGAGCCCCCCAAGCGCCCCTTACCCCTTGTTTTACTTTCAATGCACTATGAACACTTCCACATCACCAAAAATCAGTCTGCAGGATGTCCCTTCGTGCGGCCGTACCATCGCTTACCTAACAATCACCCTACTTTCAGACTCTCAGAGATTTCCCAATTTTTTAAAAAATTACTATTGAAAAAAATCCTAAACATCTTTGTGCTTCAATTTCCTGTCCGCATTTATGCTGTGTGGGGAGCCCATATCTCAAAGCAGAGACTGAATCCAGAGGGCGGAACAGGTCAAGGCTAGTAGGGTGGAGCACCGAGCTCCTTCTCAGACAGGCTCTCACGAGGCGCGTGCCCCCACATGCTGCACCCCTCCCATACCGGCCGTGATGGATCCTCAGTCTTCACTAGGAAGAGGCGACATGCTACCTCGCTGATGTTCTAATTGGCAGGTCTGAATCGCTCCTGAGACTGATCATTTTTTCAGAAGCTTATTAGCCATTTTTGGTCCATACTTTTCTTCCCCTGTGAGGTGTCTATGTGTGCAGCAAGAGCACCTCTAACTTCCCACTCAGCAAGGGCTCCACCCAGTCCCCCACCTCGAAAGCGGACTGAAGCAAACGAGTGTTCTCTTCAAGCAAAAGGTCAGAGTATTTCCTAGGTTTCACTAAAAAGGCCAATTTCAGTTCATCACCGGGTAACCCAAAAGCAACTAATAACTTTCACCTATTCTGGACCCCAGGCTCTTGCTGTTGAACACGAGGGAGAGAGTCCAGCCAGCACTCCGCATCCTCAGGGTCCGAACGCACACTGGACGCTGTGGCCACTGGGGTTAGATTGGTGTGCTTTTCTGAAGAGCTTTTTTGAACAATTTCTGACGAAGTAAGCATCAGACTGCATCATCCCCCTCCACCCTTGATGAAATTATAAGCCAGGTGTGCCCACAACACGGAAGGCGGAAGGAAATGAAACGTCCTGGACACCTGCTCTGCGCCAAGCCCCGTGCTAAGTATGTGCACACACATTCATCTGATCGATGACAACACTCCTGAAGAGGAGTGTGATTTGCTTCCTTACAGAGGCGAGGAAGCTCTGTGGGCATCAGCCCCTGCCCCATGCCACAGAGCTGGCCGCCCCACATCTGGGGCACAGACTCAGAGCAACTGTGTTGTTCTTAGCTTCGTTTGGCGCTCTCTTGCTCGGCAGAGCACCTAACGGGAAGTCAGCTTTTGCTCGTGCTGTGTGCAGAGCTGGCATGGGATGCAGAGCCAGGGACGGCAAAGCCTGCTGCCACATCCACAAACCACTGCTCCCCGAATTCACAAGAGCCTCCACCCCCAGTGCCTGTGACACACAACGCTGGCGAGCATCCTGAGGGCAGGACCCCTCCTTTCCCACAGACGATAACATTCAGGTACCAAGAAGCTGAGTAACTCACTAGGGTCACCCAGCTCAAAATCCCAGAGCCAGAATGCCAACTCCAGAAGCCAAGGATTATTTCCCCAAACCACAGGGATCACAGCCCCTAAGCATCACCACCCCCTCCTCCGTCCTCCGGTCCAGGACGGGGAGGGCAACGTGTGACTGGTAACCTGTCTTCCCAGAGCTGAGTCCTGATGCGTGAGCTCTCCACCTGCCGAAACCCGCTGTGTTACGTGAAGCGTGGGAGGGGCCCTCCACCTTGCTGCCCCAGGAGCTGCCCTGGCTCTGAGTCCAGCTACGTAACTGGCTTCCGCCATCATGGCTTGAGGCTGTTGCTTTCGTCAGGAAGCCACGCACACTGGGGGCAGCAGTGCTCCTGGGATGGGAGCAACTGGGGGGATGTGCACGGGGGCACCGACACAGCAGCAGGCAGAGAGGGAGAGAGACACCCCGCTCTGCCCCACCGGTGCACGGCCTGGAAATGCAGTCAGCAGTCCCGAGAGGGATGGCTGAGGACTCACACATTCTCATCCAGGCACAAGGGCCACCACGAGCCCACGGGCAGGGACCAGCTTAATGCCCTGAACGACTTCACGTCTATATGCTCAGCGAGCAAGCCCTCTTCCTAACAACAAGGAAGCACCAAGCCGTAAGGAGGCACGGGAGGCACCTGTCAAGGACAACTTCCCCGGCACAGCCCTCCTCACTCGGGCTTAAGCTCATGCCCACGGGACTCCTTTTATCTGGGGGGAGGCCACGCGAGTCAGAGAGCACTTGGGCAATCCCAAGTACAAAAGTGTCTAAAAAATAATTCAAAGCCACGGCTGAACCTCGGGCAAATCACAGCAAAGCTGGAAAACACGATCTTCAGAAAAGATAAAGAAAAGGAGAGGAGAGCGGGTGGGCCCAGGACCCACGGTGAGCGCACCTGCCCTCGCACGGCACGGCCTTCACCGGGGGCTGGCGCCAGCGCGGACGTCATCCTTCACACGACACCTTGTGCTCAGGATGGCTCTGTTGTTCTTGTTGCTTGCTTCTACTGGTTTTTAGTGTTTTTCATTCTTATCTGAAGTATGACTGGCACGTAATGTTAGTTTCAGGTATTCAGCACAGTGACGCACACCGCCACACCCCCCCCCCCCGAACTCCCGCCAGTGTGTTACAGTATGACCGACAGCATTGCCCAGGCCCCACCGCTCATCTCCGTGACTTACTATGTTAGAGCAGGAGTCTGCACCTCTTAATCCCCATCGCCTACCTCCGCCACCCCCTCCCGCCTCCTCTGGCAACCACTAGCCGGGCTCCATATCTATGGGTGTTTCTGCTTCCTCGTTGGTTCATTTTCGTGTGTGTCGGGGTTCCACATGTAAGTGAAATCCTATGGTGTCTGTCCCTCTCTGTCTGGCTTACTTCATTTAGCACAATCCCTCCTCCAGGTCCATCCACATGGTCAAGAATGGCACAGTCTCTACCTGTAATCAAGTAAAGACACGATGCTGGGCACAAGAGTGCGTGATCTATGGTCGGTGGCTGACCTGGGGCAAGAATCTGGTCTCTGGGCTCCCTGTCCAGGGCAGTCTGAGGAGCGGGAGGACATTTGCAAGGGACACCAGGAGGCACCTGGTCTCCAGTAGATGGGCAGAGGGTAGAAGAACCTGGCTCTTGTCACAATCTCCAGGGCTAGGCCGCCAGCTCCCCTTGAGGGCTTTCTCAGTCGTCTGTGTATCTTGCCCATACCCCTTACCTTCTCTAACCCAACCTCGTTTTCTAAAGTAGGGAGAATGCCTGCTGGCTCACTGTGCACTCTATGAAGAAGTCTGGGCACGTGCGTAAGTGTGGTTAGCACTTTGCCAGGGGGCGTCTGGATTAGTTGCAGGGACCAGGCTTGAATCCCAGATGGGGGAGAGGCCCAGGCCCCACACGCATGTGCTGGGACAGGACTCCGTCAGATCCTAGCAACGGCATCCAAACGTCCGCCCTGCCCAAGGCCGCCCGACCGCACACACCCTCACGCCACAGCCTCTCCTAGAACGGTGGCATCACCTCCCGGGTCCCTCACGGTGCGCAGAACACTGCAGCTCAGGTTCTTCACATCAGACGGGCTAAACCCCCTCCTGTGAAGGTTTCGTGTGGATTAAGTAAGACAGTAGACACAAAATGGTCGGCCCAGTGGCCAGGACACCAGCAGCCCTGTATAAATAGCAGCTGTTGTCATGGTGGTTAATCCCAAGTCCCAGATGAAGAGCCCAAGGCGCTCACAGCTACAGAAATCACCTCGGGCCGCTCGCAGAACTGCAGAGACTCTCGATTCAAATGCACCCGTGAGTCTCCATGCAGCATCCTGGGTGTGCTGTCCGGCCTCCCCACCAGACGCTCGCCACCGAGATTCCATTCCGATCATCCCTGATGAGTCGGAGTTAAATAAAATTAATACCACTGCTGAATGCCAATTTTCACGTTTAATTTTATGGCCAAATGTGACAGTAATAGTCAAGAGTTGGCACTAGAAAAAGGTGCTGTGATTCTGAAGAGTCTATATAAAAGCGGTGGTTTTTAAAAATATCATATGATTCAGTCTTTGAACAGCTGATAACCTCACCAGGGAAGTCATAATGATGACATTTAAATACAAATCAGGGAGTCGAATTTAGGAGGGCTATCCACATATAATTAAATTGAACTTTCATTGGGAGATAATTGATAGTTATAACACTGCTATTCTAAATTTATGTGCTGCATCACATGGGCGTCTGCTTGACTAGACCAGCCTATTCGGTTTTCTAATGAAGTACAACCCAAGTGAAAGGAAGCAGTCAACCTTGAGGAGACATCCATCCTGACTGAGGAGGGGCTCTAAGCAGCCCAGAAAATGGCAGGAACACTGACATTTGAATCACACCCAAAGAAGATAATTTTCCCCTTAAGCCTCATAGATCAATTACAATAAAGAAAAACCCTTCCTTCTTATTATTTTTTAAAGATTTATTTATTTATTTTAAGGGGGGAGGGGCAGAGGGAGATAATCTCCAGCAGATGCCCCACTGAGCACGGGGCCCAACGCAGGGCTCGATCCCACGACCCTGAGATCACCACCTGAGCCAAAATCGAGTCAGATGCTCAACCGCCTGAGCCGCCCAGGCACCCCCTTTCCTTATTAATTTTAAGTGAAGAGAAAAGATACACTGGATTCTAAAAATCAAAGCCCAGCACAGTGCAATCAGAGCATCACCAAGGACCGCACCAAGCACAGGCCGCCTGGCTGCTATCAGCTCTGCGTTCACAGCAGCCCCAAGAGGGATTCAATCTGTATGCAGCAAAACTAAGTAACTAGCCCGAGGCCACAGAGATGGCAAACGGGAGGTGGGGAACACCTCACCAGGACCTGGCCTGGAGAGCCTGGAGTCTGAAGCAGGAATGACAGGAGGGGGCCAGAGAGGCATGCCTGCTCTCCTGAACTCCAGGGACACACCTGACGGGCACCCAGAAACGAACAGTGTCCACAGGTGCCTGACCCACCAGCCGCCGCCATGGTCTGTGCGGCTACAGGGCTCAAGGGCTGGACTGGGGGTCCACTCAGCTTACAACCAAGCCTGGGGCTGGGGGGGGCACTGGTCTGAGGCCCAGTGCCCGCCCCCCACCCAGTCTGCTCCATGCACAGGCTGGGGCAAGCTGCAGATATGCCCGCGTCGGGTAGATAGATGCCCAGGCTCCTTCAGAGGTAAAGGCCACATCCCTGCGGTGTTTGGTTTGTCTGAATCTCAAGTTCCTCATCGTAAACAGGAGGTGTCTGGAACCCACCTACCTCCTGGGTTTGGATTCCATGAGCTCAGGAAGGCAGGTGGGGATTCGACGGGCTGTCAGGTGACAGTGGCCTCCCACTGGCGGGACAGATTCTCAGAAGAGTGACTGTCTGGTCTGAACACCTTGGTTCCTTCATCAAAGTCCAGCTGGTTCCACAGGAGAGTGGGGCCAGTGAAGACACCCCCACATGCCACCCACGAAAGCACCTAGAGACGCACTATCTCTCTACTCAACACACCCATTTTACAGACGGGCAAACGGAGCTCACAAGAGGCAAATAGCCCACCACGGTCACCAGCTGGGAGGACAGAAGGTGGACTCGAAGCCCGTGCTCCTGCCCTCCACAGAGGACCTATGCTCAGGGCACCCGTCGCCTTGCAACACTGCCCTTGCCCGCCTGGCCCCACCTCAGAGGGCTCACTCCCCCCACCCTGGAAGACCCAGCCGACACGGCCTCCCTGCGAGGTCTCCCTGCCTGCCCGCCCCACTTTCCCAGCCTCTGAGACACCTGCATCTCGCTCGGGGCTCCAAGACAGGGTGGGTCCAGCTGCTGTGTCTCCGCGGCTGGGCTGGCTCTGTGACTACTGGTCAGGGGATGGGCGCTTGCACGTGCAGCCTCAGAAATACCCCCTTGCGCACAGATACTTCCTTTATAAACGTTGCACATATTTCTTCTGTGTAAGCTGAAGCTACAGAGAAGCCAGGCCCACCGTGTGGCACGTACAGAGCAGCCCCTTCCACCGAGGCCAGGGCTCCTGTGGAAGCACAAGGCCTTACTCTGCATTTCTGTACATGAACATTTGCTTTACGACCTTCCTCAGCAGACAACAGGGCTCGGGAGAATGAGATTCCCTCTTCATGTCCTCAGGCTGCTGGCCACCCTCCCTCTCTGGACTGCAGGAAGCAGAGTGAGGGCCAGCGCCACTTTTAATTGATTTCCCTCTACCCGGCCTCCCACGGGGCAGCTTTCCCTGCCTAACAGGGCCGACTGGCCCTGCTGGATCCGTGTGGCCACACGTCCAGGAAAGGCAGGAAGAAGCCAGGCCCGGGTCTTCCTCCCCATGGCCTCGGCAGCACCATGTGAAGGGCAGAAGTTAAAGTCAGCAGATGGGAGTTCACGCCCCGACGTCACTCCTGATGAGGCGTGGGATCCAGGGTGGGTCACCTCACCGTGAGGCCCCACGTGGGATGGAGAACAGTGTGGACAAAGGAGCATGGGCTTGCAGCAACACAGACCTGGGTCCTAACCCATCCTCTGTCACCCGTGAGCTCTGTGGCCAAAGGCAAGTTACCCGAGTGTCTCCAGGCCTCAGTTTCTGCATCTATAAAATGGATACCCTCCTTTGCAGTGTTAGTCAGGATTGTGGAGAATTCATTTGAACCCCCTGGCATATAATTGGTGCTAAAAATGTATAACTATTACTTTTGAGGGCAAGGAAAATGTTCTAAGATGGATTGTGCTGATGGTTGCACAACTCTGTGAATATGCTAAAAAAAAATCATTGAGGTGTGCACCTTTCAATGGGCAAATTGTACACTATGTGAATCGTATCTCAATAAAGCTGTTATCAAAGATTATAGCTATTAAGGGAGTTATCATAAGAAAGATCAAATGGGATAGCATTTATGAAGGCTTTTTGTGAAGCGTAAAATGCCCGAGAAGCACTAGGTATTTATTCTGTTCACTCACTGTCCGGAGTTCGCAAACCTCATTTCACCGAGACCACCGTGAAAGCCTGAGCCTCCCGCCGTACCCTCGGCTCGGCGAGGGCTCAGCTGTCCCCTCCCACTGGGTCTCCTCCGTGCTTTCCAGCCCCGGCCCAGACAGGAACCGGAAACCTCACGCTAGACGGAAGCCCCGCTCAAAGGCTGCTGCCGGATTCTCACACCTGTGCTCACCACTGGTTTCTGTAAGGCCCCCGGGGAGCTCCGCGGGCAGCAGCTTGCACCGGGCCGGTGCGGGCCTGTCCTCTCTGAAGCATCAGAAATCCTTTCCCCCGATCGGCTCGTCTCTAAGGACAGGCTTTGGGTCTTCCTCCAACACTCTTCACTGGCTACTCTGGAGAAATTTGTTCAAAGATTAAAATATCTATCAGCTTCCTTGCTGGTTTCCTGCTAGTCTTCTAAAGTCTGAGACAGCTGGTTTCTGCCTGGGTCTGCCTCCACTCAGCCGCGCCTTCAGGCCAGTCCCTGAGCTTCCCCGGCCTCGCCAGGAAGGAAGCCTGTCCCACAGGGTGGCTGTGAGCAGCGCATGACGGCATGGAGGAGAGGGCCTGGGCCACGGCCCACAGCTGGTGCCTAATCAGGGCTGGCTCCCTCCGGCTTTTCCAACTGTAACCGAAACTAAGCCATGCTGGCAACTCCGCCTTCTGTGGCTGAGAGCCTGGGGGGCTCTGCTTTTCTCAAAGGTCATGCTGAGCTCGGGGAAGGCTGCAAGAGGCCGCCGTGGCAGCCACCCAGCGCAGGAGCTCAGGTCCGGACCGGCCGCCTCCGCTCAGGCTTCTGCGCACTCTCAGATGAAGGAGGAGCATGAGGACAAAACCTCTTCCCAGCAGCTTCTACATTCACTCGAGTGTTCTGCTGGATTCCAAGAGGGAGGTCAGGAGCAACCGTGTGATGGTCACAGAGCCTGCGTCCCCTCCGTCACTCAGGCAGAAGACGCGGTTGCGTCCCCAGGCGGCCTGTCTCTACAGGGGTGGGTGCCACAGCGGACTCCCCAGCCGGGGGCAGCTCCTGACCCACGGCCAGGGGCGGGCCTCACACGGCTGCGGCGGCACAGGGCCTGCTCCCGTGGCACGTGAGTGCCCCCTGAGGCTCTGCCAGCTAACGTGTGAGGGCCGGACAGGACATCAGTCACACTGTGGCTCCAACAGGGGTGCCGCCCAGGGCCACACTAAGGGGCAGGAACCCAGGACGACCCACCCTGGGGTAAGCTCAACAGTGTGCAGAGCGTAGCTGCCATGCAGGGGGACCGAAGGCGGATCAGGAGCAGGGCCTCTCCCTCTGGAGACACGGGCAAACTGTTAGGGTTGCGGTGGGGATGGAAAGCGCCAGGCCACATGAAAGCTCAGGATGCTGCAGGAGTATAGGAAAGGGACAGCTAACCCTGCCCCAGCCATGTCAGGGATGGCGGGAAAGAAGCGCTGGCTGAGCTGGGGCCAGCAAGGCAGGGAGGAGCCGAGCACCAGAGGGGTGCAGGTGAGGGGGGAGCAGCCCTTGCAGAGAGCTGGGAGTGACAGAGGGGGAGAGTGAGCAAGGGACCCTGCGATGTCAACACAACTGGACACAGGGAACTGGAGAGGGACAGAGCCAGAGAGGTCGGCGGGGGCCAGACAATGAGGCTCTCACGGCCTCACTAAGGATTGTGCACGTCTCCTCTGTGCCCCGCCGGGTGGGGGGCCCACGCCGAGAGGACTGTGAAGGCTGGTTTTCAGAAGAGAGGAAATCAAAACAGCACAGAAACGCAGCCGCTGCAGGAGGAAAAGAACACTGACTGAGGCTTTGCAATGATCTCCACTGTAATCAATCCTAGGAATGGGTCTTACTGTCTTTCCAGAGCCAGTGAGGAAACTGAGGCCCAGGCAAGGACTGGCCCCAAGTGTCCTTCCGCAGCCCCGGGTGTGCATGGTGGCCAGGAGCAGCGAGGGCCAGCAGGGGCACCCAGAGCCCACCACCCGCACCCAGGAACGTCCACAGCGAGGCACGAGCTCCTCCCTCCGGTCCAGGTGACAGGGCCTGGGTCCAAGATTCCAAAGCCAGAAGGCAACCCTCCTGGGTGCATCACAAAGGATCACACACCACAGGGATGGGGCAAGATGAGCAGACAGGGGCAGGGCTCGGGGAGTAGGGCAGAGCCAGGACACTGTTCAGCACAACCCCAGGCCCAGAAAAACAGAGACACAGTGAGAAGAAAAAGGAACATCTCTGGCAGTTTTTTCCCTAGTATGTCACCAAAGAAAGAATGCAAGAGAAACACATGGAAGTGGTGTTGACATCTGGATTTAAGACAGACCGTAGCGGTTTCCCTCATCAAGCTAATCAGAAGCGGAAGAACCAACAGCGTTGAATGACCCTAAAATAGCTTCTGTACAGCAGCTACAGATGGATCAGATGGGGAAACTGATCAGAACGCAGGGTGAGGACCCTGCTATAAAGATCCATCTCAAAGGTGAATGAAAATATACTGAACATGCTGAAGGACAACAGTGTTTCCATTATCCTCCCTGGAAATAAAGACTCCCTTGTCTAAACACGTCCCTAAATGGAGCTCAGGCTTTAAAAGTCACCATGTTGTTTTCAGCCCTTTTGGCAGAAATCTTTCTACGTTAGGTGCAAACTCCCCTACCTGCAGGGCTATGCCCCTGCTTCTCCTATCTCAGCGATGGGGGCTCTCGCTGGGGTCCAGGGCATGGTCCCCTTGCCAAGGACTTCCCCACCGGCCAGGTTCCCTGCCGGGATGTCCAACATCTCACTAGCCCCCAGGTGGTGAGTGTTGCCACAGCAGAGTCTGAACCCCACAGAAGAGAGAGCTGGGCCTCCGGCCAGAGTAGCACGTGTGGGGATCGGCATGTGAGTCTTAGTGGGCAGAGAGGCGGGGTACCGCCTGTGCCCGCGAGAGCCAGGGCTCCTCCCATCACGGTGATCCAGAAAGGATCACAGGTGGCCTGGCAGACGCCAACCAGTCCCCAGGGCCGAGCCCAGAAGCGCATGTGTCACCTCCGCGGACTCCGTTCTCTTGCCAGAAGACAGTGCTCTTTCTACTTAACAATACTCGCACTGTGCCCCAGGGGCGTCCTGAACACCGAGCCTCAAGTTTGTCACCTGTAAAGTGAGCACACTGCCTGTCTAAAGAGAGGTGATCTGTGGATTAACTAGGACAGCGGATGCTTAATAAGAAAGCCTTTGAGAAGTTCTCATTATTTCATTGCTATCGTCATCGTAGATGTACCTTCCCACTGGGGCCTCAGACTCCATCTATCCCAAACCAGACACACGTTCCGCCCAAGCCTGCTCTCCCCCTGGCCCTTTGCACGCCACATCACCTCCTGCATGGCCTCATCGCCCCGTCCCCTTTGCCCCCCAGGTCTGGGAAGATGCCAGGTTATGCAGACCTGCCCCTGCCTCCTTCCACGTGGGGGTGCCCCCCTCTCCCAGCGCCCTGTACCTTGCACCCAGGAGACGGATCACAATATATACAAACTGTCCCAGATCTAAAGGGCTCCCGCTTGCCTAGATAAGCATAAGACAAGTGGACGCAAACCCCAGGGGACCTCTGTGCCCTGCTAAGGGGTGTCCTAGAGCTTCCAGAGCTTTCTTTAGACAAAGGGGGTCGAGGAGGTTTAGCGGAAGGGAGGCAGCAGTCATCCCTGTGCTTCTGGAAGGAGCCAAACGGAGTCACCGGTGACAAGGCCAGTGTGAAGGCTAGTGCAATGGCCCAGATGAGAACTGCCATCGGGGAAACGACGTTCCCAAGGTACAGAATTCTCAAAGAGACGGACAAATCACAAACTGCCTGACTGTCATCAGTGTGCAAAGTCACATTTGCGTGGCCATCAACAAACAGCAGAAATACAGAATATCTTTACAGAACACGGATATAGAATTAAAGGGATTTCCTTTGGCAAATAAAAATTAGAACACATTTTCTGAAGGCCAAAATTCTTTCAAAGAGGCAAAAGTCGCAGGGAGGAGTGAACTTTTAAAAACAGGAACCCCCTAACACATACGTGGCCCTCGTCTGCGCCCCGCCGGGTCTGAGAGCAGACGTCAGCTCAGCGGGATGCTGATGGAGTCAGGCGGCTGAGTGCAGCCTGGACTAGGAGTGCGTGCCCGGGGAGCTGCAAGTGGGCCAGACAGCTGCAGGGACACCCAGAACGACGTCCGGAATATAATGTGGCCCTAGATGCAGCACGCAGCCTCAGAGGGACCTAGGCAGGGGGCGGCACCCCCAGAGCCACAGGGCTGCATTCATGGAAGTGGGGGGTGGGAGAGGCCAGATGGAGGCAGGTACTTGGGAGGAGGCTAGGGTGATCCTGGGAAAGACCCTGGCCCTGAACCCAGGTGGGAGGGAAAACAAGAAGTGGGGGACTTAATTCGTCCTATTTCCAGGAGCAGCTGTTCTGATCAAGTCCCTGGGAGAGCCATCACCAAGACAGCAACAACACACAGAGAGGGTCCCGCCCCAAGAAACCCATCCTAGGTCGAAACTATCTTAAAGTCAAAATGCATGGGACATCCCCAGCCTACCGACCGCACGGCTGAGCCGTGCCCACCTCCACGTGCTCACGTGAGCCTCCAGTGGGCAAACCATCCGGCACAAAGCCTATTATGATAAAGGGTTGACTGTCTCATGGAATACGTGGACTCCTGTTCAAAAAGTGACAGGATGGCTGTGTGGGCCCAGAATGGCTTTCGGTGTGTCCACGTGGCCCTCGTGATCACTGGCGGGCTGGGGGCTGCGGCTGCTGCCACCACCCTGCACATCACCAGCCCGGGAGAAGGTCCACACCCCAAATGCCCCGCATCCCTTCTGCACTAGCGCAAGGTGGAAAACCTAAGTCGAATCATCGGGAGGCCGGGAACGGTCTGCACCAGGCCCCTGCTGCCTGGCGCCCTCGGAACGGCTCAGCCTCTCTCCTCTGCAGCCCGGGCAAGCACCGCAGAGCCGCACCAGCGGCCCACCGCCTCCCACCGCCGGCACACTTCGCGGCCACTGTCCCCACACTGCCACGGCACGCTCACGCGGCACTTTGCTTACCGGCCCACACTCACCAGGCTGAGTCACCTCCGAACCACCTCCTTTCTCACCCTCGGTGCTGCTAGTAGTTTCTCTGAAAAGTGTCTTGTTGAAAAGATCAGCACTGAACGTGTATTTCTCCCCGCATGACGAGCAGAGACCTATCTGTCCTCACCTTCCTAGCGCAAGGCACAGTGCCTGACACGTGGGTGAGGAAGAAAATGTGGGCTCAACAAAGGGGCAGCCCCAAAGTCTTTTTATGGCTGGAGCATTATGCCCCCAGAGAGAACCACTCAGTACAGAGCTGACTGGTACGAAGGCTATGAAATCCCCCCATTTTGTTAACAAAATGCCTCAATCATACTAAATCAGTTGCCATTAGTTAACAACAACAACAAAAAGTGCTATCACATGTAACTGCACATTTCATTGATTTTAAGTTAAAGCTCTTATTTCCTAAATTAGATGAGAACACCCAGGAATAGGAAACAGATTTCCCCGCACACACCTGGAAGGTGTGCGCCAAGCCTGGGGACAGGGGCACTGCCAGGGCGCGGCCTGTCCTCCCAGCCTGGGCCCTGAGCTCTGTGCAGGGTGACAAACGGAGCTCGGGGCTGCAGAGACGTGGAAATCTGGGTTTGCATCCCAGCTCTGCCTCAACGTCTGTGTCATCCTCGGTAAATCATTTGGCCTTTTGAAGCATTTTCTCGCATAAAAAATAATGATAATGATGCCAACCCCAGAGTGCAGTGCTGGGTATTTAAAAAGCTGCAAGCCGTGCCCTGGGCACTGAGTATACACTCAGGTGACGATAGTAGCTGGCATCATTTCCTACCATCTACCACATCCACCCCAGCACGTAATCCAGCCCCAGGGGGCAGAAGGGAACCTAGGGGACACTCAAAAGCTCCGCAGGAAGGCCCCCAAAGGCCCCCCACCGCCTGGGCCCAAGCACCTTCAGTCCTCCACTATCGTCACACACACACACACACACACACACACACACACACACACACACACACACACACCCAGTCCCAGGGGACCTTCTGCACAGTCACGGGGCTGGGTCTTGGCTCATTCCTCAGGGACCCACTTTGTAAAGCCTGCTCTGCCCTGTCCCCCACTCCCACCCCATGAGAACCACGTCCTTGCTACAGTGACCACCAGTGGTTTGTGCCCGCTGTCCATGGCAGTTTCCCGACACACCTGTTTCACCCCTCTCCATCCACTAGACCATGAATTGGACAGAGTGAGGAAACTATGTCTTCCTCATTTTCTACAAACCTGGAACTGAAGTGTTCAACAGGTGTTTGCTGAATGAATCACTGAGAACTGCCTTTGATAACCTGAACGGTCTTCATGAGCACGAGGGGGGCAGCCTTGTCCTGTGTGGCCGCAGAGGGCAGAACAGAGGGGACTAAAGCCACACCGAGCCCTCCAAGCCCGAGCAGGTGGGGTGAGCCTGACACAGCCCTCTCTGCCCCCACTGACGACAAAGCAAAGTCCGGACAGATACAAAAACAGCCTCCTGAGCTCTGGGGGAAGAATGCAAGCACGAGGGCGTAGGGAAGAGTCGCACGAGACTAGCCCCCCACGCAGGGGTGGCCTCCCACGGTCCCTCTCCCTTTCCCCAGGGCTGCAACTCTGATGTAAAACCAGGAAAGGGGGGGCCCAGAAGTGTCAGGACATGTACGTGTGGAGGGAATCCAAGAGGAGAGCGAGCCAGAGAAGGGGATCCCCTGAGCCAACACAGAAAGGCTCAGGGAACAGGACTGGGATTTGACCCCCCCACAGAAGCATACATGTTTCAGATTCACCTGAGTTGTGTGTACACAGGACAGATCCCGATTAGCACAGTAAAGTGGTGGAGAACTGACGTGAGATTGGAACCACGTGTGCAAGTACCACAGCCTGACCCTGAGGGGCCCAGGGGGGCCCAGACCCAGGGTGTGCCCGCTCATACAGGTCACGGCTGGCATCTCCTCCCTACGCTGCACTCCATGGTGTCGTGTCGGGAGCTTGAAATTGGCCATGGGAAGTGTGAGCACCCCAGGAAGTGACAAATGCTGTGAAGTCCCAAGTTGCTTATTAAAGATTTCCAGGTCACACGTGGACAGACCCAAACCAGCACAGCAGAGACTTGGGGAACGGTCTCTGCTGTGCTGGTTTGGGTCTGTCCACGTGTGACCACATGTGACCGGTGTGCGGTCAAGAGTGAAGATCTTGACCTCCACCCAAAGAAGGGGAGACGTAATTCACAATCAGAGCCTAACTAGAGAGACTGCCTGCCAAAACAAGCCATCAGTGTCCTCCAGAGCCTTATAAAGAGTAACAGAGTCTACAGAAATGACATTCACAATGTCCCAATACAATTTAAAATAACTGCCAGGCAAAAGAAAGAAAAAAAAAAAAAACCAGGAAAATGCAACCAATTCTCAAGAACCAATGATGTCAACCCCAAGCTCATCCAAATGCTGGGACTATCAAAGGCTTTATGGCAGCTAATATAACCATGCTCCCCAGGATAAAGGAAAACACACTTGGAAGGAATGAAAAAAAAAATAAGACTTTACAGTAAGAAAATAGAAAATATTTTTGAAAAGAGGTAAAAGGAAATTCTAGACCTTAAAAATACAATAGAAGTTTTGAGTAACCTCACAGAATGAGTTCAATAGAACAGAAATGACAGGGGAAATTAAGTGAACTTGAAGACCAAGCACAAAAGTAAGTACTGATAAACTGGACCTCACCAGAATTTGAAACTTTAGAGACTCCTCACACCATGTGCATCAAACAGGAGACTTGTGCCCAGACTCCATGCTGAGAGCATCAATGGACAACCCAACCAAAAACGGGCAAGAGACTGAAACAGATGTTTCGCAACGTAAGGTGTATGAAGGGCAACGCATGTGCAGGAGGTCATGGAGAAGCCACCTGGCATCCACGGTCCCTGGCAAATGCACGTCCAGACCAGACACACGCCCGGCCGCATCCAGCACTGGCCAGATGTGCGGGGCGGACAGAGACATAAGAGGCTTCCAGGGGCAGCCCCCAGAAAAAGCTGGGCGGGTTCCCAGACAGTCAAACACAGACCTGTCACATGAGCCCGTGAGCTGGCTCCTGGTATTTCCAAGAGAGATGAAAACAGGAGTCTCTCAAAGACTCGCATGTGAACGGTCACAGTAGCTTTATGTAATAGCCCAAGAGGAGAAACCACCCAAAAGCCCAACAGGTCAGTGAATAAATAAAGAGTAGCACATCCTTGTAATGGAATACTGGTCAGCGGTGAAAGAGAGAGACCCACGTGACGTACCAACAGGGAGGACACAGCTCAGAACGAACGGTGGCACCGTGGCACTGAAGGACGCCCAGTGTCTAAACTGACCAAGTCGCATACTTGGAAGACGTGCAGCTGACTGCTTCCATTGTCCTTCTACCGAGAGGTACGGAAAGATGTGGTGGGAACGTCTCAGCCCAGAACCACGGTCCTCCATAACGGGGGCTCTCAACCACCTGACCAACATGTGGCTTCCAGAGTCAGCGACACCTGGGCTCAAACCCTGGCCTGGCAAGTGACTGCCCGCCCAGCGGCCGATTTCCTTGTGTGTCACGTGGAAACAGCCAGGGCAACTGCCTCCGCCCAGGGTGTGCCGGCTGGCGTGGAGCTGTCACTCTTCCTCGGCCACATGCCGGGCTTTGCCACTGTCACGACTCTGCACCTGCAAGGCCCCTCCCCTCCTCCTGGCACAGATGCCATATTTCTCATTAGCAAGCACGGACCCGATCCCCCCTGGGAACCCCCAAATCCTGTATGAGGCCTGTTCGGGGGGCTTGTCTGCTTTCCCCCCGCACTTGTGTTGGAATGCTGCAGGGCCCTTGGAAACAGCCTTGCTGGGAGGAGGAGTGCATGGTCTTCTGTGCTCCTGCCATCCCTAATGTAAACACCAAGTGCTGAAACACCCCTGAGGAGGAGGACGTGGGGGGGTGGGGAGGGGCTGCGCTGGACCGGGTCGTACACTCTGAGGACAACTGTATTTTGTGGTGCATTTGTGACCAGCAAGGACTTAGTGAAATCAACAATTATCCTTGGTTCTGCTTGCTCAAAACTTAAAGCGATTCTCCTAAAAAATACAACAATGAATAAGCCATCCTCTAACCTCTAGCTTTTAGATGCTTTTATTGCTGCTTTCCCGAACAAAACTCACACAGGTAGGGACCGTGTCTGCCACGTTTTAGACACGAACGTCCCCAAGGCTGTGCATCGTGTGGCACAGAGTACATGAACAACAAATGAATGTACTTAAAACTTAGAGCGACCACGATAAAACAAAGTCTGGTAAATTTTAGTTAAGAAAGGTACCTTTACATCACTTTATGACACAGCCATTCTCAAACACAGCACTGGCCTCAGATTTGCCAAAAAGGACAAACACGCAGTTCAGCCCTCTCCGTGCCCAGGCAGCCCCTCGCCTCGGGCCGTGCCGGCTTCCCTCTCTCCACGTGCGGGGTTCCTCGGCTCTCAGGATGATGATCCTGTGCCTCTTCAGACACCATGCTTCTGCATGTGTCCTGCAACCTCAGGACACAAAGCCGTGGCCTGACTCGTGGGCGTGGGTGGAAGGGGGCCCCCAGCGAGGCCGCGCGGGGTTCACTGAGGGGGGTCGAGAACAGGCTGACCCGAGGAGCCTTTCCAGCCTCACTTCCAGCCCACAGCTCTTCGCCTCACACACTGCAATCTCATTTGACCCGATGCCAAATGGCGGTGACAGTCCCCTCGCAGGGAAGGGTGTCTGGGCCCGGGAGAGGCACGCAGAAGGCCACGGACGTCACCGACAGGTGCTGCGACCGGACTCTGCTGCTTCTCGAAACCTTGCTGTTGCATACAGGTGCCAGAGCGAAACCTTTGAGCACCACGGATGGCACGTGATAGGTGCCGGACCAGCACAGCCGGCCTGTCATTGACACACAACGTGAGCAAGAGCAGGGCAGCTAAATGCACCCCAAACAATTCTCTCTGGCAACCCTCAACCACCGCAGGTCAGGTGGACGGATGGCTCAGGATCACGCTGGAAAACAAGGGAATTAACGACTGACCGAAGCTTTGAATCAAGCTTCTGTTCTGCGTTCAGGATAGTGAGCACTATGGAGGCCTTTAAGGAAACAGACTAGTGGTATTTATAAGCTCCTCTCCAGCTAAGACATTAAAAGGACGAAAAGGTAATAGTGACAAGATTAATATTCAAAGACAATTTCAATCTTTCTAGACCTGTCAAATACAAAAAGAGGCATTCCACATCTGGCCCCACAGAAGAGGAAATTTGTAAAAGACACTTCATTTTCAAGTTATCACAGTGACTGCCAGGCCCTTGGAGGCCCAGACTTCCCCAGGAGAGGCTCAGAAGAGGAAGGCGGAGGGAAGGAGGCCACACGGGGTTATCACCATGGGGAAATCACAACAGGGACACCGTGAGCGCTCACCACACAGAGACACGCGCATGAGGTCATGGACTCTTCACGACCCTGCAGGGCCCCCTTTCAGATGCAGAAACTGAGGCACGGCAGGCTAAGGCCCTGCTGGAATCGGCCCTCGGGCACCAGAGCCTGCTCCCTTCCAGCCCTGCTGCCCTGTACAGGAAGCAAGTCTGAGGCCCCAGCTCCACGCTCCCACCTGGCAGGCTGCTCCAGCAGGGGACGGGCGGCAGCATGCACACGACTCCAACCCACCTCGACCTTGACGAGCGTGAGGTCACGGGCAGGGCTTGGCTTTCTGAGTGGAACACAAGGAACGTGAGGGCAGAACACCGCCAGATACGGTCACTTGTGCACTGGGAGCCCTTCACCTCCAACCCTCACAAGCACGTCGGGAGCCAGGTGAGAAGACCCCACTTCAGCGATCGGGGAGGTTGCCCGTGAGGCAAACACAGATAACAGCAGTCTTCAAGCACAACATCTTACTGGTGGAACCCCAGGAGGAGGAGGAGTCTCGCGGCGACAGGGAACACAGGGTCAGCAACCCAGAGCTCAGGCCCGAGCCTCCGGCCGGTGTGCACCAAAGGCCCCTGGCCCTGCGCCCGGCTTGTCTGTGTGCGGCCATCGCCTTGGGGCGGCCCGGTCTGCACAGGGCCCGGACCTCCATCCTCTGTCGGCCCGGCGGAGTAAGGCTGAGGCTCTGACCATCACGTCTTCTCAGACAGCCATTAAGGATTACCAGCCCCGCGCGGCAGATGAGGACGGGGAGCACGCCAAACAGACGAAGCCTGTTTGAGCCCGGCGACCGGACGGCGACGTGTCCCACTGCGGCAGATGGCCGGGACCTGTCAGAGCAGCTCTGCTGACGCCGAAGAATGGGAGCCCCCCAGAGCTGTTGAGCTGCACAGCCAAATTAGAAAATGCTCCGCGTGACTTATGCTTCAAGTTTCCCTTCCTCACAGACACTCCGTCAAGCATTAGAGGAGTTCCTGCCAGCAGCTGCAGGACCCAGAATGAAAGACAAGGCTGAGGAAGTCCAGAAGGTACGGCTGAAGCCTGCGGCGACTCCGCCGTCAGTGGTTTGGAGCTTGGCAACTCTGGCCTCAGGCGCGAGCCTCGGAAACCAGAGGGACAGGCAGCCCCCCAAGGCAGCCCCAGAGCCTTCGTCCAGGGGCCTGACCGCTGCCGGGCTGCGCACGGGGCAGCCACCTGGGAGGCGGGGGGTGGGGCGTGCCTCAACCCGCCAAGTCAGGCTTTGACCCCCGGGCCTGGGCACGGTGACACCCCCACTCAGGCTCCGCAGCCTCGAGGAACACCGCGTGGCCGGGCCACTTCTCCCTCCCAGAAGCACAGGTTACGGCTGGCTGATGTGACATCTGGAACAGGCCGGGCGTGCGGGGCAGGCTCGGGAAGTGTACCGTGAGCGCGAGGTCAAGCTTTGCTCGAGGTCGCGACAGTGACCCCAGCTGCCCCGGCAAACCATCACCCGCCTTGTCCCGGAACGCCCTCGCACCCTGCTACAGCACACAGCCCCCTCAAGGCCTAGCTCGATGGCCACCTCTTCCAGAAGCTCCCCCTGGTTCCTCGGCCGGGACCCATCCTCCTCCCCTCAACACCTCCAGCCCTTTACCCATCTACCTACCTGTGGCCTTTATTACTTTGTTCTTGCGTTATGGCTCTTAGGACCCACTTCTCCTTCTCCAGCCATGGGCTAATTTCCCTGAAGACATGCCACACGTAATACCACCCTGACAGGTGTTCTAAAACAGGTAACACCATAGTCAAGATCTCTTCCAAATTTAAGACCTAGGACCCATGACTCAGTGAATAAATTCTGCATTACAAACAACTAAGTGAACTATAAGTGGTAGCTATATACTGAGTGAGCTAACATCTCCCACAGGGACTAATTCCCATCTTCTATTAATCCATGTAGAGTAAAGTAGAATAAAGTAAAGCGACTAGTTACAAACCTTCGATGCCAGAGCAAAGCAGGACCCCGGTGTCCACAGAGGCCATATCGGAACAACAGGGCCAGAGTCCCAGGCCCCCCACACGGCCTCCCCCGGCACCCCGACCGCAGCAGGATACCTCTGCATGCTGAGGCTCAGGCCTCTGCACCCGTGTCTGGGCTTCTGAGGACCACACGGTCGGATCTCAGACTCAGACTCTTCCACACACACACACTCATTTGCTTGATCCTGGACCCTGCCCTCGTTTCTGTTCCACCTGTAGGAAGCTGTGGGATCGATTCATACATACTTGACATCTAAGCCCACAATCAGTTTTCCATGTGCACCTGTTTCTACATTAATTTCCCCCGAGAGCAGCCCTCAGAGACCAAGGATATGAATTCTAGATCTGCCTCACTTGCTGTGTGAGCACAAGTGAATGACCTAACCTCTCTGACCTAACTCCTTCCCCGGCAAAACAGCAATAATAATGCCTGGAAGGTAAGGTAAGGATGAGAAACAATGTGCTCTCGTTGGTGGCTGCTAGTAGGAGCCACCTGCTATCTTAGGACCCTATCTGACGTGATAGAAGCCTGCACGTATTTCTCCATCCTTAGCTGATACCAAATTACAGAAGTGGACGTGAGAAGTTACGCTCAGCAGAATTCATGTTTGAGAACACACCCCCCTAACGAGACCGAGCCCAGGCACTACTCTCACTCCACACAACGTTCTGTGTGTGGACACCGTGCCATCGCTGTTTTAGGCGAATGCAGCCAAGTCCCTGGCTTTAAGGATCCGCCAGTCCCCTCCGAGACGGGGACAAGAACAGAGTGACTGTGACAGGGACTGTGTCTGCAGAGGCTGCCTGGTCACGGTGCTCGGTGCTGACAGTTCACACAGACAACCGCAAGTCTGGGCGCTGTGGACGTTGCTCTCCCTGCCTCTGGGAACGGGCACCATGGGCGGGCATCCTGGCCCCATTTCAGCGGTGCCCACGGCACAGATGCTGTCTTTCACTTCACGGTCAGCGACCCAACTCACTGCTTCTCAAATGCTAAGTGATCCTCTTTTCCTTCTCCTCCACCCATAGGAAACAGACTCTCGTCCTGCCGAGGAGCCTCTGGGCTGGGCACGTGGCCGAAGGCCCGTCCCTGCTGCAGCGAGGGGACACGCTGGACCCAACCCCAAGGGCCCTCTGGAGAGCGTCCATGCAGATGGGGCACCATTCCAGCAGCACACGGAGTCACTCACACGGGGGTTCGGGACCCTGGTCAGACAGTGGGCTGTGCTGAGGTATGGCGCTCCCCGCCCCGGAAACGGGGATGACAATGCCTGATACGCTGGCCGCCATGAGAATGAAGGGACCCCTTCTTCGTGGAGTCTGGGAGTAGAAGTAGAAAGGAGAGAGAATGGTGGACATCCCCAGAGACCCTGCGGCTCTAGGCAGTCACTTAACCTCAGCACCCTGCCCGGAAATCACCTCCCACGAGTCTTGTAAGGACCCCACAGGACAACATCGTGGGAGTGTGTGCCACCAGCAAACATGCCATCGTCAGACAACGATGTCTTCGTGCAAAACCATCTGTCCTATGATGACTCCAAATAGGGGACGTGGTGTTTCTGTAAACACCAGTGCTGAAAGGGAAGGAGGGAGAGACCGACTTTTTTGTCATCACACCTGCTTTTGTGTTAGACTCTAAGAGGGGGATGCACTTGTCCTGCCTACTTCCTGTGGTTGCAGGACGATCAGCCAGCTGTGAAACCTTTGACAGTGTCTTCCGCTCTGGGCTTCAGTGTCCTTGTCCTCAAGATGAGAAACAATGCCGATTCCATAGCATCCTTACAAGAATTAAAGGAGAGAACATGTCCTCAGTGTTCGGTGCAGTGCCGAGCATAAGGCCACGATGAGGACACAGAGACTCTCTCTTCCATTTCTACTTCCCTCACCTACCACACACAGGGAGCAACGATGGTGTTGAGTCTCCCCGCAGAGCCCCAAACCAGGAAACAGGTACACAATGGGGTGTGTTTGTACAAAGCATCTCCCAGATCTGAATTCCACCTTAAAACAGGTTTCTTTAGACCTGTATTTCAAAAAAAACGTTGAAATTTGTTTCAGGTTTAACTCACGGGCTACACAAACTCTGGTTCCGCCCTGATGATACTGGATGGAGCACTATTTCGGCCATGACTTCCTGTGTTACCATCTAACGTATGTTCACATCGACTCCCCTCCTTCCTCTTCACCAGAGCCCGTCCTGGGGCATGCATGTGGGAACTGGGACACACACGGGATGCACACATGGTCTTTCGAAGCCACGTCCCACAGCGGGGAGGCCCAGGGGCTCTGGGGCCTGTGGCTCTAGGCTGCCCGCTGCAGGGGAAGCATCGGCCTCATTCTACCTTCCACGTGCTGCCCCCTCCAGCTGCTGGGTCGTCAGGTGGAGGATTCCTGGAAGCCCAACCGTGGCCCGCTGAGACAGGACCCAGCAGGCAGGAGAGCCCCAGGCCGACCGAGCGTCTGGCACATGCCACCAGGCCTCACCAGGCCCACCAGAGACAGAAAATCCAAAGTGATTTTCGAGGACGCAGGGTGTTTACTCATTCACAGAATGCAGGCCGAATGCAGCTCTGTAAGAAGCACCTGAGCACACAGAACAAACACGGGATGATGAAGTGCAGCCCAGCCATCGGGAGCGACGGCCGGTGGGGGGCGACACACATTGGCACAGATGGGACAGAAGCTGCGACTGAGCTGGGCACGAGCCCCTGTGGGAGGCAGGGAGGCACCACGGGGGGCACCCCGGAGGGGGAGAGCCCCTGCGAGCGGTGAGCGAGCGCCCGCACAGGATGCACGAGCCTAGCAGCAGGCCGACGGAGCGAGGGGCGGGTGCAGGCGACACCGGGCCACATCCCCAGTGGGACGCTGCGCCAATTAACCATGTTTATGAGATGCTGTGAAACCGTGACAAACTGTTCCTGAAGGACAACAATAAGAGCTCCTGTTACACGTGGGGGAGAGGCAGGCTGCAAGTGCGCGGCCACAAAGCGATCCTGACTTTGTACAAATCAAGTTCCCTAGACACAGCCGGGCCGTGGATGTGGGCCTCCAGAGTAAGAGCGTTGTCTGGGGGGTGGGATTATGCGCCATTGGAAAAATCATCTTCCTCACACTTCTCCTTCTGTTCCAAGACAGGCATACGGCATTTTTGCGGGGGTAACAGGTGCCACCGCAAAGAAGAAAGGACTCCATCGCTGGGCAGCTGGACAGAAGGGCGAGGGCAGCAGCTAGAGGCCGCGGGTGAAGGCGGGGGGTGGGGGCTGGCACAGGGGACGCTGACGCAGCCAAAGCAAACAGGGTCACTGCGGGCAAGCGGGTGGAGACGGGCAGCGTCCATGCAGGAGACCGCAAGCAGGCAGGCCGGAAGAGGATTAGGACGAGGCAGTTCGGGAACGGCTCCTGGCCTGCAGGATGGGCCACAGAGAGAACAGCGGGAAGGCAGAGTGTGAAGAGGCAATGGTCATCAGTGTGACCTGCTATTGCGGCGGCCACTGTGCTTCTGAGCTAGGCATGGGGTGACCAAGCCAGCCCTACACAGTGACACCCTGACCCATCCATCTGCTCCAAGGCCAACACGGTTCAGAAAAGCAAACATGGTGAAAATACCTTAATAAGACCTGCAAAGAGAGGTACGCTTCCTCAACTGCTCTGCACCTTTGGGGATTCGAAAACAGAGAAATCAACCTTGTGGGACACTGATTCAACTCAAAAAATCTTTCAGGAGTCTGGCTGATATCGAAAACCCCAGAGCCACAGAAATAGGAGTAGGGGAAAGTCCTTTATGATATGGAATTGATGACGGGAACAACAAAGAATTTCTGAAGGAACCAATAACCATAGCCTCTCCCCCATGGACCCCAGCAAGTGTCTCCAGGGGGGCCAGCAAAGCCCCCAACAAAGTCCCCATCAGTGGTCCCTACATGGAAATCCTGGGAAAATGGGAGTTGTCACTTCATATAGTCTATTTTTTAAAAAAGATTTTATTTTAGAGAGAGAGCACGCACACAAGCAGGAGGGGCAGAGAGAGAGAATCAGGCAGATTCCACGTTGAGCACAGAGCCCAACATGGGGCTCGATCCCAGAACCCTGAGATCATGACCTAAGCCAAAACCAAGAGTCGGATGCTTAACTGACTGCAGCACCCAGACACCCCTGAAATAGTCTATTTTTAAGTGAAAGCTTCCACACATGCAAGAGAGATACCTGGTTGTCTCCCAGACTGACCTCCACCCTTCCTCCCCACACACGGGTATGGAGTAACCCCTATTCTCAGGGTCCTGGGACAAAAAGGCCAATAAAACACAGTTTCTATGGCCAAGGAACCGGCCATCTCATGGGAGAGAGGACAGAGAGGTAGGCAGGTGACTACAGCCTGCTGCAGGAAGTGCTCCACATGGGGAATGCGCCACGGGAGCCAGAGAACGTGCAAAAGCCCTGACTGAGGCCATGAAAGGTCCTGGGAGTGGTGCCGTCTCAGCTGGGAGCTAAGCCAGCCCCTCTCCCCTCCAGCAACCCTCAGCTTGTCTCCTAGAGTTAAGAGTCTCTTATGGTTTGTCTCCCTCTCTGAGTTCATCTTATTTTATTCTTCCTTCCCTTTCCCTATGATCCCCTATTTTGTTTCTTAAATTCCACATATGAGTGAAATCATATGGTATTTGTCTTTCTCTGATTGATTTATTTCACTTAGCATAATACCCTCTAGTTCTATCCACGTCGTTGCAAATGGCAAGATTTCATTCTTTTTGATGGCTGAGTAATATTCCATTGTAGATATATACCACATCTTCTTTAACTGTTCATCTGTTGATGTACATCTAGGCTCTTTCCACAGTTTTGGCTATTGTGGACATCGCAGCTATAAACACTGGGGTGCAGGTGCCCCTTCAGATCACTACCTTTGTATCTTTGGGGTAAATACCCAGTAGTGCAATTGCTGGATCATATGGTAGCTCTATTTTTACCTTTTTGAGGAACCTCCATGCTGTTCTCCAGAGTGGCTGCACCAGCTGCATTCCCACCAACAGTGTAAGAGGGTTTCTCCACATCCTCGCCAACATCTGTTGTTTCCTGAGTTAATTTTAGCCATTCTAACAGCAGTTTATTTGATATTGCCAAAGCGTCTTTGAACCCTAAGCCCTGGAACTGGAAACAAACCTGTAAGCTCAGGGTGGCAACGACAGTGTCCCCAGGCCTGACGGTCTCCCCTCTGTGCACTGACGCGGCCTGTGTGTGCGGGGAGGCAGGGGGCAGGGCAGGGGGTCTGGCTCCCGCAGACAGGTGGTCTGCAGGACATGGCTCCCTGCTACCCCGTATCTCCTGACTCCTCAGGAGCACCAGAAACCACACTGAATCTGAAATCTCTCTGTTTTCTAGATGGTGGCTCACTTCCGAGCAGCCCTGGGAGTCAGGTTCCCTGTCACGCACCTCCCCTGCCATCGCTCCATGTACTGCGTGAGCCCCTGCACAGAGCGACGGGAAGGGACCAGAACTGCGCTTTAGTTTAACGGGGGAGTGTTTTCTACTTTCTATCCCAACTGAGATCATCTTCATCATCTTCATTTTAAACTTCATGCTGTGGAAAGCCCACAGGCCCAGATGGAAGGAGACGGAACATCACAGGGAAATGAGGGAAGACTGGAGAACACAAATGGGAACGATGCAGACGGCAGACCTGCACACGCAGGATGATGGGGGAGGAGGACAGCCCCGGACTCGGGGGGACGGCAGGCCCACACCGGCCAGCAAAGGGGGCAAGGTGCCACAGCACGTAGCCGGGACACGGCAGGACCATACCCCACCCAGGCCTGCGCACCACAGGCGGGCAAGGCAGCCCCACCTTCACCCGGAGAACCTCCCCCAAGGAGCCGTGAGCACAGCAGCTGGGTGGGGAGCAGCGGGCCCTCGGACTGAGCCCCCTTCCCTCCCCGCACTCACAGCTCTGGAGAGCTTCAGGAGAAAGGATCCGATGGCACCTGCCTCCAACCACCCTCGGCCTGGAGGCAGCTGGACGGGGAAGCCCGGGGCCAGGGTGGAGACTGCATCCTGGGAGGCGGATGGCGGGAGGAGACAGGGAAGCATCCAGGCTGTGTCCAAGCCCCAGCAAAAGCACGATGTGCAGGCAGGCCATTCGTGGCAGCCGGGGAAGGGGCTCTGGGTGGCACTCCCATCCTGTCCTCACCAAGAGATGACAAAGGCAGGGCAAACAATGGTCGCCGTTTACTGACGGCTTGGAAACTGACCAAAAAGCACCCTCTCTGGATCAGGAATTGATCATTTTATTTGGGCAAGTGATGGGAATCCCAAAGCTTCTAGGACAGGTAATGCATGAGAGCATAGAAAAATTGTTTCCGGAACTGTGGCTGGTGTTCACAAGGTGTAATGAGGGTACCATCGTCAGATAAATTGGGAAACGTGAAATTTTAAAAAATAGAAAAGTTCTAGTATGTCTGAGTAAGCCCCAACTGCTCCTGCAGAAAACAACTAAAATTCTGGACAAAATATTTAAAAACCAGTAAGTGAAGGCACTGGAAGGCGAAGGAAAGCAGGCAGAGTCCTGCGGAGAATGGACACTTGGAAGGAGAATCTCTCAGGTCCATTATGAATCCCAAGAGGGGGACTGGCTAGGCAGTATTTCCCCATCTTCCCGGCTCGAGCCCTGCCCTCCCCCCACAAAGGAAGATCTCAGGAAGCGGAGGCCCGACGAGGGTCCTGATACAGAACAGGCCCCACCAGCACGCGCATCACATGGGCTGGCTCTCTATTCTGAGGTCACTCACCCCTCGCTGTGGAATCCCTGTAGGGTCCCGAGTCTCAGGTCCACCACCCGTAGAATGGGGCTAACAGTTATATCGACCTGAAGGGTTATGTGGGAGCTCAACGGGACCAGCGTGTCCTAAGCCTGCCTGGATGTCTGGGTCACAGCAGGCATGTGGCAATTCTTCATGACCATCCCCTGTCCCTGGGGCAGCAGCACAAAGGGGCTGGTTTACGGATCGAATGTTGGTTCCGCAGGGAAGGAGCTGAGGCTCTGGACAGGCTTACTCAGGGCGGCAGAGTTGACGGCCACGATTGCCCTCCGCCCCAGGTGGTGGGGGCTCACGGTCTCTGATTCCACACTGGGGCCCCGACAGGACGGCAGGGGGGCACAGGAAGACCATCTGAAGCCCACCGCTCAGTCATTTTGGCTCAACGCAACCCAGGGAGTCGGGCCCTTGGAGCATGGAAGTAAAAGAGGACGTACGCTGCCGTCACTGTGTCCGCTGAGCATCCTCAGGGAGGGAGATGATCTGGCCCCTAAATTGCCACATTCCCATGACTTGCTCATCAGGCTCACCAAAAAATGTATTCTAATAAAATACACCTTTTTTCTTCTGATTTCCTTCTTTCTGAGGTGTAAGAAGCAGGAAAGGAACATGTCTCCAGCCTGAAAATCTAAGGGTATATTTTGCTTTCCCTCTACTCCACAACTTAATCTCTTACTAAATTCAGTCTCGGAATGGCTGCTGTGTTTCTCCTTTCTGCTCTCCTGGGGCGAACGCCCTAGTTTGTGTTACTTCCAAAGACGGATGCACGGTAAGTGTGTGCCACGGTGGGCCAGGCACTTTTGTATGCGGTGTCCCGCGGTGTCCTGTCCAATCTTCACCACAAGGCTGAGAAGTCATTCTTCCTATTTCTAAGGAATAATCGGCTCAGGGAGCTTAAGTGACTTGCCAAGTCACACAGTTAAATAAGTGGCCAAATCAGGGAAGGCTAGGGTAGAATGAACTGAACTGGGCCGAAATGCTGAGATGTTACAGGTCCCCAGCAGCTGGGCTGGTCGGAGGGCCTCCCCCCCGACCCCGCCGGGAACAGTGAACAGAGATTGAGCCAGGAAGATGGAACCAAAGGGGACAGTGTGCCAAGAAAATGGAATAGAGGGGCGCCTGGGTGGCTCAGTTGGTTAAGCGACTGCCTTCGGCTCAGGTCATGGTCCTGGAGTCCCGGGATCGAGTCCCGCATCGGGCTCCCTGCTCGGCGGGGAGCCTGCTTCTCCCTCTGACCCTCCCCCCTCTCATGTACTCTCTCTCATTCTCGCTCTCTCAAATAAATAAATAAAT
>NC_138372.1:167651770-167680916 GCF_054177405.1 Leptonychotes weddellii
AAAAAAAAGAAAAGAAAATGGAATAGAAAGAAAGACAGCTGTGAATGTTCAGGGGTGCCTGCATTTGAGAACGTAATATTACAAGACATGCCGGGACACCCGAGGACAGGCTAAGGGGCCGGTAAGGCAGGGATGTTCACCGTGCAGGGTGATGGTGGCAGTGAGGACACGAGCCCTTCCCACGCACTAGACCCCGTACTAAGTGTGTCAAATACATCATCTAAATTATTACAAATTATACTGTCAGGAAGAGTAAGAAGTTTTCCTATCAACTCTAACAAGAACACTCTGCTGTTAACCACACTTTGCAGATGAGGGGACTGGAGGTTGAGAGACCACTGTCAATTTCCCAAGGTCCTGCTCCCGGTAAACGGGATAGGAATCCAGCAGGCCTGCGCCAGGGCCCTACACCACACTGCTGGTCACAAGCAGCAAGGGGACAGCAATCAGACAGTGCTGGACAGTCGCTTATCTCTGTGGAAAAAAATAACCTTTGAGCCACACTTCTCACTATATGCAACAAGGAACTCAAAAGGGATCCCAGATCTAAATGTAAAACCTAAAAGGACAAAACTTCGACAAGTAAACATAAGAGAAAATCTTTGTGGCCTTGGGATAATCAAAGACTTCCTGGATAGGACACCAAATTACATGATTTACAAAGGAACAAACTGATCGATTAGGCTTCATCAGAGGGAAAAACTGCTCTCTGACACCTGAGCAGATAAAAACAGGCTGGAATTAAATACTTGCAAATCATTTATCTAATTACATATTTTTACGTATCTACACTAAAGATCTCAAAACTCAATACTAAGGCAATTAACCATTTCAAAAATAAAGAACTGGAACACACACTTCACCAAGGTAAGTGACAGACGGCAAAAAAGTCCACGAAAAGATGCTCACTGATCATTAGGGAAATTCAAGTGAACACTGTAATGACAGCCCTCTACACACCCATTACAACGGCGAAGCTGAAAAAGACCGTATATCAAATATCAGGAAGATACACAGAAACACTGGTGTGCCCACAACATGGACAAGTCTGAAAATAATTATGCTAAGTCAGAGGAGCCAGACGAGGAAGGAGTGTGTCCCACAGGATTCACTGGTAGAAAACTTAAGAAAGCACCAACATTCTGTAAGTGAGAGAAAACCAGGTCAGGATGTACCTGGGCACGGGGCCTGGGCCCCGGGAAACTTTTGGGGGTGAGGATATGCTCATTCTCTTGACTCTGGTGATGGTTCCTTGGGGGTAAACACATGCCGTAACATCCAACCGTACGATTTACAGCTGGGCAGCATATTACGTGTCAGCTGCATCTTCATGAAACTGCTGTGGCAGTCTGGATGTTTGTCCCCCGGAACGCCCGTGCGAAGCCCTGCACCCCGACGCGATGGTACTTGGAGACAGGGCTTCTGGGAGGGGCTTAGGGTCACATGACGTCGTGAGGGTGGGGCCCCAGGATGGGACCAGCGCCCACAGGAGGAGAGACACCAGAGGGCTCACCCTCTCCCCCCACCCCCTGTGCACATACACAGAGGGCCAGCCCTGTGCACTCGCAGGCGGAAGGCAATGTCTGCAAACCAGGGAGAGTCCTCACCAGGAAAGGGATCGGCCGGCATCCTGACCACCGACTTCCAGCCCCCAGGACGGTGAGGAACCAGAGCCTGTTGCTGAAGCCCCAGCCTGTGGTGCCGTGACGGGCGCCCGAGCGGACGGAGACAGAGGTCACCCACCAACGTAAGCAGAGGCTAGGCCACCTCCATGCCTATCTCATGAGAGGAGCCACCAGGTCACCCCGGCGCCTGTACTTGTGTCTGTGTCTGCGTCCTCGCTCGGGTGATGACGGTAGCCTTCACTGGCTGATGCTGAAGGAACAAAGGCAGACACTCAAATTTCGTCACGCAGCCGGTGAAGGTTTTCCCTGCTCTGAGTGAGGACAAATGTTGAGCATACAGACCCACCCACTGCATCTGCAAGCATGCCGCCATCAAAGGAACCATCGGCAGTCGTCCACATAGGCCCACATTCCTGTCAGCTCTTCAGTTCCACCAAAACATCTCGTCAAGTTCAACTTCTCACTATAGCCCCAGTGAGCAGGGGCCCCTGGGGACTCAGGCAGAGGGGGCAGCGTCGCCCAGGAGGGCACGTCTCCAAGGCCCCTGCTCATCGGCGGCCACAGGAGGGTCAGAGCAGAAAGTACAGATGGGATTCTGAATCTTAAACCATCAAACTGGACTGAATTTTGGAAATCATTCAAGGCCTGCCCTTCTGTGCCCGCTAACCCACGACAGTGAGTCACAGCACCAGGACTGACTTCTGGGGTATCGTGGTGGCCCCAAAATTCATAAACTGAGCCTGCAGGCCAGCAGTGTCCACACACAGCCTGCCCCCAGAGGTACCCCGTCTACCCTGACGGGGCCTGGTTCTCCTGGGCCTGGGAGAGCACTGCAAAAGGGGAGCCGAGGGGGCCCCGCCCTGGAAGGAAAGCACCTTGCTTTCAGGCCAGTTCTTAGAGGGGCCAGTGCTGGGCACAGGGAGTCACATGCGATCATTTCTAGTTGGTAAAGAACCACCACCTCTTCTAATTAGCCCGGGAAAGTCTGTGGGGTTTCAGCTAAAAGCGCAAGAGAAAGTAAATCGGGGGAACCGAGGGGCACTTTTGGAGCTCGCCTCTGAGTCTGAGGGAAAATGGCAACAAAAGGCCAATTTCTCAGAGATGGTGAGCTCACATTCCACATGGAGTGAGCTGGTGTGCTCCAGAAGCATATTTCATCCTGCAACGCTTCTAAGTCAAAAGATGTTCCTCACCGGAGCTAAAAATAGCCAACACAATCCAAATGAGTCCCAACATCAACAGCCACCTTTGTCCTCAGACACTTGGACTGCCCCAGGCTGAGCGAGTTGCCATAGAAACAGCGCACACAGCAAGGCACCGTGGGCAAGGAGGGCCCGCCGCCTGCAAGGTGTCCCAGGACTGGGTGACCCCGGGGGCGCGGCCCTGGGGGGGGTGGCTGAGGCCATCCGGCAGAGCTGCCTCCTCCAAACACCTGTCTCGGGCGAAAAGCACAGACAGCTTCGTGCTTTAGTGTAGGCTGGCCCTTTCGTCGTACAGTAAGCCAGGAGAGGGCGAGAGGTAGCGTGCAGCCCGACGGAGCTGGGGTCCCGGACCCGTCGCACACTGCTAGGGCCTCGGCAGACGGCTCTGTGTCTCGGTCCTCAGCACTAGACGGGGTGGCAACATGGCCCCACAGGAGGGTCACGGGACAACGGGACGTGCCCTTCTGGCGCTCAGTGAATGGGCTGCTCTGTGCACTGCTATAGCTGTAGCTGCCAGGAGGAAGACGAGAGCGGAGGGTCAGACGCCCTGGTGACGAGGGGCTGGCCTCCGGGGCTCTCAGAGAGGAAGCACGCTCGCGTGCTGCTAAAGCTGCGCGGAGAAGCAAAGTGCCGGGCGGGACATGCACACTGCGAATCGCTCTGCTGCTCTTGGATGAAACCACCCGCAGAATGAGGTCCGCGTGACGTGAGAGGGGCCACCAGCTGTCCCAGCCTACACGTCCACTCGCCTCCTCTTCCCTCCAAAGACCCGGTGTTCAAACTGATCAAACTGACCTGTTATTTTCTGTCCCCAAACACACCCGACCTTTTGGCCAATTATCCGGCTCCACCCACAGCCCTCTAGGAGCCGCTCTGTCAGTAGAAAGATCCGGAATGTCAGGTGGCAGTGGGGGCTCGCACAGAAAGGCACACTGAGTCGGGGCCACGGTCAGGCCACAGTCGGGAGACGAAAGACAAGGCAGTTCGACGTGAAGGCGGCGACCGACACCAGACGCCTGAGACAGGCAGACAGGAAGAGTGGCCACCCCAGGTCCTCACAGCTGTCCCAGCCCCAGAAGCAAGCCCAGGACACTTTTCCTGACAAAATACCTCACACTTCTCGAGCAGGCCTGAGTGTCTTCATTCCTCCAACTAAATACTGCCACTTATTTTAAACCTTCATGCCTTTGCTTAATTTTTCCCCAACAGCTCAGCCTGTCAAAACCCTGCTGTTCCTCCAGTGCGGGCTCTGGGGCCTCCTGAGGCCCACGCTAGCTCCTCACACCCAGGGGTCCGTGGCTCTCCTGTCAGGACACCGGAGTCTGGGCCTCCCCCGTTTCAAGGCAGCACGCCCTGTCTACCATCTGTATGTGAGTCTTGTGTTGTCTCCTCTCCTGTACTGTGCACTCTGCAGGGGCAGGACTAATGTCTGAGTCACTTTCACACCCAGTCACACCCAGCTCAGTCAAATCCATCCTCCTGGAGGAGAGAGACCCACACTCTGCTCCCTCTGATAAGGAGAACCACGGGTTCCGAAGGCCACATGCCCAGAGAGAGGGGCAGTCAATGCTCTGTGCAGAAGGAACAAAGGCTGGGGGGCTGGGAGCAGGACAGCTGATGGGCACACACACGTGTGAGCTGCCCCGGCCGACACTTATCTACGGTAGCGCACGTGCTGTCAGCTGTGGGGCAGGGTCTGGAGGATGCTCATCACAGGCCATGGGGCCAAGCAGTTATATGTGAATTCCAGCCCGCTGCTGGGTGAGATCCTTAAACCCTGACCTCACGATTTCCACCTCTGACAGTAGGGGGCTGTGGTAAGCCCTGTCCCATCCCATGAGGAGGGTCTTCCAACCACACTGAACTGCCAGGGGCCTGGACAGCCAAGTGGGGCAACGCGAGGTGCGACTCCCATCAGGATGGACACGCCCCAGTGAAGCCACCCGACGGAGGGACTCGGCCCCCACGCCCACTCCTATCCTTTGCCTGTTCCAAACCTGCCTCCCATCCTGATTCCCCTGTCAAGGCTACTTATGCCTTTAGGCCGTGTGACCCTTCACCAGGCCGGCTCCACGCACCACCTGCATCCACAGCCTGCACAAAGGCCCACACTTGGTGGCCACCGTCTGCTACACCAGAAAACCCAGCCGTCGGGTCCTGACTGCCTCTGCCTGGCCACCCCGCACCTCCCGGGCCGGGGCAGAGCCTGGCAGGCATGGGGCCGCAGCTCCTGCTCATCCCGCATGACTGTGCCCCTGGGGGCTCCCAGTGATGCCCTGAGGAGGGCAGAACAAGCCCAGGGCGCCCAGAGGCCTAACCCCTAAGGCCTGGAGACTTGCCTTTGGGGTCCAACTGTTCCCAATACCAAGTTCTATAAAATAAGCAACAACAAAACACATCCTTATGAGTCAGAGACAAGCAGGGAAAAGAATACTCAGCGAGCCAGATTAGGGGACGTCAGATTCCAGTGAGGAACGTCTGCCTTCCCCCTTGCACACATCTAAGGTGGCATTTCAACAGCAGGAGCAGCGGGAACACACGAACCACACACACACACACACACACACACACGTGTGTGCAGTCACGGCCCACAGATGTTCACCGTTTGCCCGCCACATGGAGCTGGGAGCACGAGGTGAGACGCGCACAGCACAGTAAGCCAGGGGGCTGCCGCCGCCAGGTGGAGGGTCAACGGGAGTCACCCACGGGGAGGCAATCCCCTCCCCCCTCCCCCCTCCAGATGACACATGGGAAGCCAGCTAACTTCCGTCCGCGCACTCCGACACGGCTGAGGTGGCGCTGGTGGCTGAGCGAGCCCAGGTGGGAAAAGACTCCATCGCTGCCGTCTCTAGAGAGAAGCGAAAACACAGGATGGCCAGCTGTCTGGCTGCGATCATTTCAGAGCTTCAGAAAACCCAAAAGCTGCTTTCCTGAACAAGCCTAATCTTTCGGGGTCAGGAACGACAGCCTGGATCTCCAAAGACTCCCACACTACTCCACAGAGTGGCCGCGGCAGGACAGTGACTGCTGGAAGGTGCCGGATCGGCAACGAGGTGGCCAGTGCTGAGTTCAAATCTGACCCGAATAAACATGAAGCTTCTGTCCCCAGAGACACCGGGGATTTCTGGTTGACAGAAGGCAAGCAAACCCAAATGCACACAGATAACAATAAAAATGAAATAAAGGGGCAGTTGGGCACTCGGAACCCCAAAAAGCACTTGGTCATGCCCTGTGGTGAGGGTTTAAAAAAAAAAAAAAAAGTCTATATTTCAAATAACACGGCAAGCACATCAGAAAAACTGAAGGACACAGAAGGAAAAGATGCCCCCGTGATTCTCTCACTGTGAACGTTCTGCTGTATTTCCCTCCAGGCATGTGAAGACATGCATGCGTTATTTATGCTACTGGACTTCTATGTACTGTGTGTCGTATCATAAATACCAGGCTGCCTCCTGCCTTTTCCGCATATGAAGTAGTGGACGCTTCTCCAGGATGCAGGAATAAACTTCAGGTCCACCTGAAGTCTGGGCCTAGAGGTACGTGCTGTGTCTTGTGATCCTGAGGATCGAGCTTTGCATTCACCCAGCCTCATGGAAGCATCCGTGAAGGTCGGCACACGGTGGACAGGGAGAGAGCAGGGCTTTCGCAGGAACCTGAGCGGAGCTCCCTCCCCATCAGGGGTCCAGCAGCAGCCCCGGCGCATCCTGGCCTTGCAGACCAAGGCACCGGGGCCTCTGAGGGGATGGCTTTGGGCCTCCTGCTCTGGGTATGACCCCCCATCACACACCCAGGGGCATGTTTCCTCGCTGCCATGTAAGGAGTGTGTCTCCCTTGCCTATGTCTGCTGGCATCACTGTCCTCACTGGGACAACTGAACATGGCATCATAAATTCTATAAAAACACAATTTCTGAGAGCTGCATAACAGTCAATTATATAAATGTACGTTATTTACTAGTCATGCCCCATTGTCAGACATTTTGGTTTCTATAAATACCAATACAATCCTTGCGTTCAACACTTGGTCGATAGATGTTTTTTTCACTAGGAGATCTTTCCAGGAGGAAATCATTCACTTGTTCGAAAGCTTTCAAGACTCTTTGTTAGAGATTATCAAATGGCTCTGTGGCAAGCCTGCAGCATGAAGATGTGTCTACTTTCATGAAAACCTCAACATTTCATGGCAGGACATCCAAACATGGAAGGCAAGGGACCATCCCTCCGCACCTATGGTCCATTCCTCGGCAAGTCCTGAGTATCTGTGCACCACAGGAGCTGTGCCCACCTGGGGATGAGGGGAAAATGGGGGAAACGCCCTCAGAGCCCACTTCACGAGGCCCCAGCTCTAGCAGCGCTAGGACATCAGAAGCATATGCAAGGCCCGGACGTAAGGAGAGGGTCCAGGCCTCAGAGCCACAAAGATCGGGTGTGAAACCCCCTTCCTGGACCTACCAGCTGATCCCCAAATAATAGTCAGATGACGTCAGTCCTTCTGCTCAAAACCCTCCAGTGCCTTCCTGGCTCTGAGTAAATCCAGAGTAAATCCAGAGCACGCCCATGAGCCTGCAAGGCTCCGTCCTGCTCTCCTTCCTCACCTCCACATCGCCCCTCCTGCCACTTCTCATCACCGGACATCGCCCATCGGTACGTGCCCCACTAGAATGTCAGCCCCAGGAGAGCAGTGACTTGGCTTGTGTTTGCAGGTAAATCCACGGAACTGAAAATGGCAGCCTGCAGGCACGTGACAGGCCCTCAGCAAATCCTGGTGCAGGAACGAGTAAAAGGGCCTGACATTCCCTCAGCCGCCACCTGTGAAACCTGGAATAACATCTACCTTATTAGGAGGAGCAGACACAGTATTTCCAGACCCCCAGCATGGGGCTTGGCACAAAGCAGGCAATCACGTTGTTTGCCCGGCACAGTGGTCTCCCAGGGAGAGCGCAGAGCGTGAGATCCGGAGAAGTGCAGAAGAAACATGACAACTTATTCTACTTCTAAGTTTTTACCCTGAAGTATACAAAACCACCCTCTTATCGATATGTAGCGGGCGGGCTGAGAAGAGTCCACAGACATGAGTGAGTATAATGGGTGTCCAGCAAACTGGGGACTAGAAAGCCTTTGCTTTTGATTCTGGCAGCCCCGGGCCAGAACTGACAGCAGCCGCTCAATCAGGGGCAGAGAGCCTCACTTCAGCGGGCTTTTGTGTCCCCATCTGTAAGATGTGGCGGTCACAGCGGCCACCATCCTGAGGACCACCGTGAAGATTAGAGGCAGGCTCCTGGATAGAGAGCCTGGCGCAGGGTCTAGCTGTGCCCACCATCACTGCACTCTGGGCTCAGGTAAGATACAGGGCACACTCTGTGCATTTGCAAATCTTCTGCACAGATTTTATAAAGTGAACTGTTAGAGCTGTTAGAGACGGAGAACCAGACCAAATATAGAACCAGGGAGCAGCAGGAACATGGTTAGCAGCTGAAGTCTGAACCTTAGGGCCGTTGGCCTCAGAAAGCGCAAGTTTGAAGACCCCCATGGCTCAGAAGGCAGGACTGCATCAGCACAGTGAGAGCTGTGGCTCGGTACCCCGCAGGGGTGGCTGAGGGCTACGCACCCCACCGTCTCTTCTCCAAACCGCTTCAGAACCGCCGGGAGGTAAGGCAGGGCAGGCATTACCATCCACCTTGCGCTCATCAAAGTGAGGGGCTGGCCCGAGAGCCAATCCCAGGGCTGGCCTCCGAGGGCGCCCCATCCTCCCTCTCGCTCACTGTGCTGCTGTAACATCACCACATACAAATCACCCAACAAACTTCCAACAACACAAATCATCACAGTACAGTTCTGGAAGTCAGAGGTCTTCACATGGGTCAGCAGGGCTGCATTTCTTTAGGAGGCTCCGGAGGAGAGCCAGTTTCCCTGCCTCTTCTAGCTTCTGGGGGCCCCCTGCATGCCTTGGCTCCCTCCAACCTCTGCTTCAATTGTCACAGCTGCCCTGCCCCAGAGGCGAGGACCTCCCTCTTTCCCTGGTAAGGATCCTTGTGATTACACTGGGCTCACCTGGATGCCCCAGGTGCAACGGACTGCACGTTTACGTCCCTCCAAAATTCCAGTGCTGAGTCTCTAATCCCAGTACGATGGCATTTGGAGGTGGGGCCTCTGGGAGGTGAGCAGGTCATGAGGGAGGGGCCCTTATAAGAAGAGGCCAGAGAGCTACTACCCTCTTCCCACCATGTGAGGATCTGATGAATAGGCAGCCGTTCACAACCCAGGAGAGAGCCCTCACTACAGCCTGACCGTGCCGGCCCCCTGATCCTGGGCCTCCAGCCTCCCAAACTGGGAAAAATAAGTTGCTATTGTTTATAAACCATCTTGTTACAGGAGTCCAAGCAGACTAAGGCACCAGGATAATCTCCCTATCTCAAGGTACTTAACTTAATCACATCTGCAAAGTTCCTTTCGCCAGGTAAGGAAACACACCACAGGTTTCAGGGATTAGGATGTAGAGGTAGGGGGCATCATTCTGTCCACCACACTGGTTAACCACTTACTGCTCCACGGACCCTGGGGAGACAGAAAATAACTAAGCATGGCCCCGGTTCCCGACGCCCCCATCTATTTGGGGAGAGGCACCTGTAGAACTCAGTAATGGTGGTGCGCAGCCTGAACCACAGGGGCGGGCAGGAAGCAGGTGCCGTAGGATGTGGAGAGGAAAGCAGCGTCTCAGGAGGTCAGGGACAGCCTCTGGCAGAGATGATGCCTGGCCTGGGTCGAAAAGGAGCAGGGAATCCAGGCTGAGAGAATGGAGAAACCAGCCTACACCTGACTTGGACACTACACCCTGTCTCGGAGATCCCTGGCTCAACCCCCCCACCAAGAACCCACAGCCTTTGGGAAGATAAAGCAACTAGGAGCATCCACGAATCCGAAAACCAAACCAAGTCTAGTCTGGGTTCTTTCACCCACTGGCTACAACATCTTGGAAAAGCCACTTTCCCTTCTCTGGGCTTAATGTGGGGTCTGGGCTTTGAGGATCTCAAAGACCCCTTGCAACTCTCAGAGTCAAGGGTTAGGTGTTTTTCAGAAGAATCATTACAACTATTCAGAATGGCATCTGCAAAATGATACTAAGAAGAGTTAGGAATAACACTAAGAGGTTGAAGAGGGAAATCAAACATGGCAAGATTGGTTTTCCCCACATTTGCTGAGTGCTTGAAGTTATGCCATGTTTGATAGAGGCTAGATTTTTAATTGTCCTAAAATATTACACATTTCTACCAAAGAACTATGACCCCACTGCACTAATACGTGTGCTGGAGATGATTCAGTGACAGCAGCGAAGGATGCTGTCCCCAAACCAGCCAAACAGGAACCTTCACCCTATGCTGACCCCGTGAAGGCAGGGCAGGCCGAGGGCCCCCTTCACCGTCTGTCCTGAGCCTGCCCGGCTGGCAGCAACAGTCGCCTGGTCCATCTTCGGCCCCTAGAGCGGGCGCACCCTGGGCAAGGCGCTACCCACCTCCCCTCTACACCACCTCTAACTACGGTGCCAAGTTTGCTCCTCTCGGACCCGGACACCTGGCACACTGCCTCACACATCCAGGCACCTAGAAAGGGCTGTTAATGGAGAAGGAGTATTTAGAATATTCTTGCATATTCTGAAACGTCCCCGCTGTGATCCTGGGCCTTGCTGGGCTCTCGGAGGTTCTCCCCACGTGACAACCCTCGAGAAATCGCCTTCTCTGCAGGCTGAACACCCGGGGGAGGCAGCAGCAGCAACCCTGGGCCCCCGGGCTCCTCGGAACAAACTGGGGTCTGCATCAGCCCTACCGGATGGGGAGCACAAGGCTCGTGCATGAAGCTGTGGAAGGTGAGGGGAGAAGGTGTTCATGAGGGCCTGTTTACGCAGCAAACGATGGCTCCGTGCATTTTTAATAGAAATAATCAAGAACAAAGACTCCCAAAGCACAGCCGCTTTGCCTTCTGGCCTCTGGGAGCCCCCAGCTGGCATGGGCTAACTATGATTTTCCTATCAAGGTGTCCATTAGCATTCATCAACCATAACCTCTAGTTCCTTGTTCTAGAAACATCCCCAAACACAAGGAGCAAACACAAATAATTCAATTACTTTTTAAAAATAGAGAAGAATCCCAGAGGGGAGAGAGGAAGCTCCATGTTAAGTAGGGAGTCTGCTGTGTGCTGAATGCAGAACAGGTTCATGAGGGATGATTCATTGGAAATAAGAGAATTTCCTTTAACCTAATCACCAGTAAGAGTGCAGAAGGAAGCAAGGCAGACAGGCATCTGGGAGCGCAGTGTGGCCTCACTGAGGGAGGGGGGCTTAGCGGGGAAGAGGTCCTTGGTATATACCAATTCTGAAAAGAAAAAAAATCTTCCAGAAAGGATGGGCGTACACCGTGGGAAAGGTGAGGGTGCGGCCCCCTCCGCTGCTCTCCCATGGGGCCAGGGCGGCCAGTCCGTCTCTGGTTACCAGGGGGGTTCAGGCCTGCCTGTCCTTCAGGTCGCTGAGAGGCCGAGAAGTATACAAGCCAGGCACACAGCGCTGGGCCCTCGCTGGGTGTCCGCCCAGTCCCGCTGCCACAAAGCCCGAGAGAGGAGAGTGGGCTTGCTTCTGGGAGAGGGAGGGTAGCCGGCGTCAGATGGGCACTCCGTAAACCCCAGACACAGCAGCCCCCACGCACACGCGCATCACGCAGGCCCCACGGGCACTTCTGCGTGCCCTCCTCGGCACCACGGCACCAGGAATGCTGTCCGCAGAAACGCTGGAAGGAGGGAAAGCGCATGAGCTGACCGTAGCCAACATGTTCACAGAGGACAAAGCAAGCCTCCTCCACAGAGGGTGAGGATGAGAGCAGAAGGCACCAGGCTGGAGGGCGGAGGTCGCAGCGATGTCCACACTCTCGGTGTCCCTCCCTAGGGGATCATCCGCCCGCACCCCAATCTCAAGCTGCCTGTGACTTGCTGGACCAACAGAACATGTGGAAGTGACATGCTCCCGAGGTGTCGCGTGGCCTGTCCCCTTCCCTTTTCCCTCCGCCACGAAACCAGCACCTCTCAGACAGAATGTGAGTCGTGAATGACAGCAACACGAGCAGAGCGAGAGCCACCACCCTGGGACGCCCAGGAAACTTGCTGTGCGAAGTCACAAAGATTCTGGGTCTTCTGTTCCCGCAGAGAACCTTGGCCACAAGGGCAGGATACAGAAGGGGATTCGAAGCTGCTTCTCCCCGGCCGGGAGAAGCTAACGAGAGAGCTAACGAGCACGGGAGCCCGGCCCAAGTGGCTCCTAGGGCGGAGAGACTTGGAAGCAGATACCGACATCATGCAGGGGGGTGGAGGGAGTGTGGACACAGTCTGAGAGGACGCAGAGATGGTCGGGCAGGCCGCGTGGCCCAGGGCGCTCCCGAGAAAGGTCACCACGGGTGGGCACCACGGGCGGGCACCATGCGGGGTCTCACAGGTGCTGCTCAAACAGGGAGGCTGTCGTTTTCATCTCCTTCCACGACGGAACGATAACGGAACAGCGGGTGGAAAGGCCAACAAAGCATGCGTTGTTTTTGGTTTTTAAAAATGTGCAATGATTCTTATAAAACTAAACATACTCTGACCATGTGATCCAGAAACCACACACCTTGGTATTTACATAAAGGAGCTGAAAACGTCTGTCCACACAAAAACCTGCACATGGATGTTTATAGCAGCTTCACTCATCGTTGCCAAGATCTGGACACAACCAACATGTGCCGCAGGAGGTGCATGGCACGCTGGGGTCCACCCAGACCGCGGGCACAGCTCGGCGCTGAAGAGAAATGAACAGGGATCGCTAACTCGAAGGAGCCAATCAGAAAGGCTATACAGTGTGTGATTCCAACTCTAGGACGTTCTGGAAAAGGGAACACTACGGAGACAGTAAAAGGATTAGTGGCTGCCAGGGTTGGGAGCACCGAAGGCTGAACAGGCAGACCGCAGAGGACTTTATAATGGTGCGTGCAGGTCATGACACATCTGTCCAAACACTAAGAGTAGGAGGTAAAAACCTCTCCCCAATAAACTGGTTCCTGGGGGGGAGGGATGCTCAGTGACATGGGCAGATGCTCGGTTTTTTACAGGAAACCTGCAGCCTTTGCCCTGGAGTCCTATGACCTCTGCACCTCTCCAAGCCAGCTTATTATCTGCGTCCTCGGGTCCCTGTCAAGCCCTGGAAACGACAGTCTCCCTGTTTGAGCAGCACCTGTGAGACCCCCCATGGTGCCCGCCCGTGGTGCCCCTCTCAGGAGTCATCAGCTCTTTCCCAGCACGGGAAGCCCACTCTGTCCCCTGTCTTGAGTCTCAGGAGTATCCAGGACGACCCCAAGTCAGGAGGGAGGACACAGCTGCCAGGCAGTAGGACGCGGCGGGCCTTGGGGTTCTGGGATGCTGCTAGTATGCACCATCCACCAACCAGGTCATGCGCTCACGAGAGCAGACGTCCAATCCCTTGGAGCCCCGTTGTAAGGGGCCTTTGCCTCTTTTCCTCTTCAGAATGATGTGCCACCGACATGGGAGAGCACCCCAAGTTTCTCTAGGAAAACAGCGGTAGGCTCCCATGTATGGAGCCGTTACTAAATGCTGGACAGGCTCGATGCCAGGGACCCGGGCCCACACCCACCTCACCAGGCAGGCGTCACCCCAGTCCCTGCTTTGTGGATGCCAGCACCGACACGGGGGTGAGTACTTTACCTGGCATGAAACCGTGAGCAGGAGTAATACAGGACGACTGTGACCCAGGTCTCCGTGGCCCCAGAGCTCCCGACCTTTCCACTGTTTCTGGAGAGAATGTCAGCCCCGAGCCGAATTCAGACAAAGCCCATGAGCCGTGACAATATTCTACAGGTACTATGAATAACATTCATAGTTTACTGCATGTGTATAAACTCAGGTCTCTGAACACACGTGTGCACACAGGACATACATCGTGCGTGGATCACACACATGTAGTCTAGGCATCCCCAGAGATCCGGGAAGGCGGCCGGCAAGGTGGCCCCGCACGGGCAGAGGCCTGTTCCCACACTGGAAGGCTCAGCACCCGCGCTCCAGGAACGACACAAGCATGCCAGGCCTCCTCTTCTGCCTGGCCTGCGTTCTGCTGTCCTCGCCGCGGGCCCTTCCCCCCAACACACCGTGAGGCCTCGGAGCCACTGGCCTTTGCTGGGTGCGTCTCAGGGCCTGGCACACAGCGTGGTTCCTGGTAGGAGCTCTCGATTCGGTCAGAACGAGTGGGTAGGACGGAGCTCAGTGCTGTGAGCATCTTACAACTTGGCTCAAAGCCTGGCTTGGATGCGAGCCCAGTGTCACTTGGGACGAGTCATGTGATCTCGCCTAGCCTCAGTCTCCCAGTTGGCAAGCGGGATCATTCTGTGCAATGGAGGCCTTTCTCTGGAGCCCTGTGGGAGGCAGGCAGGGAGTTAGAAGGCAGGAGGGGAGGCCTCAGAGAACCGCAAGTCGCCTGCCTGCGGTGGAGTGCTCACACGTGACCCCGTGGAGTACAGTGGTGGAGCACAGGTCAGTGCGGAGAGCCTCGGACGCCCCTTCTCCGCCATGGCCAACAGGCGTCCAGGTTGGCGCTCTGGAAGCCCAGGAAAGTTCTCTGACGGTGTGGTTTTACTATGTCTACCTCGGGCAGGTTCCAGTGGCTAATCCGTCTTCGAGTTAGTTAACTTCACAGAGACTTTCTGAACTGACACAAATTAAATGACTCTATTATCTCCATCCCATTTCACTTGGTCTGCCGTCGATGGTTCCAGTTGGCAAGCACTCAGCTCCAAGATGCTGCCTGTGACCCACGTTCCGAGACAGTTTTCCACTCTGAAGTACCTCCTTCATTATGTGAAAAATGTCATGGAAGCCACAGTCCAAGGAAGGCCACCGTGATTTTTCTGGGCCACCGAGTGCCTCACATGAGACCCTTCCCCCAGTGAGGAAAGTCCCTGGGCTGGCTTCAGACCTGTCCCTCCAGAGGGCCCATGCCCGGGGCAGACCTGGACGAACCACTTAAACCTCTTTCCACTTCTCCAGCCCAAGGTGGGATTTGCACTGCATTCCTGGGCTGGAAAGCACAGGAAGAGCCTCTGAGGAAACAGAGGGGCCAGCTGTGCCCAAACAGAAAGAGCAGATACCCGGAGTCCTGCAGAGGGTCTACGCCCCTAATCCGGGCACCCAAAGGCTCTCTGGGCTGTTCTGGAGAGCAAGCCCCATGAGGACCGGGAGAGCCAGGTCCCCCAGCCTGAGATCTCCCACAGGGCTCCAGAGAAAGGCCTCCATTGCACAGAATGCCCACCCCAGGACACGGGAGAGCTTGGCCCTCCCAGTCTCTTGCAAGAAGACCTGTTCCCTCCCTCGCAGGAAAGAACAGAATAAAAATGGTCAAATTTTCCAAGGGCCATGCAAGTCACACCACTATCATTCTATCTTCTCCAGATGCAATCGGAAGCTGGACCCTCGACTCTCGATCCAGGGCTCCTTGGCCAAGGTCGCAGCGGGGCATCTCTGGCCAACAGGAAGGCAGCCTTGTGACTACAGCCTGTGCACACTGCAGAATCCTCCCCCAGCCCACTCCAAGTCCTGCGCTCCCGGGGGCAGCCAATGGCAACGCCATCCACCAGCAGCCCAAACTAGAAACTTCCCTTTTTCTCACACCACATGCCCCAAATTCTGCCAACTCTTCCTCCCTGCTGAGGGCCTCTGGTGTCCAGGCTCTCCTCTCAGCACCAAAGGTACCCCAGTCACCAGCACTATGACCTCCCCTGACCAGCACCAAGGCTCTCACCAGCTGTCACCCTTTCCGGACACTTCCTAGAGGCCAGACACTCTCCTACCTAAAACCCTCTCGTGACCATCCCTTTCCCCCCAGAAAGAGACCCAGCATTGGCTCACAGGCCCTGCTGCCTCCCTGCCTCACCCTGGCCTCTCCTCTCTGGCCTGCAGCTCCAACTCTGAACAGTCTCCAGCCTGCAGAACCCCATGTGCTCTCCCGGACCCCGACCCCCCTGGCTGTCACAGGCTATTCCCTCTGCCTAAGCCACCCCCCAACCCACCCAGTTTGCTCTTGTTTCGCCAGCTTCTTCTTGGCCCAGGGCTCCCATGAAGGTCTTGCATGGAGAAGCTGTTCCCAGCCACCCCATCCCTGGCTGCTAGGGGATGAGCCCCTTCCCCTCTCATTCTCATCCCAAACCCCACACCAGGGGTGGGCAGTCTACCGTGAGCCTGGGCTGCATGCACAAAGCACTAGGTCTGGTTCTCAGCTCTTGTGACAGCACCAACTAGAAAGCAAATGGAAATATGAACGAATGCCAAAGGTTATCTGTTACAGATTTTAAACCTCCGGAATAAAAGAATGCACCCGGTGGGTACATATCCTACCACCACCCATGCCCATGCCCATGACTTCCACCAAACACTTGCAGAGACTCTAATGAAACATGTTACAGGGACATTGTCTCTAACTACTTATAAAACACCCACGGCACAACTCTGATGTGAGAGTGAGCCCCAAACTTCAAGAACCACAAGGTGTCCATAAGGAATAAAATATTACACTTTTCTTCTCAAGTTTTCCCCATAGGAACAGATTTACTATCAGATTAAGGTAATGAGAAGAATCACACTTTAGGAGGACATACCCGGGACTACGGGGAGCACAGGGTGCCCTTCTGTACATTACAAACACACGTCCTCTCCAGGTGGGCACGTGGCAAAACCCCACTCCCCCTGGGGAGACCAGTTAGAAAAAGGCATGCTTTCCTCTCAGACCCCCCAGGCCAGGGACAACATATGCAAGGTACAACCATACCGTCACAGACCACGGCCCCTTATGACTCAACTCAAAGCAACTGATCAAGGCATTTTCTACCCTGACCTCCGCATCTGAGGCTTCATCCTGGAGCCACATAGAGAACGAAAACCTCAGAACGCCCCCAAGAGCAGAGCCTCTAGGAATGACCCACTCCCAACCAAACATCACCTGAGCACCTACCAACTGCTGGACACTGGGCCAAGTAGGGGGGATATTCGAGAACAACCAAGATACAAACTGCTCTCAAATAATTCACTGTCTGGCCCCGTGGTTCCTGCACTTGGCCGCATGTTAGAGTCACAAATCCTGGTGTCCTGGCGGCACCCAACCAATCAGACCAAGACATGGGGTTAGGTGGGGAGAGGACAGGCATCGCTCTTTTTCAAAGGTCCCTGTAATTCCAATATGCAGCACAGCTTGGGGCCCTCTAGTCTGGCAGGAATGAGAATGTGCAGTAGAAAATAAACACCAACTGAGAATCCATGGATATGCAGAAGAGCAAGACAACTATAGCCAGGAGATCAGGGGGCGCAAGGCATGCTGGGCGAGTCCTACAGGCATCCACTCTGCAAGCCACATCTCTGCTCTCCCAGCCTCGTAGGGGTGGAAGGAGGATGTGGGACACGGGAGAAGGAGGGACATGTTCCCTCTATGGCTGCCAGTCTGTACTTGAGGGATGTCCTTCCACCCCGGGTTCCAACCGGTGCAGCCCAGCAACACGCTTCTCCCCTCTGAGACCCCAGACCTCGGGCATAACCTTAGAGTGCTGGGTATCAGCTCCACGCCCACAGTCCCCAGCTTCTAATAATCCTGACCCCCTGAGTGGGACCCCAGCCCCAGGGACGGTGATGCTTCCTGCAGCTGCTACACCAGAGCCTCCCTGGTGCACTCCACACTCACAGTCACCTAGTTACAACCTCATGCCTCCGCAACAATTCTTTACATTGAATCCTCTCTGTGGCTTCTGACTCCTGATACATGAGACCTTTCTCGGCCTCCACTTCAGACACCATTGAGGAGCCAGGGAAATGAGGCTCCAAAGAACAACTAATTACTTGAGCAAAACTCTGGGACAGTCATCTCCCCAAAAAGGAAACACAACCCCTCAAACGCATGCCCTTCACCCAGGCTGAGATGTGCTCCAGCCAAGGTGGCGAGGCTGGTGGGAACTGTTCCCAAGGTGTGACAAAGGCACTAAAGAGTAACTATTTGCCACCTGGGGAGTCCACTGTGGGTCGCGGATGGCATGGCGCTGCGTACTCGACATGCCTTAACATTAGTATTTGTAACAACCTGTAACAGGCATTACTGTCTCCATTTTAAAGAAAAGTGTTTGGATCTAAAACCATAAAAACCCTAGAAAAGAACACAATCAGCAACCTCTTTGACCTCGGCTATAGCAACTTCTTCCTAGACACGTCTCCAAAGGCAAGTGAAACAAAAGCAAAAATAAACTATTGGGACTTCATCAAAATAAAAAGCTTCTGCACAGCAAAAGGAAACAATCAACAAAATTAAAAGTCAGCCCACGGAATGGGAGAGGATATTTGCAAATGGCATATCTGATAAAGGGTTGGTATCCAAAACCTATTTAGAACTTATAGAACATCCAAAAAATGAATAATCTAATTTAAAAATGGATTTTTTGAACAGACATTTCTCCAAAGAAGATATCCAGATTGCTAACAGACCCATGAAAAGATACTCAACATCACTCGGCATCAGGGAAATACAAATCAAAACCACAATGAGGTACCACCTCAAATGGGTCAGAATGGCTAAAATCAACAACATAAGAAACAATCGGTGTTGGTGAGGATGTGAACAAAGGTGCACCCTCTTACACTGTTGGTGGGAATGCAAGCTGGTGCAGCCACTCTGGAAAACAGTACAGAGGTTCCTCAAAAAGTTAAAATTAGAACTACCCTATGACCCAGCAGTTGCACTCCTAGGTACTTACCCAAAGAATACAAAAATACTAATTCAAAGGGATATATGCACCCCTGATGTTTATAGCAGCATCATCTACAGTAGCCAAATTATGGAAGCAGCCTGTGTCCATCGATTGATGAATGGATAAAAATGTGGTATATATATATGGTGTGTGTGTGTATAATGCAACATTATTTAGCTATAAAGAAGAATGAAATCTTCTCATCTGCAACAACATGGATGGAGCTAGAAGGTATTATGCTAAATGAAATAAGCTAATCAGAAAGACAAATACTATATGATTTCACTCATATGTGGCTTTAAGAAAAAAAAACAAATGAGCAAAGGGAAGAGAGAAAGAAAAATCAGGGAAAAGACTCTTATTTATACAGAACAAACTGATGGTTACCAGAAGGGAGGTAGGTGGGGGATGGCAGAAGCAGGTGATGGGGATGAAGGAGGGCACTTGTCATGACCACCGCACCAGGGTGATATATGGAAATGTTGAATCATTGTATTATACACCTGAAGCTAATATTACATTGTATGTTAACTACACTGGAATTTAAATACAAGTGACAAAAGTAAAATAAAATAAAGAAAAGCACTTAGAAGTTCACCAACACCAAACCACTCGCCCAGGACCACTGAGCCAGCTGGTGGCTGGGCCTGGATACGGGCTGGGGGTGGCCCCAGGTCTGTGCCCATTCCGTCTCGGTCCACGGGACAGAGCAGCTCCAGACCGCCTACAGCCGGGGCAGGGGCACGTGTGAGGACCGGCCACCTCCTGCACAGGAGGGAAGACTCTGGTCAGGAACACAGAACAAAAGCCCACAAGATGCCCCACGTCTGAGGGTTCTGAGGATGAGATAGCTGCATGGGGTATGGATCCAATCCAGTCATCTTTTCCTTTTCTCACAGAAAGGATTTCTCCACCATCTGAGTCAGCAAATGGCTACATGATCCAAGGTGCTGACTCCGCGACCCCACTGCTCCTCCAGGCTGGACTCCAGTGTTTCTCCTTTCTGCCCACCAATGGTCAGGGGCTCCTACCGATTCAAGAGCCGTCCGTGTGTCCATTAGGAAACTTGAAAACTGCTCCCTACAAGGGAGGCAGAGTGGGGTGGTAGAGGCTGCTCTGGACTGGGGATTGAACACCCCGGTTCCACCATCCCTGCCTAGGACCTGTGAAACAGACCTGAGCCTCAGTTTCCCCATCAGTCAGCTGAAAGGACGAGAACATGTCAAGATGCTTTCTCCCTGCTTCTGGAAGCCGCTTCTAAAGGACTCTCCCATATTCCTTCCAGATTGAAAAAGAAAATCCCCAAAGCCCTCTGACTCAGAATGACGGCAGGAGGGACCGCCCAGGTCAAGGGCACAGGCTCATCAGGTGCCAGGGGCAGGCTGTGCCACCCTGGATGGAGGATGGGCAGCAAGTATAAATATGGTGGAGGAACGCCCAGCACGAGCACAGGGCTGCACACAATGAGGTGCTCCCTGGATGCCTCATGAGTTTCTTCAGAGCCCGTGAAGGAGCTCAACAAGACAAATGAGGTTACGGGCGGCTGAGGGGGGGACCAGGTGTGTGAGTTTGGGCTGTTCGAGACGTGGGGACGCAGGAAGCTGCAGTGCAATGGGAACTAAGTCTGCACGGAGATCACCGTCACCCACTTCTGGGGCCAGGCGCTCAGTGGCCACAGGCACCCAGGCCGGTCCTCGCCATGCCATCGCCGTCCCTGCCTCCATGTGCCCGTGAAGACATTGGTGAGATCACAGCCAAAAGCAGTGGGGGAGGAGGGGACCCTGGCAGCTCCTTGCTGGTCACCTCTCTGAGCCTGTTTCCTCATCTGCTAAGAAGGGATGACGATCAGGGAGGGTGGGCCGCAGGCTGCAGCCCCGCCACAGATTAGCAGAGATGGGAGGCCCCGGAGGGGTCCCCGCCCAGCCCGCTCTGCCACAGGGTCAGCATCAAGGCCAAGTTCCAGAGCCACGGAGGTGCAGCTGCCCTCTGGGCATGAAGGCCACGCTCAGGCGAGTGCAACGAGGCAGCTCTGCTCCCGGCCAACCAGCCATCAACCTCCCCGGGGAGTGGGCACTTGGACCCGTTGCTCCCGGGCCCGCTGCGTGGGCAGTGCATCCATGTGATGGAGGGAACCAAACGGGGTGGCTTTAGGCACAGAATAACATCTATCACCAAAGGTTAAAAAGATGCATACATAAATGAGGGTGGTCATGAAATTTAATTTTAATGGTTTGACAATTAAGCAAAAAAAACAATAATTATCATCTTAATTTACCAGTAAATCTGCCACTGGCAACATTGTATTTTCTTAAGGAAGTTGATGCTGTTTCACTCAGAAAAGCTTTCTACGGTTTCTGGTCATCTTTTGAAATTAGACTCCCAGCCTCAAGAGCTGCACACAGCTCCTGGAGACAGGCCCAGTGGTTGACGGGCGGCCCTGGGTTCCAGTGGCAACCCCTGCATGACCCTGGGCAAGCTCTGACCTCTCTTACTCAGAGGCAAAAACGGGCACAGTGCTCACACTTGAACTTCGGCCGTGAGGCGTAAAGATGCTATGGACCGCCAAGTGGTGTGTGCAGCACGCTGCCCTCAGAGGGAAACGATGTTGCCGCACCCAGCTGAGGCTGGCGGACGACAGTTTGAACGTGGCGATGGATGGTGGGGAGCCCCTGGAAACGTCATCACTACAGACCGGCGTCCCGAACCACGTTTGGCAAAAGTGAACTTAACTCGTGGTCCCTAATTACAGAATGGATGCACCAGCCACGCCACAGACCCTCCGGAGGGAGAGATGAGTCACTCGTTCCCAGAGGACCTTCTAAGGAAGAGATCAGGAAGGTGAGACAGTACTTTCTACATCCGTTTGCTGAAAGGCTGTCGTTTAAGTTGTAAGATTAGAAAGAGATCTCTAAGAAACATGGTAACGAGAGTGGTATTTCTGAGCTAAAAACACGAGCATTCCATCGAGAACCCTTTCCCACCACTCCTGAGAGCACGCTGTCCCTGCACCTGGGCTGCCGTCCCCTTGTACACCAGCCCCAGCTCACTCCTACTCAGTGTCCTGCTCGACATCAGCACCCCTTCCTCCAGGAAGCCTTCCCAGCCACCCCTCAACCGTTTGTGCCGGGTTTCTTCCTGCGTGCTTTCCATGCCCCTCACCGTGCATGCCAGTTGTATGTTTGTGCACCTTTACTCCACACCAACACAGAAGTGCCACCTTCGCTCACTGGCTCACCTCCTGGCAGGGGCCTGGCACCAGCCCGACGCTCAGGGAACATGTGGAAGGAATTCATAAACACTTTGGATGCCAAGAACCCAGCACGCTTCTCCGTCTACCCTTCTTCTGCCGGCCTTCACACTTGACAGTGGACTTCACAGTGCCGGTCACAACTTACTGAAGGCTGCACACAGTGCAAGGGGGGAGGAATGGAACCAGTGCTTAACCTTCAGTCACCACTGCAAGCAGAGCCAGGAAGTCAGGCAGATGCAGAGCCCACCAAGTGGGCTGATCTTATACTCAGTTTGCTTAGCCATAAAATGCAGACAAAACCTCCCACAAAAGTACCATGAGGACTCAAGTGCCTTCACTTCCAAACACACAGGCTCAGTAACTCTGCCTTCCATTGCTTCTTCCCCTGGGAAGCACGCTGCTCCTTCGTGCTCCTGAGGACACATGCTCCTCTCCTGGGTGAGATGAGGTCACCCCTTTCTACCAGGAGGGGAGGAGCAGTGCAGGCACCCTAACAACCTAAGAGGACTTGAGTTGGTCCCTCTCCTGGAGTACGGGCCACCCTTGAAAGGAAGTCAAATGCCTCTTGATCCAGGGCTGCCTGGGTTCTGGGAAGAGCAGGAGCAAAGCCTCACGAGTCCCAGGACCGTGGCCTTTCATCACAGAGCAGGCTGCAGGCTGTGCCATCTCCAGCAGCAAGTGCTCCATCCACCCACTTCACAGGCAGCAGTGGGAACAGCTCACGCAGGTGGACGGATAAACGAGTCACCGAGGGGCAGAGCCCGACCCTCTTCGGAGCGGCCACGCCTGGCCACCGAGAAGGCTTCTTCAAGAGTGGGCACAGCCTGAGGTACGCTGGGGACGGCTCCTCATGGGGGAAGGCAAGAGGCAGGAGACTGGTTGAGCTGAGGACTCCGGGAAAGGACAGGGCACTGAGGAGACAGCCTGGGTCCACAGGGACAGCACCCGTGGCCGAGGTCTGCCAGGCGCTTTCCGGTGCTGCCAGGTAAGGTTCAGCCACCTCTGCTTCCTCCGGCAGAACGATCTGTGAGCACTGGGACGCCCTCCCCAGAGGTAGAGCACGCGTCTGACCTGATCCAGGCAAGGCCAGAGACGTCTGCACAGAGGAAGGGAAGTACCTCCCTGCGGCCCCACAAACACTAGGCTCCCCGGCACTCACCACCGGTTAGCGGGGACAGCAGGACCAGAGCCAGAGATGACTTCTGACCTCTGGTTTACCAGTCCCCCCGCAGGCCAGCAAGATGTCCCGTCAGGCTGGCGCCCGGCTGTGGGAGACACCCGTCACCTCGTCACGCCTAGCTACTGTGCTGGGGAGGGGGGGGTCACCTGTTCACACGGGCCCTGCCGGAGCACCGCAGAACAAGTCCTCCAAGTATCAATATTTACTGGGTGAATACTTCATGAATGAATAAAGAATGTGTGAGCTGGGAGCACAGAGAAATGTGAATTTAAGAAAAAAGGTCAATAATGAGGATGCCTGAAGCCCAAGACTAATTTGTGATTATTTGTGAGATTGCCAACATCATTCAGCCTTCCACCGATGAGAACGATCCAGCTGAGAACAAGTTTAACGATTTATAATTTGTAACAACCGGTTTCATGTCAGTGTCATAAGACAACCAGATTTAAGTCCTCTGGGATCTCAGACCACATCAAAACATCTGGACAAAGACAGGTGGAGAGCAGCACAGGGCCCAGGCAGCTGTGGGTGGTGGAGACCCCAGGGGCTGCACGCACGCCCTACAAAGGAGCCAGTCCTACGCCAGGCGCCAGACCCTGGGCTTGGCCTCCGAGGCCCATGTGCAGGAGCACAGGAGCCCCCACACGGCAAGTCCTCTGCAGGGGCCTAGACAGCGAGATCTCCAGGGGGGAATGCCCCCAAGTCACCGGGCCTCAAGCTGCCGGCTATCAGCCCCAGCGGTCCTGTACTAGGGGCCACAGGCATTCACAGGCATCATTAACAATAAGTGCATTAAATGGCAACACTCTGAAGCAACCTCAGAGTGGATTAGCGACGGAAATGGATAAAGTGGTGTATTCATGCAACAAAATATAAATAGCAGTCGAAAGGAGAGAACTAGATTTATATTTATCTCCAAAGCATAATGCTGATTTAAAGTTATAAAAAGACATATTTTAAAAAAGACATACGTGATATAGAACCGCTTGTCATAAAAAACTCTGAAAATAATGTTTGGTTGTAGATATAAATACAATAAAAGTAGCAAAACATGGTATGAATGAGTCCATCGCCTCCAGGACCGTAATCCCCCCGAGGAGGGAGGAGAGCGGGAGGAAGATGGCGAGGCAGGAAGGAGGGCTGAGCTATTCTTCCACTTATTTTTTCCAACATCGTTTTTTCCCAACGCTTTCTTACGAAAAATGTCAAAGACAATGTTGAAAGAAATCTTCCGTGAACACCCGCTATGCCCCTTGCAAGAGTCCACACCATTAACACTATACTCGATGTGCCTCATCATCAGTCTCCCCGCTTTCCAGCCCTCGTCCGTCACTCATCTTAGTTTTCAGCATTCCAGAGACCACTGCCGAGAGCATGCAGTCCTCCCAAAGCCTCCAGTGCTGTAGCTGCACTTAGAGCTCGACATTTGTGCAGTTTTCCTTTGCATGTAAAACCGACTTACAACAAAATGCACAGATCAAGTGCACATGTGCTGAATTTTAGCAAATGCAAACACACGTGCAGCCCACACGCACATATGAGGTTGTACCCCAAGACCTTACCTGGAAAACCCCCATGCCACTTCCTGTTCAAACCCCACCCCAAGCTCTCCAGAGGCAAGCAATGCTCTGCTTTTTCCACAGTAGACTAGTTTGCTCCTCTGGGACTTCAGGTGAATGGAGTCCCACGGTACCTGCTTTTCCCAAGGAGGCTCCCTTCACTCAGGGTTCCGTTCCTGGAAGTCACCCTACTGATGTATTAGGAATGCGCTAGGTTTGGGTGCTGAGCATCGTTACATTTGCAGGAAAAATGCCACCCTGTGTTTATCCGCTCTCCCGTAATGGACATCTGGGCTCTATTTTTTGGCTATGAGCATTCTTGTGTAGGTCTTCTTGTGAACAAACACTTAAACTTTTTCTGAATAAATTACCGGAGTTGGAACTGCTGGGCACCAAGTAGGTGTATGTTTAGTTTTGTAAGAAACCGCAGACCCTCTTCAAAGCGGCCACACGTGTTCACATTCCCGCCGAGGCGCGTGAGTTCCGGCTACTGGACCTTCACACCCACGCTCGAAACTGGAGGGTCTTTTACTTCAATTGTTCTGGTGAGTGTGGAGTGAATATACATTTCCCCCACTGACTCTGTTAATGTTAGCTATTTTTTAACATTTTATTTCCTTAAAATAAGAGAAAGACACAGACAATACAGAGAAGGGAAGGAGGGAGAAAGACAGACAGGAAGAGACACAGAGAGATCCGGGGCAAATAAACGCGAACAAAGGGCTTACATCTGGGATGCGTATGCCTGGTTTCTAAAGTGTTTTCTCCACGTGGGGAGTATTTTGCAATTAAAAATAAAAATTGTATTCCACCTCCATCTTATCCCAGTGATAATTCCGTCTCTACAGGCATGCCCCCAACATCCAAGCTGTGCTGGGAGACACAGCGGTGGATCTGAGGAGAGACCAGGCAGACAGGGTATGCCCAGGGAAGGGGTCCTCCGACCAGAAGAGCTTCTTCCCAAAGTCAGGGAACTCTACCCGCCTCGGGACACGCCCACGTGGCCTGGCCTCACTCCTGGTCAGCCCTCACTTCCAACTCAGCTCCTGTGAGGCCTGGCCCACGGCTGACTCTGTGCCGGGGCCTGGCAGAGCCACCTTTCTGCCCTCTGGGGAATGGGCTTGGGTGGCGCTGCCCCTCTCCCAGAGGTCTGAGCCATGCCTGCCTGTTTGTGGAATTCCTCCGAGGACTTCCTACTGATATTGACAGAGTTTCCACAATCAAGGCCAACACTTCCCAGGTAACAGCTTTAAGAACTGAAAAGTGAAGTCTTGCCCAGGTGCCTCAGGGTCCTGAGGGGGGGCCTGGAGGCCAGCGCCCCGCTTCCTTAGACAGATGCCACTCGGCTTCACCCTGACTTCGCACTTGCCTCCAAGTCGAAGCCACTGCAGAATCTTTCATGGAACCTGAATCATGACCGGGGTTCCTGTGAGGGGGAGCCAAGCCTGCCTTCCCTCTGGGGTCTCGGAGGGAGGCTTATCCCAGCGCCCCCCAGGCGGGAGGTGGGGACGCTCACCGCTGGTACTCGCCGGCGTGCAGGATGAGCTCCTCGTTGCCGCGGGCGCGGATGGTCAGCTCGTGCTCCGTGGAATTGAAGACATCCAGGAGTAGGTGGCACTGCCGGATGCTGCAGAGAGGACAAGAGAAAGCTGGGGGTCTTCTGGAAGCCAAACAGAGCAACTTAGACGTCTCCGCTTCCCAAAAGACCTCCCACTGCTCGAGGACGTCAGAGGTGCAATTTATCACAATGGCACGTTCCCCAGACGTAAGGATCACACACGCTCACTCTGAGCTAACTGAACTCTGCAAAATGGGTTTGGGCAGCAGATCCTCCCTGGTCCTGGGGACACATGCGTCGAGCCCAGCGTGCCCCTGACAAACCAAGTGGCCCTGGGAAGGTAACCAATTGTTGGCATCAGGACGTACTGGCAGTTCTCCAAGCCTCGTGTATGTGAGGACTAGAAACCTGACCCGGAAGTGAGAGCACCGGGGGGGAAAGCACGCGGCACACGGTGCCGATCAACAAACACTGCGTCCGAGTCATGACCCCAGCAGCAGGTGCCTGCTGCCTTCTGCAGGTATGGAGCAAGGTGCTGGGCACTGGCACGTGGAGAACCATATCCCAGGTATGTGTGCGCACCAGCTGTGAGCCTTACACAGACTACACCTTCCTTCTCTTAAGACCTGTGAAGATACTGCAGGTTTACTCACTCCCACCCTCCTGAAACCTCCACTCCATCACACATCTCTGGTCCAGAAGGTAAACACTAACATACTCAAGCTCCCAGTGCCCCCTGCCACAGGGAGGTCCCCAAAACAAAGTTCCAGCCAATAAAGATAGGCTTCTGGAGGCTTTTTATCCCAAGAAGACCTGTCCCTGAGAGAAGAAGGCATTCACCCCTCAGGCTCCTTATTCCCTCCCCGCCCACCCTGCCCCGAGACGAACAGGATGCCGAGCAGCTCAGCACCCATCTGGAGGTATGGAGGCTATGGTTCTGAGTAGGGCCAGGAGGGGTCTGGGACGCTGTTGACGTCTTCGGTAGCTGAAGTGGCCCCTCAGAGCCTCTGGCCCTCCGGACTCATCAACTACACATGCAGAACAAACCCCAACCACACACGCATCGTCCGTGCTAGTCCCCATTTGGTAGACTCCCGTTACAGTTGGAAGGTTGCCTAAAGCTCAGCCAGTGTCTTAAATATCATGTACCCCAGCGGGCACAAGGCAAGCAATCAGTAAGTGTGTGCTGATCTGGATGGGACAGCCCTACCCATGACCAGAGCAGACACAGAAGTCAGCAACGGACGCAGAAGCCATTCTGGAGTGGGGCGAGTACTTTCTCACAGGGAAAAGACTCAGAAAAGGATCTGTGCACTGGGTCTCCTTCAGCTTACTGTGTCTTCAGAACATGACCCTCCCAAGGGCATCTCAATTCTCAAATTTACTTCTCAAGGCTTTGCCGGTAGCAAAGGAAGGGAGGAGGGCAAACAGCCCCGTGTGCTGGGGTTGCTGGCTCTTCATTTCATCTCGACGCCCTCGAGGCTGTCCTCCCCAGACCTGCGCACAGGTAAGGAAAGTGATGCTCAGCACATGGCCACAGCACCAGTAAGGTGACCGACACCGCAGACTCAGAACTCAAAATCCTGTGCTTTTCATGTAGATGGAAACAAATGTTCCAAACCTTGTGGTCTGCTCTTTCCAGGGAGGAGAACTGAGGTGGAGAAGCGGGCAGTGCCCTGGCAGAGCACACGCACACACGAGCACACGCCCATCACCATCAGAGGCCCCAGGGCATCTGTAAACGCCGACTGTTCAAGACGTGAACACATAACCCATGTGCAGGGGAGGAGGAAGGTAGGGCAGCAGCTCTCTCATTTCTGCTGCTCACCGCTGTGAGGTGTTGCGTCACATGTCCTCAGAAAAGCAGGCTCACGCTGGTTGATTCTAGGTTCTTTGGGTGGGAGTGTTTCCCCCAGAGGTTCAGCACTTGGAAAATATTCATTAGCTCTGACAGCTGCGTACAAGAGGCCTCTTCACTCGGCTCACAGAAAAATGAGCTTTCAAGAATGAAGATCTATTCTGCCTTTGTCATAACTTCATGAAATCTTTAATCACAGCAAAATCTTTCATCAGGAATGGGAATTCGTAAAACATTTATCAGAGGAGGAAAATTGAAGTGATTTTTAAAAGCAGGGAAGAAAAGACTCAAATATATGTTGTTTTCACTCACAGAATGTAGCAGCTAGAAAACTGCACAGGAATGAGCAACAGAACATCACACTTTTTTTGTCCTCTATTTCTTCTGACTCACTGAGTGTGGGGGCCTCCTGATCCAGTGTTTCTGTTCCTCCTAATTGTTGGCATCACGATGTACTGGCAGATCTCTGCTTTCTATCCATCGCTCATAAATTAATTCTCTTTCCTAAACTCCAAAGGAGCATTTTGTACCCACCATAATGTCTTTTACTCTGTGTATCTTTCTGCATCACTTTGGATGATCTTCTTAAGTTTTACACTCCATCTGAGCTTACAGTTACTTTTAATTCTAGCTTACTTTGTTTTGTTTTGTCTTTTTTCTGGTTCCATCCTTCTGAAGTATAGGGAAACCCAGGAAAGCTTCCTGGAAGAACTACATTGGAGCAAGTCTTAGAAGGACAGGCCCACCTGCCTGGGAAGGGGACGATGATGTCCAGGCAAAGAGAGTGGTGCCTGTGAACCCACCTCAATCGAGTATGTGTGCATTGCCTCCTCTGTTGAGAACTAGGAGCTGTGTTAGTTCCTCTAACAAACACAACATCTCCTGAGCACCTGCTATGTGCCAGGTACCGTTCCAGGCTCTGGGAATGTGGAGGGGAACAAGAAAAATGGATCATCACTTTCATGGAAATCACACTCTTGTGACGAGAGAAGCCTGGGAAGATGAGGTGACTACAAAATAAAATGTTTAGTCACTTTGTAAAGTGAGGCAAAATACATTCTAAAGGTTGTTAAATAGCAGGTAAAGAAACATCCATACAGCCAATAACTTTTTTTTTT
>NC_138372.1:167681416-167718454 GCF_054177405.1 Leptonychotes weddellii
GGTGGTGGGTATTGAGGAGGGCACGTTCTGCATGGAGCACTGGGTGTTGTGCACGAACAATGAATCATGGAACACTTCATCTAGAACTAATGATGTAATGTATGGGGATTAACATAAGAATAAAAAAAAAATAAAAACGTTTTCATTCCACATAAAGTTCTTTTCATACCTTCTTAAAAATAAATTGATCAGGGGCACCTGGGTGGCACAGTCAGTTAAGTGTCTGACTCTTGCTTTTCACTCAGGTCCTGATCTCAGGGTCATGAGATCAAGGCCCAGGACGGGCTCCACGTTCAGCATGGAATCTGCTTAAATTTCTCCTTCTCCCTCTGCCCCTCCCTCCTGTGCTCTCTCTCTCTCAAATAAATAAATCTTTAAACAAAATCATTTGATCATATATGAGAAAGTCTATTTCTAGACTATTATGATCCATCAATCCCTTTGTCTATCTTTCTAACAATAGCACTCGTTTAATTACTGTAACTTTATATTAAGTCTTAAAATCATACCCTACACCCTCCAACTTCTTTTGTCAAGACATGTGTCTAGTCCATTGGCGATAGCCTGTTCCATTTTGAAATAATTTCTAAAATAACTTGTCAATTGCACTCAAAAAAAAAAAAAATCCTGCTGGGATTTTCATTGGAATTGCACTGAATTTATAATCCAGTGTGGGAAAACTGGTATCTCAGCAATAATTGATTCTTCCAATCAACAAGCAAGGTATACCTCTCCAATTTTTTAAGTGCTAATTTCCCTGGCCTGTGCTTTGTCATTTTCAGGGTAGAGATCATATGTAAAAAGATCTATCCCTTAAGTGTTATATGATTTTTATTACAATATAAATATTTTCAAAATTTCATTTTCAAATTAATTGCTAGTATATAAAACTATAATTGATTTCTGAATATAATATGGGATCATCCTACAATCTTACTAACTTGACTTATTAGTTCTAATAATCTCTAATAATCTCTTGGCACAGTAGATCTCACGGTAGATATTTATGTACATGATCACATGTATCATGCAAACACATGAATAATAACTATACTTCATTTCCAATTTTTATAGCTTTCATTCTTTTCTCATCTCATTGCTCTGATTAGGTAGAACTGGCAGAAAAGTAATGAATATACTGGCAAGAGCAAACATACTCACCTTGACTGATCCTGAGCTTAGAGAAAAAGTGCTCAGCCTTTCATAATTAAGTACAATGTTAACTATATAATTTTAGGGGTTTGTAGATGCCTTACACCAGGTTGCAGAAGTTCTCCAAGCCTTGTTTACAGTTTCTATCATAAGTGTTGAATTTTATCAGATGATTTTTTTCCCATCAACTGACATCTTATTTTTGTCCTTTATTCTGTTAGTACAGTAACTTCATGCACTGATTTTTCAATGTAAAACAATCTTGTGTTGCTGGATAAAACCCAAATTATACATATTGTGTTCCCTTTTTTATATTGCTGGATCTGATTTATTAATATTTGGTTCTGAATTTTTTCAATTATGCATACTGGTCACAATATTTACTTTCTCACAATGTCTCTCCCTGGATTTGGCATCAGGGTGAAGGCAGTGTCATAAAATGAGAACTGGAAGTATTCCCTCCCTTGCCTACTTCTGGAAGAATTTTTGTAGAAGTGGTATTATTTCTTTCTTAAAAGCTTGATGTATTTCATAGTGAAGCCATCTGAGCCTCAAGTTAGCTGTAATTAAGATTTTAAACTCTAACTGATATGTGACTATCTCAGGGACTCTATTTCATCTCGTGTCAATTTTAGTAATTTTTGTCTTTCAACACACTTTTCATTTGTAAAGTTTATTGGAATACAATTTATCATAAAATACTTTTTATTATTCTTTTAATGTGTACAGGATCTGTAGTGATTCATTCACAGTATTAGTAAATGTGCTTTCTCTTTTAAACTCTGATTGTCCTGGCTAAGGCTTTATTAATTTATTAATCTTTCCAAAGAATCAACTTTTGGTTGCATTGACTTTACATATTATTTTTTCATTTTCTATTTCAATGATCACTACCCTTTACTATTTTTTGAACCATTCAACTTTTCTAACATAAACATTTAGCATCCTATATATCAGCTGGAATTATTTACTAGAACTGTGCATGTTTCCTATATTTGTACTAGTTTCCTGTCTGCTTGTTCTATCAAATACCAAGATACATGTGTTAAAATATTCAACTATAATTGTGGCATTTTCCATTTCTCCCTGAGATGTCAGTTTTATTTTGAAGTTATGTTTTTAGGTACATTTGAATTTAGGCTTCCTATGTATTCTTGATGATGTGACCATTTTATCAATATAAATTATCCTATCTCTTTTTCTCCTCAAAGTCTATTTGTTTGATATTAATATACCCACACCAACTTTCTTATGATTACTGTTTGAATGGCATATATTTCCCCCCATCTTTGTGCTTTTCAACTGTACATAACTGTTTCTGGTAGTGAACATGTTAATTGACTCTAGTTTTTTTTAATACAGTCTGACAACTTCCACTTTTAAATACAGTCTTTAGTCCATTTACATTTAATGTAATTCTTGGTACACTGGATTTAAGTCTACCACGTTGCTATCTGTTTCCTATTTGATTGTATGTTCCTAGTTCTTTACTCCTTTCTTGCCACCTCTTCCCCACTTTTCAGTTTAAGTATTTTTTAGTAACCCACTTTTGCTCTTCTGGCTATCTTTAACTTATGATATGGTTGAAGCTAGAATGTGGTAACACATAACATGTGAGAACTACCATTTCTCCTCTACTCCATTTCCCTTCCATTTCTCTGTGCTATTTCCTATTGCGTATTTTACTTCTATATAGGATATGCACTACAAAATTAAATGCTCTTATTTTTTCTTTAAATAGTCAATAGTCTTTTAAAGAAATTAAGCAAGGGGAAGAATCTCTGATATTTATTCACTTGCTATTTCTATTTTTGGGATTCAACATTCCTTAATATAGACCCATGTTTCCATTTGGTATTATTCCTGCCTGATGAGCTTTTATCATGCTGATAAAACACAAGGATTATGCTCTATCCATCTCTTACCCCACTGAGTCCTTTATATAACATGTGAAACACTGGAGGTATTGATTTTAAGAATAAATGAAACATTGAAGGTGCTGGTTTAAAGGTTTACAGTCTGGTAAGTACTTTATTAGAAGTATAGAAACCCAAAGAAGGACCAACCCACTCCATATAGTCATATTCAGGAAAATTTTACAAAAATGGTGACATAGATCGTCAATGCCAACAAACATTTCCCAAAAGGTTAAGTAAATGAATGACAGTTTAAGAAGAGTTTTAGAAAAAGATGTATGCAAAGGCACACTGCAGGAAACTGTCTTGACATACCCAGTGAGAATCTCCACTTGATGTGTGGAGAACTGGGGGGCAAATGGAACTGGGGGCTCAAGAGAAAGGTCTAGGTCAAATCTTTAAGTACCCTGAATATCACAGTAGGGACCTCGAACTTTATCTCCTAAGTACTGGGAAAGTCTTTAAGCCAGACAGTGACGTGGGAACATCTGTATTTACAGGATAATGCAGGAGCAAACCTGGAGGTAGGGGGACCACAAAGGCAACTTACTCCTAGAGTCCCAAGGAAAAGGAACCAAGATGTGCAGTGGAATGTAGAGGGTGATCAGGAGACATTTCAGAGGCTCAATCCACAGGATCTGGGGAGGATTAGGCTTAGCAGGGGTGGAAAGGGAGGATTAGAAGAAATCCAATCTCCATCCGAAGAGCAGGAAGAAGACCATGCAAGCCAACAGAAAAGAGAGCAGGGTCAATGGGTGGGGAATTCGGGAGCCAAGCAGCACTTGCGCTAACCACCGACTCTTCCAAGTGTGTGTTTGCTCCATTCCACACGGTAGCATTTTTCTCATCTTAAATTGTCATTTAGAGCAGCAGGGGTCGTGACGTGCAAACCGGCTATCAAAAGCGGGGAACAAACGCAACTCAGTGACAACCTGTGCTGCTTCCAAGAACTATTTATATGAGCAGTGGCAGCAGGCGATGCGGGGATGAGAAGGAAACACGGCAGGTACATCATGGAGCAGCCCGAATGCACAGGAAGGGCCTGAAACACGGGAACAGCGAACAGCGTCTGGCAGCAGTCCTGGCCACGGCTCCCCCGGGGCCAAGCGCTTTGATGGTTTATACAACAAATTCAAAACAGAAGCAAGCCTTGGCAAGAAAGACTATTACTCCGTGGACTGAAAAAGTGACAGATGATGAAATGTGATGCTAAAAAGCCCAAGCTAAGCCATTAATTCTTGTGAAGCCATTCTCTGATGGCTGGGAAGAAAAATAGTCTTTCCTATAAACTAAAACTACACTTATTATTTGGGACTGTATCACTTTAAAGGGAGTTTTATATCAACTTTAACATGGGCAGCACCAACCGTCTATTTTACACTGTGGAGTACAGAATCCTTTGTGGGTTTGTGGAGAGGAAGGGGATGCTGCACATGATGCTCTTCCCCCAGTTCAAGGCCACAGAGGTGCCCGTCACCACTGCCACTTAACTCTACTAAGACTAAACATCACTATCCCGCTGCATCCTGCACCCATAGGTAAGGCACAACGGGACATGAAGACAGTCAAGTACTCAGTGCTAATCAGTACCTGTTTTCTGCAGGCTGCTGGCCGCTGGGGCAGGGGTCTGAGTGGCAGAGGGTCTCCAGTGGGCAGGAACACCACCCACCACGTTCAGACCGCACCACTCCCAGGTCACCCTAGGTCAAAGTTTCAGATGGGAAATGGTCATTCTCCCGCCTTAGAGAAGAATACCTCTAGGACCTCTGGCCACTTCTGGGTTTGAGGTAGACACAATGTCTGACTTCTCTCCCCCGATGGAAGACAAGACCTGGAGAAGTAACTAGGAGGAAAATTTCTGTCCAAGAAGGGCTCTCTGGGCAGAAACAGACCAGTGCTCCAGACGGCTGGGAGCTCCACGAACGGAGGTGCCTAGATGCTGGACAGCCTGGAGGGGCACACAGTTTTCCTGGGATGCCAGCAGTGACACAGAAAAAGACGTAGGACTCCCCCAGGAGTACCCGGACACGGGGCTAGCGGCCGAAACCCCTACCAACAGGAGAGCTGAACCAGACTGAAGCCAGGACCAGGCTCAGGGCAATGCATGGAAAACGTGTCCTATACAGTGATGACCACAAACAAGCATGTTGCAACATTAACATCACGGTTACGCCACCTGAGAAGGTGTAAAGCCCATCCACTCACAACTAACTGAAAAAAGCGTTTCTGTATAATGCCTGTTTTTCTGATGCAGAACCTAAGTCTCAGGGAAGCTAAGCAACTTGGCACAGTGGTTTGGATTTGACTAGAGGTGGGACAAAGAGGAACACGGAGGTCAGAATTCCAAACGCAGTGCTGCAGGACTCTAGAAAAAGGCCATGACAGAGCAGAGATCGGTTTACCTGGTTGCCGGCAGAGTACTGACTCGGGTGAAGAATACAGATGGCTCGGCTTCCACGTGCAGCCCCAGGGAGAGGTTCCTATAGTACCCTTCGACGTGGCCCGGACCTCCAGAGTATTTGAAATTCAGGATAGCTTCCAGGGTCTGAAATGATGAAAAAACGGTAAGTTAACAATCCTGAAGTTGATCAGCATTCTTCCAGAAGGCATGCCTCACTTAGGTAAGGCTGAAGAGAACCCCAACTGGGCAACTCCAACACCTGGCACGCACCTGCACCATCTTTCCTATGATGCCCCCTGTGTCTGCACTTACAATGCCCAGCCCAGACATGCACATGGAAAAAGGCTCCAAAATCCTTCTGTGGCTTATAGAGCATTTTAGAGAGGAAAACACATTTCCATCAGCATCACTTAAACACAGAGATGAGGGGGTGGGGAGGGGATGACCCTTCTCTCGGAGGTAGCATCTGGCTCCCCGGCCGGAGGTCAGTAAAGCTGACAAGCTACAAACTCATCAAAGAGATGAGGTCACAGGGCAACTGTGGGGCCAGAAGGCCAAGGAGGTACAAGGCCCTTCTAGAAGGTAAGGTAGGGACACCGGTCAGCAAATGTAGAGCCAGCCACCACACAGGCCAGCAGAAAGGCATTAGCTCAAGGTCAATGAATTGCTAAAGGCTGAGGAAGGGCTCTAATAACAGGGAAGACCCCCTGGGAGCCCAGACAAGAAGGAAGGCCCCACCCACTCTTCACCATGGACCTCCCTGGGGATACACACTAAGGACTGGCCAGGGTGCAGGACAGCAGAGGGGGCCTTCCGCGGTAGCACAGACATGGAGGAGGGGGTCAGCAACCACTGAAGGAAGGGTATGAAACCAAAACCCCAGCTTCAACCCCACCCTCCCCTCTCATCCCCCCATCCAGACCCCTCTTTCTCCTCTGAAGCAAAACCCTAAGCCGCTGGAGGAGGGGCACCCAATGACAAGGGCACAAAGGCAGGGACAAATATCCATTCCCGTGGGGGGGCGGGGAGGGCAGAAGCTAGTCCCAAGCCAGAATCCCGTACCAGTGTGGTTAGAGGTCCCCCACCACCGAGCCAGGCTGGAAACCCACTCATCCACAACGCCCACCAGATACTAGGCAGAGATGGGCTGCTAGGTGAGGGAGGAGCAGGGAGGCCAAGGGAGCCCAACACAGAAGACCCAAGTGCACAGCGTGGGACAAGGACAGCAGAGAAGTCCCATCTGCTCCTGCCACCAGCCCCAGTGGGGAAGGAACAAAGGTGTGGAAAGATCCCACCCATGTTGCTGGCATGCAGGGAGGGCTGAGGATGGAGGATGACCATTCTGGGAGAAACGCTTGGCACCTCAGTTCCCTCCCCCTCCCCCGCCCATACAAGACAACACCAGAGGAATTTGGAGCCTGTGGGGCACCCAGGTAACCATAGCAACAAGAAATCTCAAACCCAGCTCAACCCCTCACTAGAGTGACTCAACCTTCCACGTGAAGTCCTAACAGAGGCATCAGCAAACTATGGCCCGTGAGCCAAATGTGGCCTGCAGCTGGTTTCACATGCCCCGAGAGCAGTTTTTACAGTTTTAAAAGGTTGTAAAACAACAACAATGGAAAAAAAAGAGCATACAACGCTGACCACTTGTGGCCGGCAAAACTGAAATATTTACATATGGTTCTTTATGTAAAAAGCTTACTGATAAACTGTAAGAAGAAAACAGAAGTAGATCCTCGTAACCGTGGATGAGGGTGTGGTGTCACAGAGAGGACACCAAAAGCACCAGCAACAAGGGACAAGAGGCCAGTGTCATGGAAATCCAAGGAAGGTAGACCTTCGGGAAGACGGGTCAGAACGCCCCCTGCTGCAGCCAAGCTTGGAAAAAGGGGTGTGGGAAAGTACCCACGTCTGGCCAGCAGTTGACCGAGGGTGACGCTCGTGGAAGTCAGAGCTCACAGAGCCCAGAGAAACCAGAGAAATGGGTGGCACTGGCCACGGCCAACTGGGGCTTCAAAGCTGTGCGCTCCAGGTGGGGCCTAAGCATCGCGTCACCTGGTAAGAGCAAAGTGAGCACAGAAGGAGCCACCTGCCTTCCTCCCCACGTTCAAGAGCCAGTTATTTCGATAAACCTTCCTGGCAAGGCACAGTGTTTGGCCTCCGGTCCATGCTTTCACTGACCTGTTTCTCCCTTCCAGGGGAAAGGCGGCCACAGCTACAGACTTTTTTAAAATGAAGAACACACCCTCTATGTGCACGTCTTCAGAGACAGGGCACCCCGAGGAGGACAATGACTTTCCCGAGAGACTCGAGACGTGTGGAGCAGGACGGTGCAGCAGGCGGGGAGCAGGTGCAGAGGCCAGGCTCAGTGCGGCCCGCTGGCTCCCCGAGGTCCTGGGTACGCCTTCCGTCCACTCTCAGCCCGCTTCTCCACTGTGACACGGGGACAAGAATGAGCACCTAGCTCAGCGCAGATTCGCTGAGAAAATGCAGCAGCAGAGCAAGTAGACACTCATTGAAAAGAATTCCTTTCTCCCTCTGACCTCGCCATCTGATACCTGGAAGCAACATGACTTAAAATGGGAAGAAACCGGAAATGGATTTCAGTGCTGTTTCTACCCCATTTTTTATCACAGTAAGATATATAAAATAAAATTTGCCATTTCGACCATTTTTAAATGTACTGTTGTGTGGCATGACATACATCCGCAGAGTTGTGCAATCATCACCACCCTCCATCCGTAGGCAGAGCTTTTTCACTTTCCCAAACTGAAACTCTGTCCCCATTAAACACTAACCCCCTGCTGCCCTCCCCCAGGCCTGGATACAACCGTGCTCTTTCTGTCTCTATGAATTAGAGGGCTCTCGGAACCTCCTGCAAAAAGAGTCCTAGCTTTTGTCCTTTGGGGACTGGTTTATTTTACTCAGCTTCATGTCTTCAAGGGTCGTACATGGTGGAACAGGTGTCAGAACGTCCATTTTAAAGCTGGAGCTAAACACTCCACTGCACGCACAGGCCACATTTTATCTATCTGTTGAGGGACACTTGGGTTTCTTCGACCTTTCAGCTATTGTGAATAACACTGCCATGAGCATGGGTAGACACACAGCGGTCCTGAGATGGTGCTTTCAGTCCTTAGGGTACTCATTTCTTTATATATTTGTTTTAGGGATTACCATGCCATTTTCCATGGTTGCGAGATCATCTTATGTTCCCACTGACAGAGCCAGAAAATATCAGTTCCAATTTCTCCACATCCTTGTCAACATCTGTTATTTCCTGTTTCATAGCTTTGTTTGTTTTTTATAATAGCCCTCCTAACAGGTGTGAAGTGATATCTCTTTTTGGTTTTGATTTGCATTTTCCTAATGACTAGTGATACTGAGCATCTTTTCATGTGCTTACTGGCCCTTTATTATTGTTTTTGGAGAAATGTCTGTTCAAGCTTTTGAGTCATTTTAAAAGCTCACTTCCCACACCTCTTCTTCAAGGTCTTTCACACCTAGAAGCTTATAGGTTCCCTTCAACTTCTGTACCACCAGGAATGCCTTCACTGTGCCTAAATGTGATATAAAGCCACACCTGATCCAAGAGGACATCTACACTTCCTCACTTAAAAAGGGCTCAAGAAAATATTCAAGAAAACAAACATTCTGAATAATGGCCTTGAAATGCCCAAACCTGTGAAGTAACACAAATGTCACACGGACTTTGTTTTTTTTAAGGTAAACTAAAAGTCCAGGGAGTGATGTAGTAGAAATCACCTAGGAAGGCAGCAAAAAATTCCTGGGGATACATAACAATCAAGTACTACATAACAAAGAAGAAATAGTCTGTGTTTCTATTTTCTTGGGATTGGCTATGTCTTTTGCTCTGTAAAGAACCAAGGAAAAGATAGGATTACAGGGAAAATAATTTATAAAAATCAAGCAAATTAAAGATTTTGTGGGGGCGCCTGGGTGGCTCAGATGGTTAAGCGTCTGCCTTCAGCCCAGGTCATGATCTCAGGGTCCTGGGATCGAGTCTCGCATCGGGCTCCCTCCTTGGCGGGGAGCCTGCTTCTCCCTCTCCCCCTACTGTTCCCCCTGCTTGTGCTCTTTCGCTCTCTCTGTCAAATAAATAAATAAAATCTTAAAAAAAAAAAAAAGATTTTGTGAAATTATTGAGTATTACTGCCTTCCTTTCTTAAAAAACAAACAAAAAACCTCTCCTTGGCTCTATAAAATTAGAATATTTTAATAAAAACAGAAAGTGGGTCGGTAAGGTAAAAGACATAGGATGCTCCAACTTTTTTTTCAATCACAAAATAATGAGAAGCAATGTGCTACTCTACCCTAAGACTTCCCCTTCTCAGAGTATGCTGCAGTCCTTACTTGGAAAAAATACTATTACAGAAATCAGTAATGGGCAAGGAACTGAAGAAAAAAAGTTTCTAGGCATACAACTTATTATTTGAGCTAAAATAAAAGGTCTTTCAGTGGTTACCTTTCATTGTGCACCTACTAGGTACCAAATACCATGATAAGTCATCTACACACACACTGACTGTAATGTTCTTAAGAGTCCTACAAGGAAAGCCCTGTTTGCATAACCAACTGAGCCACCCAGGCGCCCGCCCTGTTTGCATAAACAAGGCTCAGAGCTGTTACATGACTGGTCCAGGCCACACACCCAGGAAGCAGCACATCCAGGATTTAAATGCAGAGCCACATGGCTGCACAGCCCGCTCTCTTGCCATTTTTGTAAACTACTCAGAAGAGCATTCATTCATCCATCTACCCACTCACTCACTGACCCTGAACAAATGTCTACTATGTGTAAAGGATAATGGCAGAAGGCATGATGCCACCTATGGGGACTCAAGTCTAGCTAAAGACACAAGCCAGAGACATCTTTAGATAAACTGTTATATGTTACAGAGAAGTATCCTAGGATATATGGAGATACCAAAGACTATTACACCTGGAAGGCCAGGAGTTGGATAAGAAGGAACAACATCTCAGCAAGAAAGGCAGAATTAGGCAACTGTTAAATTGAAAATGGATAAACAGAGAAAAATAAAGTCTAGTTCTTGAAAATATCAATAAATATGACAATCCTCTAAGGTAGTCTGATCAAAAAAAGAAGAAACTAATTACCAATATCAAAAATGAAAATGAATGTCAGCAGGGATCCTACACACATTCAAAGGATAATAAAATAGTGCAAACAATTTAGTGCCAATAGGTTCAACTTGAATAAACACATCACCAAACGGAACCAGGAAAAAATAGAAAACCTGAGAGCCTCATGTCAACTGAAGACACTGGATTCACAACTGAAAACAGCCCTCCTAAAGGAAGCCCAAGGCCAGGTGGTTTCCCCACTGAATTCTATCAAAACCTCAGGTTAGAGACAATACCAGTTTTATACAAACACCTTCAGAAAATAGAGGAAACGTCCCCCTTTGTTTTATGAGGGCAGTCTTACCCAAATACTAAAATAACACAGTTTACATGGAAAGAAAACCACAGATCTATATCCATCATGAATTTAGATGTAAAAAATCCTAAATCCAGTAACAGATAAGATGAAAAACACATCATGACCAAGTAAGTTTATCTCAACAATGCAAGGTTGGTATAACACCAGAAAATCAGTTAACTTTCATTCACAATATTGAGACTATTACTAGACAATAAAGAAAAGCCACATGATCATCTCAATAGCATCAGAAAACACAGTTGACAGAGTTCAAAACCCACTTAAGATTTTTTTAAAAAAATCTCCACAAACTAGGCATAGAAAGGAATATCCTCAATCTACAAAGTGCACCCATGAAAAACTTTTGCAGTTTAAAACCACATATCATGGTAAACTAAATGTTCAGATTTTAATCTGGATTAAGGCAAGGACATAGCTGTCATTACTCCTATCAACATTGTACTTGAGATCCTAGCAAGTTCAATAAGGTAAGAAAAAGAAATTAAAGGCATACATGCCAGAAAGGAAGTAAAACTGTCTGCTCACAGACAACATTATCATGTACCAAAAAAAACCAAAATCTTATAAGGAATCTGCTAGAACTCTCAGAAATTGCTGGTGTTAATATAAAATAGCACAATCACTTTAGAAAACAACTAGTCAGAATTCCTTACAAACTTAAAAAATTAACATATTATTCAGCAATAAAACTCCTACCAAGAAAAATAAAAAGACCTATCCACACAAAGGCATGTATGTAAATATCCATGGAAATTTTATTCATAATAATCCCAAACTGGAAATAACCTCAATGTCCAAGAAGAGGTAGGTGACTAGATTAATTGTAGTACATCCATAAAATGGAATACTACTCAGCAACAAAATGGAACAAACTACTGATACACACAACATGCAAGAATCTTAAAAACATTATTCTAAGTGAAAAAGGCAGTATGCTATACTACATGCTTGCATGTATAGGAGATGCTGGAAAAGGTTAGTCTTTAGCGACAAAAAGCAGATCAGTAGTTGCCTGGGGTTGGGGCAAGAAAGGATTGACTATAACGGGGTCAGGGAAACTTTTGGGGGTAATGAGAATATTTTACATCGTGGTGCTGGTGGTGGTGGTGGTTACACGGGATATACATCTGTCAAAATTCGTCAAACTGTACAGTTCATGTGGCTGCATTTTATAGAAAGCAATTTATACTCAAACTTGGTTTCTGACCATTTATAGGCACACAATCACTTGCAAACATTAAAAGACTCCAAGTAACAGTGTGGGCCACACTGATGGGGGACTTCTCATGTCTCAGTACAAACATGCTACGTCAGGATTCCCAGGTTCTACAGCAAAAACCATCCAGTGAAATTATGATTTATCACAATTAAAACTTCACATGATCTGGGAAAAGTCATATCCTTCCTCTAGTTCCCCATATCCTCATCTGTAAAATCAGAGTTGTGCCAGATACTACCTAAGGTTCTTACCAGTTCCTAAATAAACTATTATTATTCATTCTGTATTACTGTTTCATGATTTCTAATCTAAATAAGGCTCTTGCCAGAGAGAAACCATCACACTGTACAGTATCCTAATTTATATGTCTAAGATATAGATCTCTAATTTTTAAAAACCCTAATTGGACCTGTCACCACAGATTTCCTTCTGCTCTATTTCTGTGATAGGACATAAGATTAATAGCTGTGATATGATCCACTTAATAAGTCAAACATTCAGGACCAGAGGTCCCAGCTGGGGTTCATTCCCAAGAGACCAGACCTACGGTTTACTTAAGGTCAATGAAACATACAAATGAAAGCCATACCATTACTTTCCAGTTAATTAGCACTTTCAGCCAAAGTCTTTCTTCAGTGTTAATTATGCCTTAAAGACGCCAAGTGACTACAAATTAAATGGTACATCCCCAATAATGCAGGAATGGACAATGAGCAACACCAGCCATCAAAATGGCTCATACTCAAGAGGCACAGCAGTCCCTCGGTGGCTGAGATGGGTTGGGACACCAGGTTCACATGGAGGGGGATGTGGCTGGGACCATTAAAAGACCAAGTCAGAAATCTGATTTTGGGGAACAAGAAAAGCAGCCATTTTCACATCTTTTTTTGTGAAGTGTATGTTGATATCATTTGACCTTTTTTATTAAATTGACCTATCAGTCCTTTTTCTTCTAGACTTACAGGTTTTATATATTAAGGGAATTACTCCTTGCCTGTGATATAAATCACAAATATTTTTCAAAGTTGGACACTGTCTTTGGCACTGTTTATGTGCCTTGCAGAAATGGTTACCATTCTTCTAGTTAATGCATCAATCTTTTACAACTCTTGCACTTTTTTTTTATGGTTCCTGAATCATGGTTGGAAACACCCTCCACTCTGAAGTTATAAAATCTAATTCTGTTTTCTTCTGCTACTTTAAAGTTTGTCTTTGAAACTTTTAACTTCAATATTATCTTAAATTGACAGAAAAGTTGAAAGTACAAAAAAATTCCCCATTACCTAATGCAAAAATTGTTCACATTTTATCCCATTGTTTTAGAATTCTCTGTCAAGTCTCTTTCATAAAATATATAGATAAATATAAGATAATGTCTGCAAGGTTTCTCCTCTGTTTAGTTCCTATTTTCCCCTAGTAATCAATAAGTAATTTGTGTGGAGATGCTTTGAGAATTGGTAAATACCTTACTCATTAAATTTTCACCCACTAGCACAGCATCCACTGATAGTCTTCTAACATCATCATTCATTTCACATTTATTAGATGCCAATCTACTGTAAGAGATTTTTCTTCCCCATTTATTTGGTTAATATCCACATGGATTAACGGCTTCTTGTTCTATACAATGGGTTATAATCTGTTACGGTCATTAGTCATGCTGACACGAAGACTATCCCCAGTCTGGCATCTGTTCGAGCTAGCTGCTGTGTCCTGTGACACGCCCTCATTGATCTTTAAGCAATTCCTTACTTTATGGAACAACAGGATGTTCTGGGATCATCTCATATTTTTCCTGCCCTGGAAACTAGCCATTTCTCTGAAGAAGACTGGATCATTTTTGTGGGGAATGATAACAAGAAATGGGTCCTAGATGTGCTCATTGCTACTAAGATGCTCTTGCTCTGAGGCTGAGGTGCACGCATATGCCTGTGCCTACATATGCACACACACATATGTGTTGATACCTATTTCTGTATCTATTTTTATATAGACACAGGTGTGTGTGTGTGTGTATATATATATATATATATATATATATATATATATATATGGATAATGATATAGAAATCTCCACAAACTGGGAGTTCATAGTGAAACCTCAAGTTCCAAACTTAGACAAGATTCATTTGAATCTCCCCCCTTTCCACATGTGTAACAACATTCTCTAATTGTGAGAAATGGAGGTCCCATCATCCTCAATGTATTTACTCAACTGCTCACACATAAGATACACAGAAAGTGGTGTCGTAATTGCTAATACATACTATTACAAAGAGCAAATCTACCAACTGAGGTCTGATATTTGTCAGTACTTCCTTTTTGATGTAAGGTGAACCTTACATACAGGGAAAGTATACAGCCAAGTATACAATTAAGTTTTGATAAATATATTCCCCATGTAACTATCAGCCTAACAAAGATACAGAACACTTCCACCAACCAGGGAAGCTCCCCTGTGCCCCCTTCTAATCCAAGACAGACATTCTCATGGGCAACTACTTTTCTGAAAATTTTTACCACGGATTAGATTTGCCTTCCCTTGGATTTCACATAAATAGAATCATATAGTATGTTCTCTTTTATAGCTGGGTTCCCTTGTGCAACATGTCTTCCAGCTTCATCCACGTTATTGTGTAGATGGATACAGATCATGACAGATGCAGATATATATTTTTTCATTGCTCAGTAGTATTCCATTGTAAAAATACACCACAATCTGCTTATCCATTCTCCAATTCATAGGCATTTGAGTTGTTCCCAAGTTGAGGATAATAAAAGTCAAACTGCTATTAAAAAAATTCTTGTGCAAGATTTTTGTGGGTATATATTTTCATTTCTCTTGGATAAACACTTAGGATTGAAAATGTTGGGTCATTATGACAGATGTATATTTGATTTAATAAGATCTACAGTTTTCCAAATTAGGTTTACCATTTTATACTCCCACTAACAACATAAGAGAGTTCCAGTTGCTCCACATCCTTGCCAACATTAGGTGTTGTCAATTTTTCTAAATTATGATTATTCTGGTAGATGTGTATCTCATTCTGGTATGAATTTATGTTTCCAGTTGGCTAGATCTTATTCATGTCCGGGTTGACAAGAGTGCATATGGAGAACATCTCCAATGAATAATCAACAAACACAGGATGCAAGTGGACGGACATCCAACCCTGGCTCATGTGTGCTGCTAGGTGAGCAGACTACAGAAAAAAACAGGAACAAAGCAGAACACACAGCAACTAGTTCAAGAGAGAGGTGGCCATCCTCATTCAAAAACACCCAGTATCAAGCATGACAGTGGCCTTGGGTAGGGTCAAGCAAAAACACTAAGAAAGGAGAGAGAGATCCACAAAGTAGTTTTGGTAGGAAACAAAATGTGCCAGTATCTGCTCACTCTGTCAGATCCACGTAGCCAATTTCCACCTTCAGAGTCAAGTGAAAGGCACACCTCTCCTCCGTGGAGGCATGCAGTATCCTGTGGCCCCCCCACAGGACACAGCTCAGTGCTTCGGAATGGGCCTGCTCCCACCTCGACTGTGGTCCATAGAGACAGAACTCAAAGCATTCCAACATTAGGCTCTGGCACCTGGTACTCATGGAAAGCTGAGTACATCAGTGTGGAAGAGAGAAAGAGCTCAAATCCACATCTTAGAATCCTGGCCCCAAACCAAATGCACTATGAGATCTCATCCAACGTTAAATCTGTGACAAGTCTGTCTTTGATCTCATTAGCCCTGGCATCCTCCCTCACACTGCTGCACCTTCATTACGTCCCTAATAGCATTCTAGCCTTAGAGAGTGGAATCACAATCCCTCCACTGCCAGTGTATGCTGCTGCTCTAATAGGCACAGGGCCATGTGGTCTGTTAACCAAGGCTGAAAACGTGGAGTTCATTTACTCAAATGGTTGGAATGCAATTAGGGCTTTACTCAAGAGAGGTACAAGAATCAGAAAGGCTCAATTCACAGAGAAGGAAGGATACTTTTTTGTTAATGAGGACTAAGTAGCCAGGTTCTTATTTTGGGGAGCTGTAAGTATACCAGATAAACAGTGGGAGGGTCTCCCAGTATACTATGTACTTCCCTGAATGAGGTTTTTTTTTTTAAAAAAAAATGTAACTATTATCCACTTTTTTATAGGTAAGGAAACTTAAACAGAATGATTTAATGTGCCCAACAGTTAAATAGTTAAAATACCAGCTATATTTAAATCCAAAACTTATGTTCCAGTCATTAAACCATGGAGTGTGTTCAACTTTTCCTTCCCTAATTTTCACTTCCATGTTTTGACAAAAGACCTAAGGATGTCTGTGCATATGGAAGGTTCATAGCAGAAGCTCACTGATCCACTCTCCTTAACAGAAAGCTACACTTTTATGCTATCATTCCAGCCACATCCCTAAGACCTGATGATGAAGGTCAGAGTACATGGATTGGGATGTGTTAGACACCTGCTCTATCCAGGGCTGCTCTGAACTCTGGAAAAGTGGACACAAGGTCCATCATTGATCTCTGCATTGACCTTTTCATTTAACAACTGCATGGTCTGCCCATTGAATATGATTCCACCCATCACAAATCTAAAAGGTCCATCTAGGTTGCAAACAGAAAATTTGTGATCAACAGATAACCCTGTATCCATCTTCCAGGAGCAGGAACCCACTAACATCAAAATCAAATGGAGTGATGCTAACACTAAATATGTTGTGGAGTCTGCAGCTATCTTGGAATGTGTGATACTCACCTCAAGAGTGGAACCAAAGGAGTTGCCATCTCTTCTTTCCCCTCCTGAGAAGGAGTCACAAAAAGCATGCAACTCCCTCAAGATTATCAGCAGTGCCTAATCTACCACCAGCTGCTTTCCACCCAAGCTCCCCTAGTCAAAATTACATGACAGTTATGGCATGGTGGAGAGACTCATGACCTCAGTGCATACCAACATTGCTTCCCAGAGGATGGGGTGACCCCTTTGACAAAGTGTAGCTTGATGGCCTTGCTCAGAACATCATGCCTGCATCCACTGACACTACCAAGGCCAGTGGTCAAGTGGCAAGGTCATCCCTGAGCTGAATGGGTACACACTGGCAAGGCCAAACAGGTGTGAGGGATATGATCTACTGTCTAGAGGTGGCCAATTCTGATGACATCAAGAAGGTGGTGATGCAGGCACTAAAGGAGTCCTTGGAAGGCATCCTGGCTATGAGGAAGCCCAGGACTCCTGAAACTGCAATAAAGATATCCACTTAAAGGTAGAAACCTTTGATGCTAGGGCTGGATTACCTTCAATGGATATCTTGTCAAGCCAATATCCAGCTATGAATTTGGCTACAACTACATGGTGTACCTCACAGTCCGTATGATCTTCAAGGATGACCAGCCCCAACAGCAGCAGAAGAAAATAAGCCCTCAGCCACTGGGATTCCCTGAGCCAGCTCCACTCCCCACTCACTGGGCATCTCCCAGACAGTTTCCATCCCTGGGCCCTGAAAAGGGGCTATTAGGATCAATACCATGGATACACCACACCCAGCAGGAAAAAAAAATACACACATGTATATATAGTGAAATGTCAAAATCACTAGAGTCCTGTGAAGTGATGAGCTCTCACTCAGTACAGGTATTCCAACAGTGAGCAGCTAATGGAGGCACATGGCACAGCAAAGATGACCTCAGTAACCTCTCGAGCTCTTCCTCCTGACAACAAAAATTCAGTGATCTTAGCTACAAAAAGTCAGAATTAAAAAGGGTTCTTAGAAATAATCAAGTCAGCAACCTTGTTGTTTTGTTTTACCTGGAGAACCCAAACTCCAGAAAGGAACAGACAACTGACCTGACCAAGGCCAAGGCTCATGTTCAAATCTGGCCCTTCCTATGACACCAACCCCGTTTGGAGGGGATGGAGAGAACCCTCCACTGGGCCCTTGCTCAAGGTGGTCCCATATAGAGAGGCCCCCCAGGAGAGCAGTAATATCTCTTCCAGCTTCTTGTCAGGGAAGCAAAACAGAAAACATCTTAGAACAAGCTATATTGGAAGAGGAAGGGGTTGTAGACTAAAGTATGCATTCTTTATCAATCAGGAAAAAGAGATTATCCAGAAATCATTATTTGGTAAATATGGAACGTGTATTAGATGATGTCATGGCACCAACATCCTATTTCATGGGTGTGACAATGGTCCCACGGTTACTGAGGGAAAGCTCCCTGTTCTCAGGAGCCGGGGAAGACAACTGGAAGGGGAAACAACATCGAGTCTTCAGTTTACTTCCCAATGGTACTTTCGCTTACCCAGGAGGAGCAGGGGAAAGAGTATGCTTATTAATTGCACCATCCTTTCAACTTCATGTCTGAAATTTTTCAAAATAAAACACTCAAGAAAGTATTAACAAATCAAGGATTCTAGAGCCTGGACTACAGAAATAAAGAAGAACCTGTGAACTATGTAACTACCCAACAGAGCACATACATGCTGGAAGGATGGTCCCAGGTGCTCCCTAGAACAGACTCCCAACACCCTCAGGAAAGGCCTCGGCATGGCTATTCGTACTTCCCTTTGCCCGCTGAGATATCTGGGGCTCAGCCAGGCTTCAAGGACTCACCCCAGGCCCCAGGGTCCTAGAGGGTTCCGCTGGACTCTGAGCCCCAGGCCTGTGCTCTTGCCCCTGCGAGGCTGTTTCCTCCAGGGCACAGACCCTGCTGAGAGTGGTCAGTTGGGCAAGGGCCTGTTGCCAAAGCCGGATGAGGCTGCTCAGACCACAAGGCAGTGAGCGCAGCAAAGCCTCCTGTCTGAGAAGGCTTGCTTTCTCTGGAGCTGGGGCTGCTGCAGATCGAACTTATTTCTGCTGCTCTTCTCGGGGATTTAACAGCTCTTCCAGCCTGTGGCCTTGGCTTCTTTCCCACCCCAGAAAACTTTTCTTTAAACAGAAAACACAAACTTCCTGCCTGTTTGGCCAGCGGGGGCACTTCTAGGCCCTGCAAGCCGGGGGCCTCAGTGAGCAACTACCTCTCTCTGGACCCCGGCCCTTTACCCCCAACAGTGGGAATCAACCTAACCACTGCTTTAGGGAATACCCTTCAGCTCAGCTGCACCAGAGGCCCCCACCGAGAGCCTCTCTCCTATCTCTCGGGTGGATGTCAATTGTCTCCACCGTGGACTGAAGGTCGGGACAGAGAGAGAGGGGTTCCTGCAAGCAGCAGTGACAGCAAAACCCGGCACCTGCGGTTTCTTCTTCCACTCTATAAATTGCTCCCGTTTCTGAGATCCTACAGAACATCTCAACTTGGCCGACAGGAAAGGAAACTGCCTTTTAATGACCATCTATTACAAAACATCGATTCAGTTTTATTTATTCATCGTATGGTTTAAGCCTCAAAATCTGTCAGAGAAGAGCTCAGCCCCATTTGACAGGGGAGCCAAAGGAGGCTGAAGGAGGACTAGCTAGCATGTCCCAGACCACACCTCTGCAGAGAACTCTTATTTTCCGTTCTGGGGCTCCCACATGAAGGACTTGCCCGGAGTTGCCGCTCACCCTCTCCATGCACTAGCTCACAGAGAAGTCAGCAGGGTGCAGCCCACGGGGTAAAGAGACCAAGATCGCAGCAGCCAGATACAACATGCCTGCAGCCCGGCCACCCTGAGGCCCAAGAGGTCAGCACCTCCGCCCCCAGCACACCTGCTGGTTGAAGCTCTGCCCTGGGGCCTCCATCCGCATCCCCTGGAGAACAGACTTAGGCTGCTGAGCCCCCCACCCATGTTTCTGATTTGCAGGTCAGGTAGGGCCTGAGAATTTTCATTTCTAGAAGATCCCAGGATGCTGAAGCTGCTGGTTCAGAGACCACACTCTGAGAACCACCACCTGGAGATGGGAGCTAAAGGCAACGTCCCTAACTGGAGAGATGCAGGGCAAGAACAGGTCCTGAGGGCTCCGCCCTCTCCCTCTCCCCTCCAGGGGCCCTGCCAGCCCGCCCCATGGGTGAGAACAGTAGTCCTCAGCTCTGCCTGTGATGACACAGACCCTCGAATTATGTGGAAGGCAGCGGTGAGCCCATCTGGCCGCAGGGAGGCCAGACCTCCAACCTAGCTTCTCCCAGTAGGTAAGCAGACCCTGCCACTCTCACCCCTGCCTCTCTGCTGTTCTCCACGCAGATCGTGCAGGCAAGGGCTCAATGAGCACCCTCTGGAACTCTGCCCCCCACCTGAAGATAGCCAGGGTTGCCAGCCAAACACCCCCACCTCTTCCACTGTTCCTTGGTAGGCCAGCCGAGGGCCGCAGGCCTGGCCTCTCCAGCAGACATTTACTGAGCACGCAGCCTGCGCCGGACACCGTGCTACCCAGCCCAGCTGGGAGAGTATAAGGAGAGGGTTCGGCTGTTCTGGAAGAGGCTGGAGAAGAGAGAAGACCAGGCTGAGCGGCTGTGATGTCTGAGCGCAGCTGAACGCAGGCAGGCGCTAGGGAGGGAAGATGGGAAACAGACTAGCGGAGGCCAACGGGACGGCCGGCAGGCCAGCCAGAGCCTGGTCCCAGCACCTTCAGGGCCAGGGAGGAGGGCTGAGCCACAGTAACAACAACACAACAACAAGGGCACGCGGGCCAGGATGCGTGGCGCCGTACTTGGACAACAACTCCCCAGACACCACCTTGGCCGCGGCCCTGCAGAGCCTCTCACGTGCCAATAGAGCAGCTGTGTCTCAGTCACCGGCGCGACGAGTCCCAGCGCTCGTCAGCGACGGGATTCAGTCCCACATCTGTCCAGCTCTGAGGTCCTCGCCAGTGCAGACCCCCAGCACCACTGTAAAAACAGGCGCGGTGACCCATTTAAACTTCAGGTCCCTCCCCCGGAGTCCCAGGCAAGGGGGTGCCCCCAGCGCCCCGGCTCGCGCACCGAGTCGGTGAATGAACAGAATACCTTCAGCATTGGTATTAAGGGCTTTCAGAGGATTAGGGCTTCCTGGCCTCTGGGAGAATAAATCTGTATTATAAATGGAAACCTTATAGTCCTGCAGATGCTATTTTTAATGCACAGCTGTGTAAGAATATTACCCCTTGTGTGCTAAATATGCATTCCTAATTACACTCACCTAAGATGTATTCACTCAGAAGACTAAGAAGAGCTAAATAATAAAAATTAGAGTAACATTCTCTGTCAGCTGAAAACAGTAAAGCCAAAGGTAAGCTAGGATTAGCGACTAGTAAGTCATCACAAAAAATCATTAGTATTAAAAACAAAAGATGCAGAATGTGAGCCAAGTCGCCACCAAGGCACCAGACTCCCTGCTTTACGTGAGTCCTTGCCTCTCGTCACCCCATCACCAGCACAGATGCCAAGAAAAAGAAGGGAGGAGACAAGGCGTCTGAAGGGGGAGACTGATGGTCAGACGGCAGCTCTGCAGTTCACGGGCTCAGTGACCCAGGCAGATGGCATCACTGTGCCTTGGGCCTCTGTGTGCACGATGACAGTGTACCCGCCTGTGGGGCACGTGTGAGTATTCAACGAGGTTGCCAGTTAAACAGTCACAGGCTCCCGCCACTTCCACCTCACTGCCTAACAAAGACAGGCGCTCACGGACTTCTGGGGGACAAAACCCACGGTGTCCCAGGAGGAAGCCCCAACGTGGTGAGGAGCCCCAGACTGGTTATGTTCCTCACCTCATTCCTTCCACCGAACGGTCACTCGGAGTCAATACTGGTCTATTTAACCATGAAAAATGAAAAGCAGTTATCACCAAGACTACAATTTGAACTAAGTTAATATTCTAACGGGGTTGACTGTCCACAGATCGGTTGTCCTTCTTAAAAGAACAGTGGAATTTTAACCAGAAGGAAAAGAAATCTGGGACTGGTTCTAGACAGGGTTTGTGGGGCTCACATGGATGACAAGCCCACATTCTACCTAAGGAGCACCTGCATAAGACGTTCCAGGTGCTGGAAGATGAGGCTAGAAAGACAGGGGTGGATGGCCTGAGAGGAACCCCCCCCCCGACTCCTCACAGCCCCTGGGCTCTTCTCTCCCTGCTGCCTGCCCGGCCTTCCAGCCAAGCCCGCAGGGGGTTCTGTCACACCAGCTGCAAGGCCGGGGGGCGCAGCAGGAGCTCCTGCTGTCCACAGCCTTGGAGGGCCTTTCCAAGGTGCCTCCTGCAGAAACCAGTTGACAGAGGGTTTTCAGACATCGCGCAGCGCACGCCTGCCAAAAGGCACAAAGTCTGGGAGAGGCTCAGAGAATGATACTTGACCATTTACTTTCTAAAGAACGTAGGAATGAAGAACAGGAAGGTTTATTGTTCAATGCCCCCCTCACCCATTTCTAAGTTATAACTGGTTCTATAATAGCTCTAAGTTACAAGTGGTTTTTTTGAACCTTCATTCTGAGCTGCAAATGAAAAGCTGGGTTCAGGTCTGAGCTCCACCAGCAACAAGCCTGGTCAGAGTACTTCATGCTGTTCTCTGGACTCCAACTTCCTCGTCTGTAAACCAGGGGAAATGTCCCTTATTCTGTAGGCTAATTGTGAAGAAAAGAAATGTGTACAGAAAAAGCCAGGAAAGGTTCCCACCACATCTGAGGGCACTCTGTTCTCTGGCAGAACTGGCTGTGAAGAAGGACGCCTCTCTTCTGTGACTGGCTCAGCCCGGTGGCCTGCAAAGGAGGCCTGCAGCCCCCACATGGGCTTCCAGCCTCCCCCCTGCACGGCCTCGGGGGCAGGGCAAGCAGAGGCAGCCGATGAAGAGAGCTACTCGCATCCGAGGCTGTGGCGTCACACAGCCCGCGGAGGAGCACCCACGCCCCTCAGCGGACGTGCCTTTCAGAAGCCATAGGTGCTCAATAAACCCAGCTCCGACCCACAGGGCAGGTCTCAGGTTTGAACGCACTGTCAAGAACCCAGGGTAGAGTAAGAGTCAAGAGGAAACGGGCCGTAAGTCATTTGCCGAGGCCCCGCTGCAGAGCTGGGGCGTGGTGGTCAGAGGTGACAGGCGGGTCACATCATGTCCAGATGCAGGAGAAAACCAGCGACTGCCGTGGGATAAAAGGAATGAGAAAACACACCGTTCATGATGAAAGAGGCACGGGTGGCTGGATGGGCTCCAACAGCATGGCTGACTTCCCCCCTTTTGCAAGGAGACAGCTCCTTGGTCTGTGTTGGAGAAATACACAGAGAACAACAGGGATGATGCTAACAGTCGCACTTTCCCGGCACCTAGCAGGAGACATGTTCGCACACTCCCGTGTTAGCCCGTGATCTGGGCATCACACTCCAACCAGACCCCAGCGGGAACAGTGGGACACACCCCCTGGCGGTGCACCTTGCAAAGGAACACCAGAGGGGAAGAGGTCAGGAACTCCGTTTCCTTGTGTGCTAACTGTCCAGATGGCCGAGAGAAGAAAAGACCAGGAGAAGGGGTCCCAAGCTGAGCTCCCAGGGAGGGCAGGGGGTCACCCCAGGAATCAAAAGGCCATCAAGGGCCGGAGGCACATGACCAGCTATGGGAGACCCAGCCAAAGCCACAGGCCCCCAACCGGAATGCAGAACAAGGCCATGTATGGAGCCCTGGCCATACGAGCCAACTGCATCTTCTTAAATGATCCAGCAGGAGCTGAGCTTGAAGGCCCTCCCCGCAAGAAGCCCCTCTCGGGGCGCCTGGGTGGCTCAGTCGTTAAGCGTCTGCCTTCAGCTCAGGTCATGATCCCAGGGTCCTGGGATCGAGCCCCGCATCGGGCTCCCTGCTCGGCAGGAAGCCTGCTTCTCCCTCTCCCACTCCCCCTGCTTGTGTTCCCTCTCTCGCTGTGTCTCTCTCTGTCAAATAAATAAAATCTTTAAAAAAAAAAAAAAAGAAGAAGCCCCTCTCATGACCCTCCTGGAGACAGACAGCGGTTTTCAGTGAGCTCTGCATGAACACCATGTGTCCCTGAGCAAGGCACCCGTCTCCCAGTCTAGCAGAGGCGGCCAAGCACCCCGACGTCCCAAGGTGGCATAGAGAACGTGTTCAGTGAACTGTCATGACTCAGGAGGGGACGAGGACACAGACAACTCTGCTGTCTACACAGGAGTGCTTTTACAGCTGTAGACACAACCTCACTAGGAGCCCTGCAAGAAATGCACTTTGACACTGTGGGCCCATCTCTGCGTAGCCCGTGGGGGGCCAGGCCGGAAGACCAGGAAACCAGCACTACTGACCATGGGCACTGGGCCCAGAGCCTGGTCTCACATGGCTGTCATATACCAGGTGTCCGCTCATCAAATTCTCACAGCTGCCCAGGAACTGCGGACCGAGGGCTCCACCTGACAGAGGAGAAGGCCAAGGTTCAGACAGGTTGCTATCTACAGCTCGGGTGTGGAGGGACAGAGTTTTCATGGATCTGTGGCCCAGGAGGAACATTCTGTCTACCTCCCCAGTTGTGCTCTCTCCACTGAACCACACTGCCCGGTGTCCCAACCACCCAGCACCGGGCACCACCAGCACAGGCCAGGGAAGCCGTGCCCCACTGTGCAAAGCAACTCCCTAGCTGTCCCTCATATAGCCCTGCATCGGGGGCAGGAAGAGGCTGGTGTACAGAGGAGGGGACCGAGGCTTGTGAGCTGAAGTGACTCAGCCGAAGCCGCAAAGCCAGCCGAAGAGCAGAGTTGAGCGTGGAGGGAGCCTGGGGCCCACAGTGCCGCACGAGTGGCCGGGCTGGTGGGCACTTTTGCTGGATCCTCAGCATCTGAGAAATCTGCACTCCTCTTATTCGGGTCTCCCATCAATGAGTCTGTATCACCCTCTCTCTGAGGGCAGGAATCGGGTGTCAGTGATCTTTTGTAATCCCAGTGCGTGGAACACAATTGGAATTCTAGAAGGTTTACCCAAAGGGAGAGACGAAGAGTGTGAGGCAGAAGGAAGGCAGACGTCCGATCTGCTCGCAAAGCCACCCCAGGCCACGCAGCATCCCCATCTATACTCCTGCCATTACAGAATTCATCCCACCGCTTCCAGTTCACGCGAGGAGGGTTCTCACAGGACCACCACCCGACTTGCTCACTTCACAGACGTGGAAACTGAGGCTCCAATAGGTAAAGTAAGTTCCCTCTAAGTCACACAACCTGTGAAGGGCAGCACCACAAGTAAGGCGCAGGACTCGGGGCTGCTAGCCCGGAGTCTGTCCCAGTGCTCGAGGCTCCCAAGACTTTTGGCAAGAAGAGGCAGATCCTCTGACTTAAAAAAGGAAGTGCTCCCTTCCTGAGCTAAATGGAAAACTCAATGAGCTCCAAATCAGCCCTGCCATTTGCCTGAGGAAGTGGAGCTTGCAAAGGTTACTTGTCCTGCAAGCGGGCTCCTGTTCTCTTAATAGGGGCCCTGTGGACGGCCCACAGAACTGATGGCCCACGTGTGGCAAGAGACAGCCTCCAAGAAAGCTGACACTTCCAGTCATGCCTGCCATCAAGCATGAAGATGAATGTGACGGTGCAGCCTTCAGAGACCACCAGATTATTTCTCCAGCAGCCCAAAGAGCAGGCGGAGGCTTCCTCATTATGCTTTCCTCCCTCTGCTCATCAATCTCTGAAAACGTCAGCTGGAAGAGGAGGACAAGGACTACTTCTTCCCCCACTGCCACAGCCGGGGGGTTGACCCAAGGCTGGACGTGACAAAGGAACACTATCAGGGAGTTACCAGGCGTCTGTCGACACGCTGCATGCTTGGCAGCATGGAGGGTCTCCCACGGAACCCCCAAGGTAACTCTGAGATGGTAGCTCCGTCCCTCCTTGCGCGGATGGGAAAACCAGTGGCAGCGGCTCCTCCCCTCTACTGCCACCCAGTCCCAGCACCAGACGGGCACCGAGCCGGCAGTGGAAGCTACCTGCTCGACCTGTCGCGTGAAACCCACAACGACGGCTGTCAGACCACGTGCGGAGCAGAGCAGGGGCGAGCGGCCTGCTGGCCGAGTGTACAGGGCACATACAGAGACTGGAGTCAGCAGCCAGGCCCCTCGACCCGAGGTCTACACCGCGTCAGCAGGGGGACTGGGCAGCAGGGACCTCCGTGTGCACACCAGGCGGTCATGCACGGGGTCAGCTCGGGCGTGACTCCCCGTGGTGCCCTGGAGAGTCCTAAAGATCAATGAAGAACTCCTCCGAGTAATAACGGGAGGTTCCCTTTAACGCTGTGGTGGGTCTGGCACAAACCACGCTCAGCAGGTGCTGTGGGTGCAGAGCAGGGGAGTCCAGGGCCTCCCATCAGGGAGTCAGGGAAGAAGGGGATGAACGTCTGTGAAAAGCCTACTATGTGCTAGACAAACATTCTGTCATATAATCCTCACAACAAACCTCCATTACAGATGAAGAAACTCTGACCTCTGGCCTCTGCTAGAACTCAGATGTGTCTGAACACAGGCCTGGGCTCCTTGCACTCCGCTCCTGGGACGGCCTGCCAATCCCAACCCTCACCCCTGTATCTGCATTTGCCCACCCAGCCAGCCAGCTGGCCCCACCGTCCTCTACCCCATGTGAAGGGGATTTGCCTCTGTTACTGCGGGACCACCTCCTCCTGTGCCCTCTGAGGCTCGTGGCCCCTCACTGGCTCTCTCAGGGACTCAAGCCACCTTCCCCAGTCCCCAGCACATTCTACCTGGGGCACAATGAATGCTCTAGAAATATGTGTGGAGGGGGAGGGAAAGGGGAAAGGAGGAGCGACAGGAGGGTGGGGGACAAAGGAAGTGATCGGTCACGAGCCTGGGGTCTCACCAGGAAACACTGGACAAGAGGAAACTACCAATAGCCCCAGGAAGGAAGAAACCGTGTCCGCCATGCAGACTGCAGATGCGAGGTGGTCACAAAGCCCCCACGTGCTGCGGGGGAGGTGCCTGTGTGCACCTCCTCTCTCACTGACAGGCTAGAAACCGTGAGAGCAGTCCCTCGTTGCTATTTTAGATCTTCAACTGGTGTGGACACAACCCCGTACACAGGGACTTGGGGCCACTCTGTACAAGATGCTAACGACAAGGATGTGCTCTGGTTCTCGACAGCTTCCTGAAGTGCATGAGGCATTAGGGACCAGTGGCGGCTAGCAGGAGAGTTCGGGTCAATCACTGCACACCCTTCCCTCCCTGCTCTCCCCACAAGACTTGAAGGAGCAGGTGGGCCTTTAAAAATGGAACCACAGAGCAGAGCGAGAGGCCCACGATCACTGCGTGACCTGCCTAGATGGACGGAGTAGCCGCTTCCAGCCTAGAGTCGGCGCCCAGGGGTTCCTGGCGGCCCTCTGTGGCCCACAGTCAGTTTTCTCACGGTCTGCTCACCTCCCTCCCACCTGAGATTCAGTCTCCCTTTCCAGACCAGGGGGCGAGAAGGCATGGAAGCCACACCAGCCAAGGCCTTCCAGAAGCAAAGGCTTGCCGGCTCCCACCCATCTGTACCCGAACAGTACAGTGTGGCTTTTTTTTTTTTTTTTTGCCTTTAAGAACATGAAACAGCATATTATCAAGAAAAGGGAAGCTGTATTCACCAGAGATTTATACCAAACGGCGTATAAAGGACATTTATAATTATTTAAAGGTAATTAATTAGGATGGTTCCTTCTCCTATAAGATAGAAATCACTTCATGGTCCTGAGATACTTCTGGGGAAGCATGTGCAGAGAAGAAACTCAAGAAGAGCACACATTTAAACTCATTATTAGCAACTAAACATTTCTAATTCTCACATAAGAGCACAGCATAACTGTGTTTCCAATCCAAATGCATCAGCTGTGGTTCTTTTCATTGTAATCCAAGTATGAGAACCAGAAGAGGAGGGGAAGGTGGGGGTGCGGAGAGACACCCTTCTCCCCTGGCAGCTCTTCTCAGCACAAGGGATGGAGGAAGGCTGGCAGGGAAGCAAGGGGTCACCAGAGGGACGGGGCAGGCTCCGCGAAGCGCTGGGACTGCATGCACACCAGGTGAACAGCCCAGAGGTTTCAGGATGCTAACCCAAAATCACCATAGCAAATACAGAGCACGTGAAGGTATCTCAGCACACAGTATTGCTCCAGAGGGCGGCGGCTGGGGGACATCCGGGAAAAGAAGGAAATGTAGGAAAACCTCTTCAAATGTGTGAAAAGTACAAGTCAAGCCTGAGCAAAATTTGCCCAATAAGTAATGGCAGTGAGGGATTCTAGCCCACAGAATAAAACCGAGATCCATGACCTCCTCCCAACAGTGAGTAGATGGAGCAGGGGCATCCCATTACTACAGAAGAGTCCCCACTGATGAAAGGAGGAGGGAGGGTGGAAATAGAAAAACTACCATTTGGCAAATCCTCTGTCACAACCACCGAAGGTGGAGGACTCTCCAGTGGGCGCACGCGCTGGTGAAGAGATGAGAAGCAACTATCTACATGGTCTCCGCATGCCTCCCACCGCAGTTATTCATTGCAAAACGAAAACAAGTAACTTCTGAGCCATCTGACAGACCTCTCCTTAACCACACAATGAAGGTCGCCATCACCAGGAATGAGCCGGAAGGACACCACGTGCCTCGTGGCGAGCACACATCCCTCCTGCCGAAAATGCCTAGCCTCCCTTTCATCACCAGCAAGTATCAGACAATCCCAAATTGAAGGGCATTCTAAAAAAAAAAAAACAGGCCAGTCCTCTGCTGCTGTCAAGACCATGAAAGACAAAGTCAGAAGGCCTGTCCTAGACCGAAGGGGATGAAGGAGGCCAGGCCTGGCGCCTGACCAGTGACCGCCGGTAAAGGAAAATTCCGGACAAACTGGAGTAAAGCCCATGGTCCTGCATCGAGGTTAATTCCCTGTTAATCATTCCACTGTGGGTACAGAAGACATTCGCATTTGGAGGAGCCAGCAGGAGGGCCGGCAGAAATTCAACTATTTTTGCCTCTTTTTTGTCCATCTGAAACTATTTCAAAATAGGTAAACAATTAAGATAAAAGTTATTTAAAAGTTACACAATTTTTCACGGCAAGCGAGGGACAGCCACAGCAGTAGGTAACATTTACTGAGCACTTGGTGGTGGACACCACGCTAACCACGGTTCCCAGATGTGCTCGTTCATGCTCACCCACAGTCACGGGCAGCATTCCCACTTTACAGATTAGGAAGCTGAGGCACAGGGGGGGCTAAGGCTCTGCAGGCAGTAAGCGGCAGGTCACAGTGCAGGGGAGCGAGGAGGAGGTCAGCCCCCAGCTAGTGCGGCTGGCGCACACCACCAGCACTCCCACTAAGGAACCGTGAGCTCCGGCCTCTACAACTGCGCCCGCTCGCTCCATCTGAGGCACGAAGGACAGCCGTGCATGCGGCCATCGTGAAGGCTGGACTGTGACGGCACCGCCCTCAGGAAGGGAGCTCCGGGTGCACCTTCTCGGGCCAGGCGAGGCCCCAAGGCAGGCAGCAGAGACCAGAGAGGCCACTGGGAACAAAGACACGGGCCTCCAAGCAGAAGGCCTGAGCACCTGATGTCCCGCCTGTGGCCTGCCTGTGCCGTCTGGGCCATCTAAGGGCCCCGCGCCTCTCGGCTGTCCCCCCCCAAGGGAATCGTGAAGGCCTCTTCCCTCCTGCCTGGGAGCACTGACGCCGGCTCACATGCAGTGAGGAAGGGGACTAGAGAGAGGGGTGTTCGCTCCACTGTGACATGGGGCTCCCCTACACCCAGACTCCAAAAACGGAGGGCCCCAGGACCATGGAAAACATCAAGGCTGGGTCTGGGGCAAAGCAGAGCTGACAAGGACACCATCATTTGAGTGTTGGTGACATGACATCTACCATCCTGCGAGAAGTTTCCATTCACAAAGCTTCACAAGATGGTCATTCTATTTGCATTCCACAGAGAAAACAGAGACTTGAAAAGGTCAAGGCACCAAAGTCCCTGCCCCTGGAACTGGGAACCACCTCTGCCTGACCAAAGCCACTTCCGTCCCCGCTTCACCTCACCTCTTCTAAAGACATGCACAACACCAGACTGCTGGTGTTCACATCTAGATCCCACCACTTAGCCTGAGAGAGCTCTCTTACAAAGAAAGCCTATCTTCCAAGCAGTTCCTTGAAATGCTCTTGGGTAACACTGTCACTTCACGCGGGAGGTTGGGGCAGAAAAAGCAAAGAAAAGCAAGCAGCACCGTTGCTTAAATGCAATGAGAAGACCTGCCCCAGAGGCGGCTGGCAGGACCCTGAGGGCTCCCCCACCTGTCCACTATGTGGACGCAGTGTGGGGGCAAGCTTCCCCGCCTTTCTGGCCTCAGTTTCCCCTTGTGGAGAAGGGGGCTTTAGTGCTGGTCCGGCAGTGTCCCATCAAAGGGGAGAGCAAATGTGTGGGTGTGGCGGTGCCGGCCCAGCTCCCAGGAGAGCTCAGCATTCGCAGGCTGATGGGTGCGGCACGGTGCGAACATCGCCCCTGGATCTGCTGCCCTCGGCGGTGGCTCACCTCCCAGAGCGGCCACTGGACCAGAGAGTGGCCAGCACCAGACGTAAGCCTTTGTCTCTCCAAGCACATCGCATACAGGAAGCTCCCAGCAAATGTGACAGCTCCCAGGGCGTGACTGCTCCTAATTTCGGGGATACTGTCCCCGGCTTGGCTGTAGAATCTTGGGTCAGCCCTTAAATGAGCTGAGATCACAATCAGTCAGTGAAGATGGAAAATTAATTTCCTTTCTCCTGCCACTTCTGAGACTCTTTAATATATAAGGTGCAGGGGTGGGGTGTGCTGTCACTTTGGCAGCTGGTTCCAAAATGCCCTCCCGGCCGCCGTTCGCAGGGCGTGGTGTCCACCCAAGAGTCTGTGAGTGAGAATCTAAATCCGCTGAGGATGTCTCCTTGAAGCCCTTTCACTGCATCAGACGCCACCCTCATCTCTCCAAGCCCCATCACGGGCGTCCTCCACGACTCACCCGCTCCCGCAGCCTCTCCGGCTCTCCAGACACCTCGGGCGGGCAAGGAGACGCAGGGCCTGCCCCACCCGTTCCCCTGGTGCAGCAGAGACCACAGAGACGAGGCAGGAGGGGCCCTGGTGGCAACAGCCAGGATGGCAGTGGGTCACCATGAAGGCCTGGGGGCTGCACGACATGCCTTGTGGGCTTCTGGTCAGGCATAAAGAGTGACAGTTGGACAAGGAGTTCGGAGCTGAGATGGCAGGCAGAGGTCACGTTCAGAAGGGCCTCGTAGGCAGTAGCTCTCCAACTCTCCGACTCTGTTGCAGACCAAAACTCCTGCACAGGTAGTTGCTGTCATGGTCATTTTTTTAAAAATCCATGACAGTGAAATAATTTCTATACAACAGATTGAACTTGACACTTAAATAGGGACTGCGAGTTTTGACAATAAACTACGATTATGTAATTGACGCAGCAAAAAAGACAAAGCTTCCCCATCACCCCTCTAAAGCTCCTTCCTGCCCCTGTGCTGACAACTCACAGCCCCACATCCCCAGCAAAACGGACAACTGTGGTCTATCAGACGGGTCTGCTTATTCTAGAATTCACACACACGTAACCACACGGTACGTACTTTCTGGGTCTGGCTTCGTGCATTCAGCCTAACGTCTTTTAAATCCCGCCCCCCAAGTTCCCGAGTGTGCCGTGATGCAGTCCTTGCTATGGGCCCGAGTAGGGTACAATCCCACCACTGCTGACTTGCCTCTTCCTTGACCCGGGTTATTTACAGTGTTCGGCTATTCCGAATAAAGTTGCAATGAACGTTCATCTGCAAGTCTTGTGTAGACCCAAGTTTTTGCTTCTCTTGGGTAAATGCCATGGCCTGGGATTGCCTCGTAGTGCAGGAGCTCTGTTTCACGTTAGAGGACTCTGCCCACAGCTCTCCCAAGTGGCTGCGGCACCACTCTGCACGGTCACCGGCCACACACGTGTCCCAGCTTCCCCGCTCCTCGCGGGCCTCCCGGTGCACTGCGTGGGCAGCAGGGTCTCCTTCGGTTTTTAGTTTTCCTCCCTGAATCTCTACGGCCTTGGCCATCCTTCCACATGTGTGCTGGGCTTTCATATACCTGCTTTCGTTTGGTCAAATTTTTGCACACTTTCAGTTTGGGCTGTCTTAGCATTGTTACAAAATCCCTTCGTATATTCTATGAACAATTCCAGTTATGTTTCCGGTAAAAGTTCCATCTTGTTCTTTTCCCTCCACTTCTGTATGTTTACATTTTCATTAAATCCTTGAGCACAAATCTAGTAACTGCCTCAGAGTCTGTGCATGCCAACGCCAGCCCCTACGTATCATTTCTGAGCCTGTTCTGAGGAGCCAAGCCCCACGTGACGGCCCCCGTGTCTCTGCTAGTCTGCATGACACCGCACACTCCACAGCACTGAAGCCTGACGTTGGTTTTGCCTGCCTGTTAAGGTCCTTGTGCATCAGCGTGCTCAGTTCGAGGCTTGTTTTTCAACTCTTTTAGGGTGAGTCCAGAGCAGTGTGGCCCCTAGAGTGGGGCTGGGCCTACTCCTGAGGGGTGACCCTCCGTGGTTCCTACCACAGAAGGCCACAGGGGCTCACGGAGGTCTCTGCACTGAGGCTGGGAAGAACATGCATGTTTCCCGGCCATGCGCGTGAGAGCTCTTGGAATTGGCCAGCTCATGCTCACCTGTTAGCTCTTTTCCTGGCTTCCAGGGGTCTCTCTCTCCATGTACAGGGCTTAGGGTTCAGCGACGAGCTCCAGGTGAGCTCCACTTCCACTCCAGCTCAGCAGGACTCCAGGCTTTGCTCGAGTTCCTTCTCCCTACACAGCCTGGCACAGCGCCAAGGCAATCATAGGGCTCCCCTCGTTTGTCTCTCTCCTCTCAGGGATCATGATGCTGTGCTGGATTCCTGTTTTTGTTTTTGTTCTGTTACCTGCCAGCCACTATTTAAATCATTTTCCCCCAATTTTCCAGTAGTTCTAGCATGAGGGCAAGCCTGCCAACAGCTGCTCAGCCCCGACGCTCACCTGCTGAGTTTTCGCCATCCTCCACACACGCAAGGCCACACTCCAGATCAACTGAATCCGTAATTCTGGGAGGGGGCCCCGGGCCAGCCAGGTGATGCCAGTGCTCAGCCAGGCCAAGAAACGGGGCTTTCTGAGAGCGGAGGAGCATTACAGGCCCACATTTCTCCGTCCCACTGAAACTGCCCAGGGAGACGGTACAGACCCCTCCCTCACGTGAGCAGGTCTGGATTCAGTGGATCTCACAGGGGTTCCTGGCTTTTTTTTTTTTTTAAAGATTTATTTATTTATTTGAGAGAGCAAGAATGAGAGAGAGTACATGAGAGGGGGGAGGGTCAGAGGGAGAAGCAGGCTCCTCGCTGAGCGGGGAGCCCTATGCGGGACTCGATCCCGGAACTCCAGGATCATGACCTGAGCTGAAGGCAGTTGCTTAACCAACTGAGCCACCCAGGCGACTGGTTCCTGGCTTTTTAAGAAACATCCCCAGATAATTCAAATCCAGTGTAAGGCTAGAAGTGAAAAACCGACCTTCTGGGGGCGGGGGGGGCGGCGCACTGAAAGATTTCCGTAACAACAAGCCCACCGTGTGGTTTCACACTGCAGTTGGTGTAATCCTGATTTCCAAGTACTCCCTTGCTCAGAAAGGGGCAAGCTGCCCACGGGAAGACAGCCACTTCCCAAGACCACCCAGCAGCCGGTGCCATCCTGCTCTGTGGCTGTCCTGACCTCCTCTTGAGCTCTGACACCTCGTGTGTGCAGGTGCTGACAGAGGGGCTGGGGCCGGGGGCAGGGAGAGGGCTGGTGCCTGGCCTCAGGGAGCCCACACTCGAGGAGGAAAGGAAGAAGGCAGCACAGTGAGCACAGGGCTGTGCAGAAGCACAAAGCGGAGGCCAGCCCCAGCGGTCTGGGAAGCTGCCCCAAAGACAGGGTGTCTCAGCCAGGTTCTCAAGGAGAAGGAGGCTGAGGTGGGCAAAGGAAGTGGGAGCTGCTGGGCAGGCTCTAAGCATAAAGCAAGAGAAATGTGAAACTGAACAGAACGGGAGCGTGGATGGGAGGGCAGGGAGAGCCGGGCAGGCTGGGAACAGGGAGGCAGTCAGGCCAGGCAACGGAGGGCTTTGGGTACCTCTCTGTCCTAAGACAGGACCAAAATCGATAAGCCCTGAGGGTCCAGGCCAGTCTTAGCACCAGCTGCTAAAGATCAGACCCACTTCTATCACGTGCAAGAAGCAGGGCAGGAATCCCAGCAGGATGCGTGTCCCATGCAATGAAACATTCACAAATCATAAATCAAGCTAAGCCCACTGCCTAGTATCTGCTTCCATCCACATTCCCGTCCCCCTCCTCCCTGGAGCTCACCCTCCTGCCCTGAGGATAAAGCCAACACTCCAAGCCAGCCTGACCCCTGGGAGTCTGGGCAGAGCAGGAAGAGGCTGGGCTGGACCAACAACGCCAGAGCACTGACTGGGCCTGCGTGAAGCCAGCAGACGGACCCCACCTTCCCTGCACATGGCACATCACAATTAGGGGGTTGCGTATGTCCCCACTCCCTCTAAGATGGCCGGATGCTCCACACCACCCAGCAAGGTCAGTCCGTAGCATAATCTCCAACTTGGACTAAACCCAAAACAGCGAATGTGGCTTTCTGTAGGGCGGGCCCATCCTGCTCCTGCTGCCTCCCCCCTCCCCCCCACCTCCTCCCACACTCCCCATTCCCTATGGCCCAGCCCCGCTCTCTCTGCCCTGAGGTCTGTGCCCCCCTGCTGTGCCCCCACTACTTCCTTGGGCCTTCCAGCGTTTCCGCTCTTGAGGGCGCAGCTTTGACGGCAGCGCCTGAGACATCCCCCAGCCTCCCGGAACCCCCGCTCATCACCGGCAGAGCGCCCGTGTACTCCGCCGCGGCACTTGTCCCGTTCACTTGCGTATCGCCTGCTCTCCCACTAGAAGATTCGCCTCTGGGGTCATGGACCTCACCTGTTCACGATCTTGTCCTCAACACACACTCCGTAGAGCCTGGCACGCCACGGGACTCAGCAAGCGCACGCACGGGGCCTGGCACACGGAGGTGCTCGATGAACATCGGAGGAAGAATTGAGGACCTGCAGGCTCCTTCCCGTCTGCACCCCCACACGGAGGCCTCGCCTCCTGTGCTCACCTCCTACGCCGTCTAGTAAGCGCTTAGGCTTCCACGAGGCAGCCCCAGCGGCACCCCCGCTGGGACGTCACCCCGAGGCTGCCCCACTCGGCGCTTCCGTTCAGCACTTGGCCATTCCATAGCTACCTTCATCAGCCGGACAGGCCCACGAGGAACACGTGCTGAATGGCTGGCTGAATGGAACAAGTGTAGACGCTGATACCGAAGGAAAATGATGCTGGAGTTGTATTCAGTCTACTGAGCTCTCGGCAGGTGTCGAACTAACGATAACTGGGAAAGGGTTCCACCCTTGCAGAAGAACTCGACTTCCTAGGAGTGAGATACACCCCACCTGGAGGGTTGGGTGTAAGGTGCATTCTCCTCGTACCTGCCAGCATGTGTGGCAGCCCATTGGGCTGGTGTGCTTACTGTCCTGCAGCTTGAGCCCAGGGTGCACCCTGCACCCCGAGGCGCGCCCTGCAGCCCCATGAACGCCGCGTCCTCTTCTCTACCAGCCAAACTCCTATGCTCTTAGAAGAGAAATGGCAGTGGAATGGCAGGCACTCAGGGAAGACTTTCCTGGGGAAAATTAATTTGTTTTTCTCCGTGTAGTCATTATATTTCAGTTAGCCATTTATTATCTAGTGTGGTTTTTGAGACTCTATGCATCAAAACAGCGTATCTCTCTACAATGACATATTCAAATAATTAATTTTCCCAACTCAATGGATATATTTGGCAGGAATAACAAATTCCCATGCCAATTATACACTAACCTACATGACCCTTTCCTAAAAAAATATAAAGAATGTCATTGTGTTCGCACAATAATGGATTATGTGAAATGGTCGGCTTTTCTTTTTACCTTTTCTTGTTTTACAAAGTGACATTTTCTGATATATACCTAGAATTCTGTGTAACATGAATTGGAGATTTCAATTCTAATGGTAAAAAAGGAGGACAGAAAAACACAGGAGGGACAAGAAAGGTAAAGGCTCACAGAAACAAGGAGGAACGATGGCCCTCATTAAGCCCACCTGGCAGCAGAGCCCCTGGAATGCAAAGACCACGTTGTACCTGTGTGTTGCCCCGTGATCAGCACAGGGTTGTAACAGAACGGGAGAGCGGATAGATGGGGGGCGGCGGGGAGAGGCCTGCGTGCACGCTCCAGAAGCCTAAGTGAAGGAGCACAAAGAGGATGGGCAGGAAGCTGTGAGAGACAAGAGGCCTCCAGGCACTGGCCCTGGAGTTTTGCAAACCTTGGTCAATGCATTTGGGCACCAAGCTGACCTCCTGGCAAGAGGGTCTATGGAAGGTGTTTCTCTGGGACTGGTTTGGCCATCAGGCTATGAAGGGGGACAGAGTATATGGTCCAGAAGTGCCCCCCGGTACATCCAGGGCTGGAAAGGCCTCTACTCATGCAAGTCCCCCGGTATGATGTTTGCCATGGGAATGCAAGTGACAGTACATCCTCTCCGTGATGGGAACGAATGATCCTGTCATTTTATACAACTGTCATCTCTCCTTCTAATAAGCACAGACTTGGTGCAGCAGAAACGGCTGGTGACTCCACCAGTAAGTAGTCACCCCCCATAATAAAAAGGAAGACGGTACATCCATGTGCTGATACATCGTGTATTAATATTCGTCACCACCTGTCTACTTCCCTGGCTTTTTTATAACTGAACTTGTGGCTCCTTCTCCAGTTAAATGTGCCTGTGAAAAGCAGCCATCAGGGGATCTTGTGACACAGGTAGCAACTCAGAGACGGGGGATGCTGGGGATGCTGGGGATGCTGGGGATGCTGGGGGATGCTGGGGATGCTGGGGATGCTGGGGATGCTGGG
>NC_138372.1:167718954-167804292 GCF_054177405.1 Leptonychotes weddellii
GGGACGCTGGGGACGCTGGGGGATGCTGGGGACGCTGGGGACGCTGGGGATGCTGGGGATGCTGGGGATGCTGGGGGATGCTGGGGACGCTGGGGACGCTGGGGAGGCTGGGGGATGCTGGGGATGCTGGGGATGCTGGGAAGGCAGAGTCCTTCAAAGTTCTGCCTTCTGGGGTGGGGGAGGGTGAGGCACACTGTGTCTTTCCCCGTCTTGGTTTCCTGTTCTCTAAAATGACAGCAGGTGATGGTGCAGAAACCTCCAGCTCATACATCCATCCCCTTCCGCTCGTACCTGTCCATCCTCCACACACTCGGCTTTCTCTGACCCCCACCCCTGCTGCACTTGGAACATGGCGTGCACTGGTGTGTGCGGCATCTAACATCAGTCGAAACTATCACGGACTTGTGCTTTGTCCCCTGGGAGTCCAGGACTCTTCTTATCCCTAAATACTAGCTTTAGGGAAACAGTCAACCAAGGTCTGACCCTTGTGGAGGAGTTTCAGCACTGACCAACGGGTAGAGAGATAAGAGCGGTGAGTAGGGCGGACAGAACCACCCTTGTGTTATTTTTTTTAAAGCCTTAAAAAAAGAGGGATCAAAACTCCCTGGTCCCAACATGAGCAAACACAGACTCTGAGGGAGCGGTGACAAGGGTCGCTCCACCTTTTCCGTGGGGTGCTTGCACATAAGAAAGAGAAAGGCACCTGCACGTGCAATCCAACCCGTCTGGTGACAGGCACCCTTCCCAGCTCCAGGTGTGTGTCTGGGGAAGTATCTCTGGAAGGACAGGAGAGAGGATCCCGCAGAGTGTAAAACATACTTCTTCTGGACACACCCCAGTCACATTCGGTTTCAAGAGAAGGTGGGCAATGGCTAGCAAAGACCCTTTCCTTCCTTTTCAACCTTCTACACATTCAAATGGTCAAGTTTGGGTCTTGGCAAATCAGCCGCTCTGACGTCACTGAAATCCCAGGTGAAAATTGCTGTCCACCGTCAGCTCATGTGACGATGGGGCTGGGCCTTTGGTCAAATCCAAGCAAAGGGAAGAACTAAAAGCAAACGTGGAGGGCATCTTTCCTGATTTCTTCATTTTGAAGATGAAAATCCAAAGAAGAAAATGTCTTCACCACGTCACGGGACAAATAAGTGCACTATGTTCGTACCTTGAAGGAGGGGGCATAAGATGCCCAAGCTCTGTTTTCTCTCATACGTGGGTGCTTTTACGTACTGATCAGAGCCCACGCGGAGGAAGGACAAGATCAGCAAGAGGCCTGAGCCCACATGGTAACAGAAAAGGCTGAGCAAAGGATGGGAAGAATTCCAGAAAGCTTGAGTGCCAGCTCCAAAGCTCAGAAGGGCCATGGCGGGAGGAGACAGTCGTGCATTATGTCCACCAGGGGGAGAACCAGGCCCCACGCAGTGTCGAGGCGGCGTATTTGTATGCACATAGGGAAGAGCTGTCTAACCGGGGAAATAAAACGTGTGTTTATATGTTCCGTCATTTTTGGGGGGGTTGCCTGAGCTTGGCATTTACCTAGGTTAGGTGTGCATGGGTCTGGGTGTGCGCATCACCTGGTATGGGAATTGTCAGCCTCCTCTTATGTCAGCTCCCTGGAAGCAAGGATTATGACAGGTTCATCTGTTCATCTCCAGTGCTGTGCTTGGCACTCAGCGAGAGACCAGGGCTGCCCGGGATCGTAGGACAGGCTTGCTGGAGAAGTGACATTTGAGCCATGTATGAAACAAAGAGTGGCAACACAGGAGATGGAGAGCAGATGGGCCCAGTTCCCAGCAAGGGAGATAGCACGTGTGAAGGTGTGCGTCCTGTGTTGTGTTTTCTGGGGGCGGTGGGCAGCCCTCAAGTCACAGACACCGAGCACAAGCTGAGGACCAAACTCCTAGCGGGACTGAAGAGACACAACAGTCACCTCCTATCTCGGCCAAGACTCTTGAGGAAGGCACCCAAATGACAAAAGTTTTATATTTGGAAGAGACATTCACTGAGGAATTTTGAATTATGAATTAAATAATTTACATTTCCAAAGACCTTTCCATCATCAAGACTCCTCACTCAAAAAAGCAATTCAAACTCAGCCAACCTCCTAATGAAACCAGGCCAACGGATTAAACAAGAATCGGTGATCACCTGTATTATGAAATTCTTAAATCAAAAGAGCTTCATTAGTCCATTTGTATTTTGCAGGCAGCAATCAAAGCCTAATTAGTTTACCAGAAACAACACTGCTCTGGCCGCTTGTTCGATCCTCACTGGTAACAACGCTTCATTTGGCACAGCAATACCACTTTGCCTAATAAATCAAATCAGTAGTAACTACCTGAATTATGCATGAACCTTTCCACTGGCGATAAGAACAGGATTATTTAATCTGCGTTACTATATTAAGTAATTCGCCCTTGAATTTCCCTTGTACCCACAATAAATAAAAGTTAAAACACACCTAGAAGGAAAACGAGATTTTAAAATAATGTTGAAAACATGACTTTCCAAAACACACAAGTCAAGTGGCCACAGCAGACTCTGGTCCCAGCACAAACACAGCGTGCCCACCAGCTCAGAGCTCTGAGCACAGTTATGCCTACAGAGAAGGAGCACCCCAGTCCCCCTCCTGAAGTCACTGTGCTCATGAAACTTGTAAATAATGTAAGCATAATAGAATTTAATTATCAAGAAAAAGAAGATGCAGCCCAATTTTGTTATTTTACCACCACCCCCTAGCGAAGCATAAGGTACATAAAGCTCAGGATTCTAAATGAGACCCCACGGTCAAGGTTCACCGCCCACCTAACGCGGGCAAATTAACAACTTAAGGCCTCAGTCTATTGCTTTAAAAAGTTAAAGATAATGTTATTCATCAGAAGGGTTGGGGTGGGGGTTTTTGGTGGACATAGACAAAGCACCAGACTCAGCAAGGGGTTCTGAAGTGACCTTGCTCTCCTGTGGGGGGTCCCCTGTGGGCTGCATCCACATGCATACAATTTAGAAACAGACGGAACCTCAAGGCATGTAGATCACTTACACACATAGACCTTCTAACGACCGCATCCTCTGTCATCACCTAAATGAACCACGAGCCACCAAAAACGTTCTGTGTTGATGGGCATGGAGGTTGTTCTCACATTTGCTTATACAAATAAAGCTTGGAAGGACATCTTCATGCATATTTTTTCCTACATTTGAATTATTTTAACAAGTAAAAGACAGCAATGTCATTATAACATAGATTCTATGTATTAACACGTAGCCTTAAGAGATTGTAGCTGCTTACATCGGCAACAGAGACATTCATGCTCTAGTCTCCACACGCTTTTTTTAAGTCCAGTGCTGGCAAAAAAACATAAACACACACACACACACACACACACACAATGGTGACTCAAAGATATGTGAATATGTGAATTTTTCTTTGAATAATCAACAATTAATAACTGCAATGAGAAAAAAAATGGATTAAATAGCAGACTGCCCTTGCTCCATAATTACACAGGGAGCTTCCGGAGGGGAGGAACAGCGGGGTCTTACTGTGGAATAAGCCCTGGTGGTCGGAAGACTATTGCAGGTTCTCAAAGCACGCTAGCAAGGGGCACGGAAAGACCAGGCCATTCACCACTCACTGTCACAGCTGCAGGGCTGTCCCCTGAAGCCAGACCCATGTGCAGGCTCCGCGGAGTCACGGTGATCCAAGCCGTCCGTGGGCTAGCACACACTTACTTGCAGAGGGGCCTTGAGACATGCCAGCAGGTCCTCGTACGTCTCTTACCCTCCGGTCATGTCATGAAGCAGAGGGAGCAGGGGACCTGGGCCTGCGTTGGTGGCAGACACGCTGGACAAACACCTACGGAGTCCCTGACCCTGAGCAGCACCTCGCCCAGTGTCCGCACCTCACCACCCAGGTGCATGGGGCTTCTTTGGTGCTGGCTTCCACACCAGCTGCTTGATCCACACTGTCTTAGAGCCTCACAACCACCTGAAATGGTCAAGAGCTCTGACACATGAAGAACCAGAGGCTTGGGTGGGTGGTACTACTTTTCTGATCTGACACGGTTGTGAAAGTGATGGAGCCAGACAAACTCGGGATTGTTGAAAAAGGCAGCAAAGTCTTTTAATGGCAAAAAAAGAATCCTTGACACCAATGGGGTGGAAAAACTGGATATTCCATATGAACAAAAACAAACGTAAACTCCTAACTCACAAGCTACACAAAGTCATTCAAGACAGGTCCTAGATCTAAATGTAGTCATAAAACTATATGGCTTTCAGAAAAAACCACAGGGAAATAGAAATGAGAAAGAACTATGCATGAAAAGAAATCATTGATAAAACAGATAACATCAAAGTTAAAACTTCCCATCAAAAAAAAAAACCACTAGAATGAAGAATTCCATCTTCTACTCAGAATATAAAAAGCTGCCAAGATCCTTGCTCCCTTCTTCTTTTTTTTTTTTTAAGATTTTATTTATTTATTTGAGAGAGAGAGAATGAGAGAGAGCACATGAGAGGGGGGAGGGTCAGAGGGAGAAGCAGACTCCCTGCCGAGCAGGGAGCCCGATGCGGGACTCGATCCAGGGACTCCAGGATCATGACCTGAGCCGAAGGCAGTCGCCTAACCAACTGAGCCACCCAGGCGCCCTCCTTGCTCCCTTCTAACAACCAGAAAAAACACATAGTCTACAAAACATAACCCTTCTCATTAGAGAGCTAAGGCTGCAGGACAAGACACCATCCACTTCCCAGCTCATTTTACGACACAAAGATTACCTTAGACCAAAGCCAAGAAAGGCACTACAGGGAAAGAAAGTTACAGGCCACTGTTACTCACGTACTTAGATGCCAAAAAGGGAAAAAAAAAAACAAAAACAAACCCTCAACAAAATATTATCAAATTGAATCCAGCAATACACATTTATAAACACACCCCAACAGATGCCAGATAAATACTGACAGGGTTGGATATCTGGAGAATACATCATGACCAAGTGGGGCTAACCGCAGGAATGCAAGACTGGTTTGAAATTTTTTAATTAATCGAAATTCACCATTTGAACAGAAAATGAAGAAACACTATATGATCATCTCAACAGACTCAGAAAAAAGCATTTGTTAAAGTTCAATATCCAGGGGCGTCTGTGTGGTTTGCCTTCAGCTCGTCATGATCCCAGGGTCCTACGATCAAGCCCCGTATCAAGCTCCCTGATCAGCAGGACGCCTGCTTCTCCCTCTCCCACTCCCCCTGCTTGTGTTCCCTCTCTTGCTGTGTCTCTGTCAAATAAATAAATAAAATCTTAAAAAAAAAAAAGTTCAATATCCATTCATTTAAAAAATAATTCTCAGCCAATTAGAAGCAGAAGGTAACTTTTTCAACCTGAAAAAGGACATCTGTGAAAAACCAACAGTTAACACCCCACTTAGCGGTGAAGGACTCAATGCTTCCCCAGAGATCAACAGTAAGGCAAGGACACACATGTCCACCATTCTCCCTGAATATCATACTGAAGACGTGCCAAGGGCAATAAGGCAAGAACACAAAAGACACACGTTAGAAAGAAAGAAAACTATCTCCATGGACAGATAACAATAGCACTAAACCATGAAGTAGGTAAATGCATGCCAGGTGTGGGTACTGAGAACCTCAGATCACTGAGATAAACCAAAGACCTAAATAAACGGAGAAGTGTGTTCTGTGTTCATTCAAAGACTCAATATAGTTAAGACATCAGTTTTCTCCAAATTTATCTATAGATTCATGCAATCTCAATCACAATTCCAACAGGATATTTGGTAGGGGTCAGTGAGTTGATTCTAAAATTAATACGGAGGGGAGCCTGGGTGGCTCAGTCAGTGAAGTGTCTGCCTTCGGCTCAGGTCATGATCTCAGGGTCCTGGGATCGAGCCCCGAGTCGGGCTCCCTGCTCAGTGCAGAGCCTGCTTCTCCCTCTGTCTCTGCCCCTCCCCCTCCCCCAGCCTGTGCTCTCTCTCTCTCTCTCTCTCTCTCAAATAAATAAGTAAAATCTTAAAAAAATAAACTTTAAAATTAATATGGAAAGGCAAAAGAATGAGAATGGCAAAAGAAAAAAAAAAAAAACCTTTAAAAAACAAGAAGAAAGTTGGAGCACACAGATTTCCAAACATACTATAGAGCTGCCACAATCAAGACAGTGTAGCACTGGTGAAAGGGAGACATAAGTCAGTAGAACATAAGAGGGAACCCAGAAATAGAAGCACAAACGTGTAGCAGGTGCTTTTCAACAAAGGTGAGCAGGCAGTTCCACAGTGACAGGAAAGTCTTTTTAGCCAGTGTTTCTGGAACAACTGGACATCTATAAACCAAAAATAAATAAGTAAATTCTCAACTCAGAGCTTGCACCATGGGGAAAAAAAAAAAATCAAATCAAAATGAATCATGGTCCTAATGTGAAACCTAGAAGTGTAAAGTTTCAGAGGAAAACAAAGGAGAAAATATTTATTGCCTTGGGTCAGGCAAACGTTTGTTCGACGCAACCCCGAAGTCATGACCCATCAAAGAAAAATACTGATTAATTGTACTTCATCCTAATTTAAAACTTCTATTCTTTAAAAGACACTGTCAAGAAAATAAAAAGACAAGTGACAGGGGAAGATAACTTTTTTTAAGATAACTTTTTAAAGCACATATCTGATAAAGGTTTTATGTCTAAAAACTCTCAAAACTCAGTAACAAAACCAACAACCTACCTTTCAGCAAAGATGACTTATTGGTGGTGAAGAAACAAATGAAAAGATGTTTAACATTCTCAGTCATCAGGGAAATACAGATGGAAACCACACACCTAGTAGACTCCCTGGAAAGCCAAACTAGTAAGACTGAATGTGGGCAAGGATGCAGGACGGCTGGGGCTCTCACACACTGCTGGTGGAGATGCAAAGCGGTGCCAGTACCCTGGAAAACAGATTGGCAGTTCCTCATAAACTGTACACACTCGTCCTGTGACCCAGCAATCCTGTGCCTATGTGTTTCGCCAAGAAAAAAACACAGGAGAAAGTTTACAGCAGCTCACACATAACCACCAAAAACTGGAAACAAACCAAATGTTCTTTCAACTGGAGGATGGTTAAGCAAACTATAGTACATCCATACAATGGACTCCCATTCATCCACCCAAAGGAATAAATTACAATAGACGCAACAACAAATTTCAAATGGATTCTGTTAAGTGAAAGAAGCCTGACACAATGGGCTACATACTTTATGATTCCACATATTCAGAAAGACTCAGGAAAAACAAAACCATAGAACAGAGCAGATCAGTGGCTGCCAAGAGCCTCGCGTAAGAAGCTGGGTTACCTGCAAAGGGGCACAAGGGAATTTATTAGGGTGAAGGAATATTCTGTATCTTGATTTTGGTGGCAGTGGTTACATGTATGATCTATCAAAATTCATAAATCAATACACAAAAAGGGTGTGTTTTATTGCATGTAAATTATATGTCAATATATCTAATATTTTAAAAAGTGAAGAGGCCAGCCACAAAGAGAAAATATTCACAATATATGCACCTGACAAATGACTTGGGTCCAGCATATATAAAGGACTCTGACAACTCATTAATAAATAATCCATAAAATGAACAGAAGGTTTGAAGAGACATTTCAGAAAGGAAGAGCTATGAATGGTCATTAAGCACATGAAAAGGTGCTCAATGTCATTAGAATTAGGGAAATACAACTTTAACACGTGGGAAGATGATCACTAGAATGACTAAAATGTTAAAGTTTGGTAACACTCTATTTTGGTGAAGATGTAGAGCAACTGGAGCTCTTACACGTCTTCTTTTCTTTTCTTTTCTTTTTAAGATTTTTATTTATTTGACACACAGAGAGACACAGCGAGAGAGGGAACACAGCAGGGGCAGAGGCAGAGGGAGAAGCAGGCTTCCCACGGAGCAGGGAGCCCGACGTGGGGCTCGATCCCAGGACCCCGGGATCATGACCTGAGCCGAAGGCAGACGCTTAACGACTGAGCCACCCAGGCGCCCCATCTTACACGTTTTCAATGGGAATGTAAAGTGGTATGATCATTTTATAAAACTTTTGATAGTCTCTTATAAAGTTAAACATACATTTAACATAGGATCTACCAATTCCACTCCTACATAAACACCAGTATTTCCAAACTACCAGTATTTCCAGGAGAAATAAAATCCTAAATCCATAAAGGCAATTCTATAATAATGTTCATTACACCTTTATTCTTAATAGCCAAAAACTGAACACAACTCCGACACCTACCAGCAGGAAATGGATAAACACACTGTAGTAGGTCCACACAATGGAAAACTCATCCAGCAATGAACAGAACTGCTTATGTACAATAACACGGGTGAGTCTCATGAACACTTAGACTAAGCAACAGAAACCAACACAAGAGCATTTGCAACGTGACACCTATCCCATGCCGTTCTAAGACAGACAGGACAAAACAAAGCAGAACGGAAGTGGCCTCTAATTCAGGTGCACAGAGTGACTGAGAAGGGGTCTGAGAGAACTTTCTGGAGAGGCTGAAACTTCCTCGATCACGAGAAGGATAAAGACTAACAGGACGTGCCCATCTGTGAAGACGGTAGAGTTAAGATCTGTGCATTAAATGTGCGTCAACTCACCCGTGACAACAAGTAACTGACAACATCACCATCATCACTGTCACCGCTCAGGGACAGCGATGACAAAGCACAGCGGAGGGAGTGTGGACAATTACTGAAGCTGGTGAGCGGATAGGTGGGGATTCAATATGCTACTGTTTACTTTCTATATGTTTGAAATTTTCCATAATAAACATTTTTGTAAATTTAATCACCTACCGTGCCCCAGATCCATGCCTGCTGAGCACTTTCACATCTGTTAGCTCATTAAATCCTCGCAGCAATCCTGTGGGGCAAGTTGATTGCACAGATGAAGAAACAGACTGGGGAGCCAAAGACAGTTGACGGTTGAGCTCCGCGGAGGCACCTCGGGCGCCACCACGTGAGCAGTCGGCGTCCCCACCGCCATCGTCCCCGACAACTGAACATGGAGTGAGCACCTACGGTACCCACAAGCCAGGGAAGGGACCCGGAACCCCCTCCCAGTGTCGCCCTCCCCCCCACCCCGTGTCTATGATCTTCCTACCGCACCACAGTTTCACCGAAGCTATGCGACGTCCTTCTGAAGCGAGACATGGGCATTTTGAGTCCCTTCCCCTTAGCTGCCTTCTAGTTGCAGATTCTGAACAATGGGGGAGTAAAACAGGGCAGTAAAATCCCTTATGCTCACCCACTCTTAACACAATGGCGGCAAGGAGAGCAACAGTGCTACCAAGAGCTAATGGGACGTGCTTGCTCTTCTATAGACTTCCCGTGAGTGATTCAGGTAAGCCTCCTGCCAGTCCTGAAAGGAGGCATTATCATGATCCCCATTCTGCAGGTGAGTAGGCAGTCAGCTGTCCAACCCCTTTTAAGCACTACATGCATACACCATGTCACCGTCAACATTTGAAATCCAGAAATCATTAATGTGCATCACTAAGAACAGTCTGCAACTGTTCCCTTGATAACATTGTGGGGAGGAGAAAAAAAAAAAAAAAGGATGCTTCCCAAGAGCCTCTCAAAAGATCTCGCACTTTCCCCCTGCTGCTCTGTGCGTGGATCCAGCTAATCAGTGGGCCCAGATAATGGGCTCTCTCCAATCACACTAATTCACGGGTCTTGTCCTTACCCATCTGAGTTTACAGAGTAAAAACTTCCTCAAGCATCGTGCTCACTCTCTCTGAAAAAGCCAGGATTTAACCAAGATGACTCATCAAAAATGTGACAACAAAGGAAGAGCACAGAAGAGGTGCCAGGCTGCCCAGGTCCAGGTGCATGTCCATCCTCACTCCACACCAGGTCCTTCCTTCTGGGAGCCTCAGTGCCCATCAGAAACTCAGGGACAGCACCACCTGGCTCCTGGGTCATCACTAATTTATCAGGACACTAATCACAACTGTCATGTGTGTGTGTGACCATGTATATAACATAAAATGCAAAATACAACCATAAAATATATTCTAATCTAATACATAGACATTTGTGTCTTGAACAAACATCTCCCCATTAGACTGATAGCTCAGTGAAGACAGGGACCTTGGCTCATCTGCTCAACATTGGGTACTCGATAAATACTTGAACAATTGAATGAATGCATGAATGGATGGATGGATGGATGAATAGGCTTAACCCCTGCTTTTAGGGAACATGTAGCTTAATGGGAGAGGCTAAAAATTACGCAGATAATCCAATGGCTTTCTTTTCCTTTCCCTCACAGAAAAATGTACAAAGGTAGGTGTGACAGGACCCCTACTCGGAACTGACCCCACAAGTCACAGACTAACAAGTGGCCCCAAGAGAAGGTGCTTTTAGTTATCTTCCATTTACCTGCCTTTGAGTGGGATGAGTGCTGTCCCAGAGGGGACATCACATGGTAAACAAAGAGAGCTAGAACACAGGGTCCGGGAGAGGGCCCTTCCTGCTGGACATCCAGAGACTTCCTGAATGATGTGGCAGCTGGGCAAGACCTTGGGAAGGAAGGACTAGAAACGTTGAGATGTAGGGCAAACACAACCAAGGCTGAGGAATTATGTGGGAAAATGAGAGGCAGAAAAGCCATAGGAAGACGTGAGAGTCCAGACAGTCTTGGATGGAGAACTAAATTTGCCTCACATGTATAAGCATACTGGTCCTTACAGAAAAATACATCTTTCTCCTCCAAAAAGCAAGCATTTTATTCTGCATTTGTCATGGAGTTAAAATAATTAGAAAGAAGCATGTAAAACCCAGGAACACTAGCAGAACCACCGTGAGACAAAATGTCTTCAAAGCATGTGGTTCATCTCCATTTAATTAGAAATTGCTCTCAAAGAAGAAAAACTGCCCTGCAATCAGCTTATAGACAAGAAGAATCTGTTCCAAAGGATTGCCTCATTACTTTCTTGCTTTTAAATATCTCTATGGGGTCACTTGCAAAAGTACAAAGTTTTCTGGAATTCTAAAATAGCTTTTTTTTTTTTTACAAAAGGCAAGAGGAAAACTGAATGCATGTTAGGTTCGTAGCAGCAGCTCCCGTGGCACTAGAAGAGGCTGTCTTCACACTCAGAGGCTCAGCGACTGTGAGCTGGTAGCTCAGAGTCAACCCCAGACCTCAGCCTCCTGGGGGCTAGAGGTGGGGGGGGACAGCAACACTGGATGGAGGTGAGGTCTTGGGCCTCAGTGGTGGACATGGGACAGGCGGCTGGGCTGGGGATGAGTGAATGGAAAGAACTTCGTAGGTGAAGAAAGGAACCAAAGGCCATCTGGACAAAACCCTCAACCACAGCACAAAGAGGGGTCTGACGCAGGGACTGAACCCACTATAGGAAGCAGCAGCTCAGAGTCCAGGATGTGCTGTCTTCCAAGGAGTCCAGCTGGGCACGGAGAGGACATCCTATCCAGGCATGAGGACACAGAGCCCCAAACTCAGAGGCCCATGCCCTAAACCCGGATCAGCCCCTCCCTGTCTGCTCTCACCACCACCAGTCAATGGGAGGCCTGACCAACAACAGCTTGGCCTTTCAGCTCTGACACCCGCAGGACTCAACTTTGTTCAATGGTCCCCTGAGCAACTGTCCAGCTCCTCAGCCTGAGACAGCCAAAAGCCAGAAGTAGCAAAAACCAATCTGACAAGAGTTTACACTCTGAATAGGACAATTCTGGCTCAAATCCTGGTTCTGATCCTCACCAGGCATGGGAATTTGGCAAGTTCCTTAACCTCAAGAAGCCCCAGAGAAGCGAAGGCACACCCACCCGTGAAGGGCTGTAAGGCCCAGAACAGCATAGCGAGAGATGCAGAATAAAGAAAGAGCCCCAAGGATGGCAGTCCAGCGTGCTAGTATCAATCACGGGCGTTGTCCCTGAGCCACGCACCCAGGAATGCCCTCTTTCTCCCCTTCATAATGACAGGGACACACACTTTATAATACAGCTGAAACAAAAGCCCAATCAAGCATAACCAAAAAGGTATCACTTTCATCTGGTCAGATGGTGCTGCATCTCTAACTTCTGTTTTAAGAAATCTCAACTTGCATGAGTCACTTCTATTTCATCAAAAGGTCAAGATTCCCAGAGGAAGTGATGCTGGAAGATCCGTGAGAATCAAGTACATAAAGGGTCAGAAATAAGGCCTCTGACAATGAACATCCTGTGGCATCAAACAAAGGTCCTCAACGGTTTTCCTTGTCACTTAGCACTCACCATCATGGAGATGTAAAACCTTCCACTTGCAATCAGGACAGCTAAGAATACTACCCCCTCCCCCAGCCTATGCGATTCCCAGAACTGGGGCCAGAGCTACACAAGCCACATGTACGTGGATATTGACCCGAGTGCCAAAGAAATAGGCACCAAATAAGAAGGTTCCTGTCCAATGCATTAAGAGTTCCAGTTGCTGTACAACCATTATCTCCCAGGGTCCTCACATTGTTGCTGTGGGAAGGTGTTGAGATGGACCCACTGTACCCACGGTCACAAACCCTAGACCCCTCTTGGGCCACTAGTCAAGAAAGCTGCTTCCTCCAGGAAGGCACCCTGCTGGCTCTGCAGGTGTGAATGGAGTTTCTCAGAGAAGGCACCAACCTACCACCTAGAAGATCATTATCACGGTGGAACTGCCCCATGCCACCTGTTCCCAAATGCCCCTCCAGCCAACAAATCTGCAGGCCCTCCCCCATGACACACACACTGCACCTGCCCCTCTCCCCTCACCATCTACCCCACATCTCCAGTTGTTAACCTCCTCATCTGTCAGATCCCGGCTCAATGCCCTCCTCTGACGAGACTGCCCCCCCCCCAACCTGTCCTCCTTCTCAGTGCTTACTCCATCATAGTCAAGGTGAAGAATAAAATTGATGCATTCAACAATGCACATCTGATTCCTCTACAAGACAGTTCACATAAAGACACTTAGAAATCAAGGAAATCCTTTGTGGAGTTCTTCTGGCGGGAGAAGGGTGTTAGGAAAGATGGTCATACACATGCATTCAGTTCACTGTTCTAGTACAATAAAAATCTATAAATGTAAAACTGTCCACTAAAAGAACCCTAAATGGATACGGGAATCAAACTGGGCCGGACGCACCTCTATGCACCTCTCTGTCCTCTACATCGAACCGGAGGCCTGGCCTACAGGAGGAACTCAATGAATATTTACTTGCCTTGCATTTACTGCATTTAGCAAGGATCAGACAAGAGCTCTGCCTCTCCCGGGGGACCACGGGCACCACTGTTTGCCCCTGACTACTCAGGGCCCAGCCTTCTCAAAGCAACCCTGGGGAACTAAATGAAACCAAAGAATGTTCAACAAGTGAAAGATGTGGTCAGCGAAAAGAAAAGCTTTAGAATCCTGTGACCCACCTCTGCCTTATCTGAAAGTTGAGCTTTTATCAGCCCATATGAAAGCCACATGTTTTTATGACCTGGGCCCAGCAGCAAGCTTTTTCTAAGAAGCTGAAGGAAGAAAAAATCTGAAACAACATCGGGCAGCACTGGGCCTTCTCCGGCTGGAAACTTGCTGGCCGCTGGTGCACCATCGTTCCCCGGCCCAGAGATATCCAAGTGACACCTGCTCTGGGGCTGGCTGGCAACCAAAGGACCCCGAAAGCACTAGCAGGGACATCCTGATTTGCCAAATAAAGACAACTGAGAGAGGACAAGTGTCACTGCATCTTGATATTTTAATGCATTTTAACAACCTAATTAACATTAAGGTGGTGACAGATACACAAAAGAAAGGGGGTACGAAGTTAAGAATTATAAACTACTGAACCTGAAAATACTCCTCCGAGTAGCCCAGCCCCCGACAAACTGTTATGAATTTCCTATTTTTCCAGCCAGATGCTTAAATTAATTTTTCTGCTAGAAATAAAGCTTCTGCAAAAGACTGTTTAACATGTTCTTTTCTCCTTTTGTTAAACGAAAGAAACCCAACCAGTCTGACTTTCGCTCAAGATCATGTGCCTGCAGGCCACAATTATTTATGTCTCTGTTAAGCTCACATTTGTTTGAGGTTCTAATAACCAGAGTGTCCACTGCTAGAGAGTTTGGGGTAAGATAAACGTCCTCAAACACAGCTGGTGATGCTGAATCAGGACAGCTTCTCTGGAAAGCAATTCGACCGCACATAGCAAGCAACTTTAAAACGTTCACACCTTTTGGCTAAGTAATGACACTTCCGGGAATCTATGCTAAGAATATGATCTGGAATTCAGACAGAATCTTTCCATGGAGATAAACAATGCTTATCACAGCAGTGTTTATGAAATTCATAGTAAAAGGGGCAATACCTCAACGTCTAACATTTAGGAAAAATATTTAGAATATTCTGGTTACATCATATCTTGGAATATCCTACAGCCATTAAAATTACACTGAGAGCAGTGTTGACTGAAATGGGGAAATGGCCCTGCACTGACACTGTAGGAAGAAGACAGGACACAAAGATGTAAATACAACCTGTGAACAGTCAGAAAGGCCGGAGCTCCCATCCTGCCCCCACCACTGACTAGCCTGATCCGCAGGTTCCACATGTGCAAAGTAGAAAAGGGCGCTGTTCTAATACAAAGCTTAGGACAGTCTCTGTCATACAACAGATACTCAGTAAATGGTGTCTGTTATCACAATTGTGCATATAAAAGAAAATTAAAGACAGGGATTGAATCCGGGCAGCAGAATATGGTTGACTTTTTTCCCTCCAACATTTTTATATTTGTAACATCTTCTGTAGTGAATGCATTACACTATTATAATGAAAATCACTCTCTATATATGTAAAATTGTCCACTAAAAAATCCTAACGGAGTACTAAAATTATTAGTAGTATCCTTGCTTTCAATTCATCTCTAATTTAGATGGGAGCCCAGCAGTTTTTAATACAGATGTAATGGTTACTCCGTGGCGAACATGAGCATAGTCCTTAATTAGTGGCCTACAGGACAAGATCTAAGCTCACTGCATGAAACACAAGGTCCTTCACAGCTGGCCCAACCTGCCTTTCCTAAGACCACCATGAAAATCAAAATGCTTCACGTCACCAGGGCTAATTCTGCCTTCTGAGCTCTAGGGAGAGCTGCCCAGGGATGGAGCTGCTCTGACCGGGAGGTGGGACTCGGACCACGTGAGGCTCACAGCGGTGACCAGCATCCAGGCAAGTCCTGCCTGGTTCTTGGCCAGAGGATGGGTCCTTGTGACGGCCCTGAGGCTGGAGCTGACACTTTAAATGACACCTCAAGAGACAAGCTCCCTGCCTTGGAATGCTTCTACCAAGTACGATTTGGTGCCAGACACAGAGCGGAGCACTGTGTTAGTATCTTCTTCAGTTCTCACAATAAATCCTAGGAGCAGGAACACTGTCATTCTTATTTTATAGACGGGAAACTGACAGCTGGGGAGGCTCAGTAACTTGCTCAAGGTGACAGGCTGGGAACAGGGCTCAGCTGGACTCTGAATGCTAAGCTGTCAGTCTCTTCCTCTGACTAGCTCTGCGTCTGCATCCACGATCTGTTGCCAAATCATCTACAAAACGTCGGTACTGGAGATAGACACTCTCCCAGAGCCAGCGTGTGCCCCCCAAATGCCCGTGTAAACCTCACGGCAAGCACACGACTTGCTCGAGATGAGGGCTCCCCCTATGTTCCACTGCTGGCCGATACCCTCTCTCAGGAACGACAGGGACCACGTGAAGAAGGCTCCTCCAAGAGCCTACAGCCCACTCTGGGGAGCCGCATCAGTCACGGTTTCTCCCTTCGGCTCCCTCTGCAGAAAGGGTGCTGCTGTTCAAACCAGGGGGCAGGGAGTTAAAACTCGCAACTAGACCAGACTGAACAATAGAAACTTCCACTTCTATCTTTAGCATCCTGATAAAATTTCTCTCGTTAAGTACAAACCATCCTTTCTCTTCCCTGCAGAAGGTCTTCACACTGTACCCTGAGAACAGCCAAGAAGGCTCATGAACGGAAACGCCAGGAGGGCACGGTCAGCTCAGCCGGCCTAGCATGGCGAGCATGTGTCTCCTGAAGCACACACGCCAAATGGGAGCAGAGCTTCTGATTTCACCAGGTGCCAACTCTGCTCTGCTTCAAAGCAACCATCTCTCCTCCGTTCTGCCCACCCACTCGGAAGGGACAGGGACGAGTCATTCCCTGCGAGGCCTGCCGAAGAACAGCCCCCACACAGCCCCGTGGAAGTGGACAGGAGCAAACGTTCTGGCGAACAATGCCCCGATTTGGCGCTCCCCGTGTGCGGAGTCGCAGGCTGCCTCTGTCGATGAACCGCCTTTCAGTTCTGATTCACTGTTAAAAATAAACATTTCTTCCTCAAAGTGCTGCCAAAACGGTCTCCCAAGGCTGCTGCATGATGCCTCCCCCCGCCCGCTCTGGAAAGGCTGGGCTCCCTACAAGGGCAAGCCGGCAGAAGGACATAAAAATGAGGAGTCCAGGCTCGCATCCGCAACTCAAGAAGTGTCCGTATTCTAGCTGTGACACTCCCTGCCAGACACACGGGGCAGCCTCGCCAGGTGCCTGGTCATCTCTCCTCTTTAAGACTCAAAGACCCCGGCCAAACCACCAATGTGACCTAAGCACAGCCTGACAGGTGTCAGAGAGGGGGCACAGCGCCGGGGAAAGAGGCAGGTCTTCCGGAGTGCCGTCATCAAGCCATGCAACAGGAGCTCAGGGTTTGGACTGTGACGGAGGGAGGGAGCCTCCTCTCCCCGACTCCCCTTCCCCTCCCCCTCCCCTGAAGGGCTCTCTCTAGTCCCAAAGCCAATGCAGTTTTCTGGCCTTGTCCACCCTGATGCCCTCAGCAGCTGTGACTCAGTTTCCCCGCGTGCTAGTTCTGAAGACCCTCTTCCCCAGGCCCCGCAGCTCCTGCCCTTACACACTGGCTCACCTTCTCCCTCGCGCACTCCCCTGCTCCGTCCCCGCAGGTGCTGAAGTGGCCCCCAGGGGGCTCTCAGTCTTTGCCACCGCCTCAATAGACTCATCCAGACCCAGGGCTGCAGGCGCCCCCCACTCACACCTCTCCCTCCAGCGCAGACCTCTCCCAGGAGCACCAGCCCAGCGCCAACACCCCGGCCCGAGTCTAAGTGGCCGACAAAGGGACCTGCCTCAGAAGAATCCCTGAGTTCTCCCGTGATCCAATCCCCACCTCGGGGTGGGGGGGGAACATCACAACCCACAAGCCCGGAGCTCAGGCCCGCTGTTGACAGGACACCCTTATTTCCTCCTGAGCATTTCTCCTGTCTAGACCCCTCTCATCGGGAGCCACTACCGGCTGCTTGTCCCAGACGTGCCCCTGCCCGCCCCGGTCCCACAGCCCACGTCCAACCAGCAGGCCCAGTGGCCATTCTCAAGCACAGGGAGAGGGCCTCCTCCTCCCTGGGCCGCTCCTATGGCCCCCATGCCCCCACCCCCGTGAAATCTTGGTGCAGCCAACAAACGCCCCGGGGAGTAGGCTCTGGGTCCGGGCACCCTAGCTCATTAGGCCTCACGGCTTCTCAAAAGCGCCACACTGGTCTCATCCTGCTCCTGTGCACCGGGCGACATTTCCACACGGAAAACTGTTGCCTCCCCCTGGCTCTTCACCTGGCTGTCTCGCTCTCCTTACTGAGACCTCAGAACAAGCGTCACTTCTGCAGAAGATGCTCCCTAGCTCCCTAGTCCTGCTGTGTCACACTCCTTCCTGGAGCGGTCACTCTCGGGAATTATTTGATCCATCCTGCCTTCTCCCCACCAGAATATAAGCCCTCTGAGGACAAGGCTCTGTCTTGCTTGCGGCTACACCGCCGGCGCCTCCAGACCAGCCTGATGGTGGCGACTAAGTATCTGTAAACTGGGAGAGAAAATGAAACTCGTCCAAGGGCAACCATGCTCAACCAACCGAGAGATGAAAGAGAAGACCGCGCTCAGTGTGGGCAGCTGGGCCAAGGACGGGTGGCGAGCTCGGCCTCCGTCTCCGTGCCCCACACGCGCAGAGCACCGTCTGAAACTGTGAGGGGACAAGAGACGGTGAACACCACGGATCGGAAAGAAGAAACAGCCAATGTCAGGGGCGGGGGAGCGTAGGAAATAGCAAAGTATCAATCTCCTCATTTTTCGTAACAAGAAATCAATCATCTGGAAAATGGGAACATAGTTTAACAACAGAACGTAAGTATGTGATTTTAGGTTTTTCATGATCTCTTTTCTTCATCTTAAAGAGAGATTCTAGGGAATCTTTTCTCTTGTCATGACTAAACATGACTAAACACACCTAATTTTATTTCCTTTACTTTTTTCCTCTGTTACCCTAAAGTACAAAAACACTGCATAGTTTTATTACAAATAGCATGTACAGCATGATGCCACTGTCAGGGACAGAGATCTCTCCCCCGTCCATGCGGAAATACAGAGACCATGCCTGCTCGGGGGCTCATCTCTGGTCACCAGTATTTCTGGGAAGTAGGATGTGGAATGTTCTCTTCTAAATACCTTTCTTTGCGCTTCCATTTATAAAACTGAAAATCCTATTTATATGAAAACAAATTGCATTTAAAAACCAACTCAGAAACAAAAACATTAGCCCCTCCACAGTCGTTTCCCATACCAAGTCCTGGCTGGGGCTCCGCATATGTTCCCGGGCCCCTCACTTGGCGGATGTCCCGGCAAAGCCTCCTCTTCTCCCTTCTCCGCCCAGAAAACTTTCTCCACACACCCCATCACCAGTGCCACCTGTCCCCAGCCCCCTCCCTGACACATCCACTGGAGTCAGCTCCACCCTCGTCCACACCAGCTTCCCTATTTCAGAAGTCAGGACACGGGTCCAGAGCCCATAAGGCCAAGAGTCTGCCATAACCAAGACTTCTTCAGATTTTAGAGAGGCAATGGGGCATACACACCATTCCATGCAGCACCCTATAATCAGACACACTAGGTCTGTAAGAAAATACACAAGGAGTCCTACTAAGTGAAATAAAGAGTTTAAATGGCCTGGCACAAATTCATGTCAGGTTTCACCACCAAACAGGTTGGATCCATCTTCATAAAAAGAAAAGCTTTCTTCGGGGAGCTTTTTGGATTTTTGAATCGGGTGTGAAGGGCCACAGATCCTTGGGGACGGGAGCCCAGCCTTCTCCCTCACCAATGCTCCAAGCCACACAGAGCACTGAACAAGCAGATGTTTGGCTCCTGATGGATGAGTAGGCTAGGAGGCCTTTGGAGTCTATGCTTAAAAACCTAAGAGCAGGCAGATGTTTAATTATACAGAGCCGAATGCACCAGCGATTCCATTATTTCTACTAGCTGTTAGAACATACGTGGGTTGACCTCGTACTGAAGTCCACTGAACTCGGGTTTCACCTGAAATACGGAAATCCTTACAGCAACACATATATATGTAAACACACCGATCACCTTGCTCCAAATACTGCCTCCCACCATCCCTCAGACCTCCCGCTGTGGCACACCTGCTCTGAACCAAGACTGAGAAAGTCGGCTCCTCCTATGCCCTGTTCAGAGGAAACCCTAATCTGAGGGCAAGTTTTGTTTTCTCACCTGACGTTAAACAGCTGACGCTTTAACAAATATTCTCATTGTGCTTATCTCCACTGGCTGTTTCCAGGCACCAGGTGACGTACTCCCAGTTGCCTGGGAGGCCAGGGGGTTGGAATTAATCCAAATAATTTTGTATTTATTGGCCTGACACTCAGCTCAGGCCAAGTTCTGTGCTAGGCCCTTTACTCACTTTGTCACTAATCCTGGAAAATGTCACCCCTGGAGAGCTGAGGATGCCAAGGGGAGGGGTGGCGAGAGCCCTACAGAGGGAGAACGTGGCAGAGGACTCTGCAGCAAGGATGGGGTTGCTGGCTGGACTGAAAGAGGGAGCCGGTCACCACATCCCTGCCCTCCCTCACAGGGCCACGCTCAGCTGTGTATGCACACGGGTAGGAGTCAATATACACGGAAGGGGTCGAGTGCTGCCACCTCCCCACAGGGCTGGGGACCCGCCCAGCTGGCCAGGCCATGCACTTCCCTATCCACGTGGATGGTTTCCTTACTGGGCAGATTTACCCTCTCCTCCTGAGAGGTCCCTCTGTAGGATCGCTGCAGGCCAGACCAGGCTGATGTCACCTCATTCCTGAAGCTTCCGTGGTGGATTACAAGCAGACAAACCTGACGCCATTTCTAACAAGTGGGAAGACCAAGTCCAGAGAAATGCACTCTGGTTAACACGGGATGACCCAGGAGGGAGGCACACGAGGGCAACTCAGAGAACGCACCCAAGATCGGGTGGACATGGAACCCAGTTCTGGAGCACACTACAGGACTTCCGGGTTATCCGTCCACCCCTAGGAGCTGGACTGGCGTGGCTCAGTCCTGAGAGGATCATGGCTCAGAGCCTGAAAAGCTGAACACCAGCCTTTGAGGATTCATAGGAGACACAGCCCGGAAGCAGGAAGAGAATAAACCATGAACATAGAGAAAAGAAGTCCTAAGAAGTGACAAGAGCAGGTAAGAGTCGTCCCGTCTCGAGGAAGACGGGGCGCAGGTAAGGAGAAATCCCTCGCCCGGGCCCAGGCAGCCCAGCGCAGTACTCCGCTACGGGTGCTCACCGCCACCCAGCCGCACCTGCCCGTGAGGTCCACCTGCCAGCACCCCTTGCACGAGGCGATGGCTTCGCTGGCTTTGGCGTCTGGGCGACACCCCACCCGGATTGAGTGCCATGGAAGAAGCACGGGCAGAAGGAGGGACAGGAGAGGCCAAGTCCCCGGAGGAGCTCTCCCAGCTGGTGCTCTGCGAAGAGGCAGGCGGAGGCTTTCAGAGCCCCAGACAGGCCCCCTAAACCGATGGGAATCTGCCCAAAGGAGGGGCCCTGTAGTACCCCTTACATATGGGTAGCTATTCAGCTGCCTCTATTTTGGGCACCAAGATATCACCGCCAAGGGTGTTTCCTGCAGAAACCAGCAGGCTCTCTTTGGAAGATGATGGAAAATCTCATCACGAAGTTACGGACAGAGTTAATATTTGGAGAGATAATTAACCACCATGATCCAGATGAGAGCAGAGATGAAAGACGGTAGAAAGTCGGCAGTGAAGCAGGGGCACGAGGGGCCTCTGAAGTCGGCTTCAAAGGGTTCTGATCTGCTGTCCAGCCCGCTGCAGTGAAGTTACAAAAATAACAGAATTAAAAACTGTTCTCAGTCCAGGACTGCTCTCCCTGGCCGCCTCTCTTCAGCGGTCAGTGGCCCCCCACGGCTTCGGGACAGAAGCCGACCCCCCAGCATGGCTTTCAAGGTTTTCCACAATCTGGCCTGTCCTGCCCCTGCAGCCCCATCTCCCGCACTTGGCCCCAGAGCCCTGACCACGCCTCTGCGTGGCACCCTGCCCTCCACTCCCCTGCGGCTGGCTCCGCTCGGCCCATCTCCAGGCACTCACCAAGTGCCTTGTTTACAGAATAATCGGAGGCGCCCCTAATGCAGTACCTAGTCTGTATCAGTCCCCTGCTAGCAACACTGCATTCCTTCCTCCGCTCTTGGACACTTCACATGTCGCACGCATCCTCGTCCTTCCTTCACAGATCAGAAAAGCACTATCAGAGAGACTGAGGAACCTCTGCGATACCACACAGAGATCAAGTCCAGGAATCCGCCCAGTCTGTCGACCCCCAAGCACGTCCCTTTTCCAGCATCCTGCACCGCCCCCCGACACAGAGAGATGATGAAGAACACGCTCAAACCAAGATCACCTCTACCTCTGCATGCTGGAAACAATGGTGTATACTTTCCACATTTTTGTTCTCATTTTTGTAATCAACATACAGTGTGAGGGTTAAGAAAAATATAGAGTCAGAAAAATCTAGTCTGCTGGCTCTGCCACTTAGTTAGGAGAACCTGGGCAACCTGCTCTCTAAACCGCATGGTCCTACTGGTTACTGTGAAGTCCCATTAAGTAGTGTGCATTTCGCACACAGTGCGTTGTCTGGTACAAGCATCGTTCCATAGCTGTTACTACTTTTACGGTGGGAGAAACAGCTTTTTCAAATGTCCTCTTGTTCATCTTTCTCCTTCATTGGCCCAAATGTGAACCACCCCCAGAGCCTGATGCACCTTTGCCATCTGAGAACCTCCAGGGTCTGTGAGGAGGACTGAGGGTGTGCCCACCAAGCCCTCCAGGCAGGGACCCTGTGTCTTTCACACTCCCAAGGCGAATTATGACAGGAGGTGACCCTGGGTCCCCGTCAGATGGAAACAGAGCCCATTTCCCTCGCCCAGCCTTGGGAGGGTAAAGGATGCCCAGCACATGATTATTACCTGAAGAACTAGCCCTTACAGACCAACAACCAGTAACGAGGCTTCAGACAAAATCTAAATTGTTCTTGTCTACAGCTGGACAGACTTCGGAGGTCAAACCCAAGCTCTTGGTGGGCAGAAGTGGTCACTGAGCCCTCAGACACAAAGGAGCCTGTCTGACCTTGCCTGGACGGGACCTGTAGGGCTAGAATCCGAATCCCAACTGTGGCCATGGATCTAATTTCCCTGCCCCTTTATCACCCTCATTCTTGCATTCCTTCCACCACTCCCTCTGGACTCCACCTCTGCACAGACTCAAGTCTGGGGAAGCTGCCGCGTGTGGGCTCCACACTGACCCTCTCTGCGGCACGACCACCTCATGGACAGTGGCACGAGGCTCATCCCCACTCTCACCGCTGGGCACATCTGCCCACTCGCCTCTGGGCCAGCTCATCTCCAGGTGACTGCGCATCAGCCCTCTCGTTGCCCCACCACTCTGAACTTAGAACTGCCCGTTCTTCCACTGGAAGAGACCGTGGGACTGCCCGAGGGCCACGATCGGCAGTGTTTGCTCGGGGGCACCTGTGTGCAGGGCGCTGGGACCCCATACTGTCATGCCTCGGCCCGGGGCACGAGGGGGGTGGTTATCTTCCACTCTGCTCAGAAGGAGACTCCAGGCTCGGCTTCCACCAGCATCGGTGGTGATGCAGATCCCGGCACGCTGCCAGCTTCCACTCCAGACCCAGAGCACGCGCTCCCTTCTGCACTCCTGCCACCACCCCACCCGGAGCAGCCAAAGGACGGACTGCAAGGATGGAAGGCCCTGCCTGCAGCCACCCAGCTAGCAGGACACAGGGACACTGGGAGGAGGGCTGCTCCACCTCAGCTCTGTGTCCTCGGGACCCACAAGCCCGGCGCCTGCTGCTGACCTGACCAGCACACAGGGAGGAAAAGGGCCTCACCTTATGCTCATCTGCTGTCTTAACGCTGAGCACAGCACCTGCCAGAGGCACCAGTGACGCCGCGAAATGGACAAAGCTGCTCCCTGCGTCTGAATCCCAGTTCCAACACTTTCCAGCATGTGATTTGGGGCAACTTCCTTCATTTTCAGAGTTCAGTCTCCACACCTTATGCGGCGGGTTAATGGTATGCACCTAGGCTCTTTATCAAGACCCTATTGTATGAAGATATACACAGTGTCTAGTAGTTTTCTTCCCTGGTAAGAGGTACTCAAAACTTTGATTGCTGGGGACTACCCATAAATGTTTTGTTAAAACAGTGAATGCATAAACCACGTCTGCTGGAACTGGAGTTCCAGAAGCTGGATCAAGGGGTCAGGCCACAAGGGGTCTCTTCCCTGAAATGCCAAACCACGGGGACCAGCTGTAGCCACCCATGTCACACTCCACAAAGACACCCTGAGATGCGAACAGAGACACAATTTACCCACAGGACATCTGGCCAGAACCCGGAGCATGTCTTCATCACTGCGGCCTGCAGTTTCTAACAGCTAAGGCAGGGCAGTGAAGGAGCGGCTCACCATGACGGTTTCCCAACACACACCTGACAGATGCTCAAGTAACAGCGAGGACCTTCTCTGGGCTGGGGAGAGCACAGCCAGTCAGCCAACAGGAGAGCAAGCGACCCCCCCGCTCCCCCAACAGCTCCATGGGGCACAGGCTAGAAAGCTGGTGACTGGTCATAATCCTGAAAGAGTTACATTAATGAAAAGCTGTATTCTTATCAAGCAACAACTTCCAAAGAGAAAAGCGAGGAGAGACAAAAGGGAGGTAGAAAGGCAGGAGGAAGGGAGCTCAGCACCCCTTAATGCCTCCAGACAGACCCAAGAAAGCTTGCTGACCTCTATGTGCCATGGGGAAAAAAATAAACACAAAAAAGTCCTGACACCCATCAGGAGGAATTCTTACTGAAAGGTCTGATATGCCAAACAAAGACCACCAGCCACAAGAAACTTACTTTCAAGGAAGGGGAGAAAAGCAGTAAACAGCAAACATAATAAATAACCATCTCATACGTACGCGTCTGGGCCTAGAAGCTGAGGGGCTGGAGAAGGGAGCCGGGGGCAGAGAGGGGGCTGGTCCCCGATGTTCAGCAGGTGCCTTGCTGGCTGAGAAGCTCGTACAGACCCTGTTTTCTCCCCCACACACGCCTATACTAAATTTTAATTCATAAGTCAGGCACAGTAAAAGATTAACAATAACTAATAACAGAACTATAATACAGTAATAAAAGTTATGTGCATGTGGTGTCTCCGTCAAAATGCCTTCATGTGCTGCTGCGGGATGATCCACGCCTACACGATGAGACCGAGCGGGGCTACCCGGACCTGACGGCCGGCTGCTTCCAGGCTGTAGCTGCTAAGACCATGGACGGGGGGACAACCGTGCAGCTAGAAATCAAGGGTGCTCAGGGAGACAGAACCCGAAGGGACACGGGCCCACGTCCCCCGTCTCATGGAGGAGAGGCCGGCAGAGCAGCCGCAGAGGGTAAAGCACCAGGTCCCCTTACACTCAGCCCCACGACACCCTCTGCTCTCTTGGAACCTTGAGAAAAACTGTTAGGAACGTCCCTTTTTCTAGAAGCATCGTCAACATAGCATTACTGGGGCAATCACTTCACTTCCGTGTGCCTCGTGTGCTCACCTGTGGACCCAGCCGGCAGCAGGCTCACCTCAGCGAACTGTGAGCGCGAAGGGCAGAGCACGTGGCAGGCACCAGCTCTCACAAGAAGCCACTTGCCGCCCTCCCCAGGGACGTCGGGCGTATTTGTAGGTATTCGTGGTTGTCACAATCGATTCAGGTTGTTCACTACTGGCAACTTGCGGGTAGAAGCCAGGGATGCAGCTAAACGTGGTATGTCCAGTAGCCCGCCCCCCACACACACAACAAAGAATCATCTGGTGAAAAACGTCAGTGGTGCTGCTGTTGAGAAACTCTGGTGTGAAATGTTACAGCACCTCGATCTAGTAAGCACCGAGAAATAGTTGGTGGAATGTAATTAATGATGCCATCGTGGCAACCAAGCTGGTAATCCCGATGACCCACTGGAACACACCACTGTTCTTCTACAGATGGAGCTCCTGAGGTTCCACAAGACAACACAACTTGCCAGAGGTCAGTTGTGACAGAACTGGGTCTCAAACCCGGGCAGCCTAATGCAGAGCCAGTGCCCTATCCACCCAGGAGAGGGAGGCTGCACACACCAACTTCATTCCTCCACTAGAGATGTGTGCTTTTGAACAGATAAAGGAAGCTATCAGAATAATTTATTAACATGCATCTCTCAATTCAGACATCAGACCCCCGACATCCCTCTGCTTCACTTGCTTATTCATTCACTCAACATTTACTTAGTACTTATGCTGTGTACAAAGCCTCCTACCGAACTGCAGATGCAGGGGTGAAATGGCCCGCAGGGAAGGCAGCCCTGTCAACAACACATCACAGTGTAACAAAAGTGCAGAGTCCGAAGGACAGGTGCTTAAAAGGCCTGGACCTCCCCTCTGAGCCTGTCTCAGCCCACTAACAAGAGGGGGCGACGCAGCCGGGCAGGGAATCCATACTGAGGGAGGACGCCGCTGGTGTGAAATCCAGGCATGGTCTCCCCCTTCTTCTCCTTCCCCCATTTCTACCCCTGCCCCCAGCGCCTCCCCCTTTCCAATGCAAGATCACAGAGGCTCGGGCTCCTGTTTTCCTTACTATGCCTTAGCAGCATCCCATGACAGGAGTACCGCACAGAGGCCTCGTCTCAGACGAATGCGGCCAGGCTAAATCAGGGCCTGATGTGGTACGTGCTCTACAAATACTTGGCCAATTGACAAATGAATTACTCATTTATCCTCAACAGTCATCCCTTCTCCCGAGACTTCTCCTCACACTGCTGAATCGTCTCCCGTCCGGCTCCTGGGTAGGATTCCCTGGCTGACCAGACCAATCCTTACTTGGCACCATTTGGCCTCTCCATCATGCAGACAGACCTAGGTAGACTTCATAGAGCTATGTGCTTAGTAGAGAAAACAGCTCATGTAGAAGCACTCCTAACATGTCCTCCCTTCCTGCCAACTTCTCATCCACCTCCTGAAACACGCTCCCTCCACCTCTCCCTTGTCTTCCTGATGAGAACATCATCTTCCTTCCAGACTCAAGGGGGATGGTATCCCCTGAGGGCAGCCCTTCCTCATCTCAAGCTTCTCTGTCCTTCAACTGACCTCAACGATACAGCGTCCCGTGCGGGAGAAGCTCCACAAAGGAGCCAGACCACCTGGAGGGTCTCTGCTCGGGACGGGAGCCCGCAGGCAGCATTTCGTAGGGGCTGTGCTGCTCCATCCCACCAGACCTGCTGCAGCAGAAGGGTACAGCCCTCACCTTTCCTTGGGAGCAGGAACGAAGGGAAAGAGCCACAAAAGGTCTAAACCCAGTTAAATCACCAAGTGCAATGTAGATTTTGTAATGATGAATTTTTTTTAAATGTCTACTGCTCAGATCAAAAAGAGACACAAATGACAAAGTGCCAGATTGATGAATCACACAGGGCTCGGCTCAACCTTCAGAACAAAGGCAAGGTGAGCACCGCCCTCGGCAAAAGCCTCTCAGCTCCGGCACTCGGCCCCTCCACAAAGGCCACGCGCCAGCACAGCCAAGGCTTGGGCCCCACAAAACGAGCGCCAGGTTTGCACGTGAGGGTCACACAGCAGTTCTCAGAAAAGCTGGAAAAGTTACAGAGAGAGACAGGTGCCTGGGAAACCGATTTTGACACAAGACCAGATGAATTTCCTGACTGTCAGAGTTAGCACAATAGTAGACAAGAAGCCTAAGGGGCTGGCGCCTGGGTGGCTCAGTCAGTCAAGGGTCCAACTTGTGATTTCGGCTCATGGGATCAAGCCCCATGTGGGGCTCTGCGCTCAGCACGGAATCTGCTTGGGATTCTCCCTCTCCTCTCCCTCTGCCCCTCCCCCCACTCATGCACACTCACTCTCTCTCAAATAAATAAATAATCTTTTTAAAAAAATTAAAAAGCAGCAGCCTAAAGAGGGGTCCTGGTTCCTAGCCACATTCATACCACGTCTGTCCCTGCACAAAGGCGGTCCTCATGGGGATGCCTCCAGAGTGAAATGATGCCAAGCTGAAGTGGCCAAGGTGGGAGCAGATGGCTGCTCAAAGCAGCCCGAGTGCTAAGAGCCAGAGAGTAAATGAGGCTGTGTCCTGTGAGGACGTCACACAGAACACACGAGCCCAGACTTCAGAGCAAGAGAAACCCTGACTTCAAATCTTCCACTTACCCGCTGTGTGACCTTGGAAAAGCCACCACACCGGACCCTCCACTTACTCTGGGAAAACGGCACAAGGCCACTCCCCAGGAGTTACAAGATCTAAATGAGATAATGTACATAAGGAGCCCAGACAGTGCCGCGCTCCAAGGAGACGCTCGAGAGACATCTGGGGCGTCTCCCCCTCGAGTGCGGCTCGCCTTTTGATCACCAGCAGCGAGTCGGCCTGGCCCGCGGTGCCGTCTTCATAAACATCCGACGCAGTTCTGACCGGCGTCACTGGGCGCCTCTGTCCAGAACGGCAGTTCTTCTCCCGAGCCACATGGGGCCCAAGATGCTCCCGACATTACACCGGAGATTTTGCACATGTGGGCCTTCTTTTGAGGAAATTATACTCCTGCTCTGCTCAAGTCTTCACGGCCTAATTCAGTCCCACCGCCTCCCGCGTGCCTTAGAGGAACTCCTGTCGGCCCAAGCTGTCAGTCATCACACGACCTCAGAACCACAGAGGGCGTAACTCACTCATCGAACCCTCAACCGGCAGACGTGGTGCTACGTGCTGAGACTAGAGGAGCAAGTGAAACGAACAGTCCCTGACCTCAAGGTGACTACGGTGACGGCAGGGCCAGATGATGAAGACGTGCCTCTGTGGGGGAACCATGTGGTACAGAATCTGGGGCAGCATGCACACAGCTCGCGTGGGGGACAGAGCGCGAGACCCGGAAACGCCCGCAGCCCAGGCCAGGAAGGGCAAGCATGGGGCCCCCGGGCTTCGAATGTGAAGGAATGAACGTGTACATACATCAGCGTGTACATGTCATCTGGGTGAAATCACGGGTTCATCAGTCTGTGAGGGTAAAGCAGCGAAGGGGCGGGTCAAGAGTGTACCCAGTCCAACCCTCTGTTTCCCGGTAAGAGAGGACAAATAACTATACAATTATCAAAGAAGTTGCACGATTATGAGCAAAACCAGAATTAGACCCAAAATGCGTATTTCCAGCCCTGAGCCCTTCGTGTCTCAGGGGCACAGCCCTCTGTTCACCTTGGAGGCTGGAGGATGCTCAGCGCTCCCTCATCTTAACGGGCAGTTCCGTCTTGCGGCCCCTCCACAAACGACAACAAAGACCCAGTGTCTGGCACAGACAAGGTACCGAAGAAGCTGTGTCGTTTTGACTTGGCAGCATGTTCCCTAACCTGAGAGAGAAAGGCCTCGAGCACCAGCACACCTGCCCTCGGCCTGCAACACACCTCCTCCCCATCCTCCCACCCTTCACACTTCCTACATATGTAGGACCAGGACAGGTGAGTTGAAGGCACCAAGTCCGTTTGAACCGGAGGGGGCGGGGGTTAGGCTCCCCCCTCCTTAGAACTTCATCTTCCTGGAAGTGTTACCTGTTTTGTTCTCTACTGTGTTCCCAGTGCCTAGAACAGCGTGCCTGGCACAGAGTAGAGGTTTGAGGGAATAATCATTAACACACAGAATTAATTGGATGAACGCTCCCCAAGCCCCAGACATCTACTAGTTTGCTTCAGACAGAGTAGCTCTACATTTATCTTTTCTGTATTTGCGGATTCTATGAAGATTTCATTTGACACAACATACTATATAGCTAAGAATAAATTTAAAACTACTATCCAGAGGGCAGGGTTTTTTTTCCTTTTCCTTATTTCAAGAAACCTTTTTAAACTACTGAAAAGAATATAAATGGAGTTTCCTAAAACCAAAACAGAGGTGATTTATAACTACCCAAAATACTTCCTTTTCCCATTCTGAAGCAAATGTGATTCTAATGTACCTCCAGGTACATGCTCAAATTTTATGAAAATTATACACCGAAAGTTACAAGACACAAGCAAAGGGGAAGTGACATCAGCAGGAGTCTCTCACGGGGCCAGGGGCCCGCACCTACGGGAACAGGGCTGAGGCCTCTCACTGCTGAGCATGCGAGGGCAGAGGGGAGGGTGGACAACGTGAGCAATTCTGGGACAGTGCTGAGAAAGGAAGGGGGCACTGCAGGACAACAGGTGTGAGCAGGCCCTGTCTCGGACAAACCTAGTAACAAGCAGGTGGAACTCATTCAACGGCAGGCCATCACCCATCCAAACAGAGCAAGGGGATCGTCTGCTCAGGGACAGGGTCAGATCCTAGGGAAATGTGGCTGCCACTCAAAAAATGTCCCAGAAAAGACGGGCCAGTGAAACCAACGCAGTGGCTTTGAACCCCACACCTGCCGCTCGCCAGCCGTGTGACCTTGAGCAGACTGTGGTACTACTTCCGTCCCGGGCTGTGGAGTGAACAAGAAAAGGGAGTTGGATTCCATCCAAACTCAGGCCCGTGTGCAGATAGGGTAGTGGGCACGGGCAGAAGCCACGCACGGTTCCGGGTGGGCACCCACCTCACCCTCCATAAACCACACCGTGCAGGGCACATTACTCAACTCTTAAAACACCAATTTCCTCTCCCACCTGACAGCATCAAAACAGACGACAGACACAGCCCAATGTGCTCCCCTGGACGCCCAGGCACCGCCTGCCAATTTCTCGGTCTCACAAACGCTGAGGAAGGTCACCAGAGGCTGGGGAGACTGGGTGTGCAAGCCCGGAGCTCAGTATCACACTCGAGTCCTCGGTGCCAAACACGCTCCCTGCACTCCTCCAGACCCGCTTCCCACCACGCACGGTGCTCCAAGGGGCTGCCCCACGTGCCGGCAGCGAGGGCCCCTGCCCTGGGCTCCCCGAGTTACCCCGTGGGAGGCACCGGCAGGAGATGGGTGAGCAGAGAGCCAGGCTCCCCGCCAGCTGCCTCACCCAGCTCCGTGCTTCAGCTCACTGCAGGCTCCTGGACTGCCCCATCCGGGCCCCTCCTGGAGGGTGAAAGGCTCCCCACTGTGGCTCGCCCCAGCTGCTTCTCCCCACACCTGCTAAAGACTGCCTTTACGCGGCTCTCCCCACTGACCACTGAGCCCCCTAAGGACACACCCACAAGAAGCCCCTTTCTTGTCCAGGAGGAATTACCATTAGGCCTGGCACGTGCTCAGGCAGGTGAAGCCAAGAGGACCGCCCCTGGGCCCCTGCACAGGTGGGCACTGAGCCTCAGAGAGGTCAGTTCCTGCTCCAAGACAAGCTCAGAGGCCACCCCTTCAAAAGTCCATCTCAACTTCTCTCCACCTGCCTCAGCCTGGCTGCCTCTGGAACATGGGGATGGGGACCAAATGCCAGACACGGAGACGACACAGACGCAACCGTGCACGGCCACGTTCCCTCAGGATGACAGGAATCCCTTCGGGAGTCCCACGTGTCCGCAGAGGACACCGCGGAGCATCACTTCGAAATGGGAAAGGGAGGAAGGGGACTGACAGCCGTGTGGCTCCCTGATAGGAACCCAGACAAGGCCCTTTGTTCCGAAAGTGATCCATTTGATAGATTCAGATACAGAAACAGTCAGCAGATAAAACTCCCTGAAATATTCATGACTTCAAAGTGGTTCTGAACAGGAGCGAGCTTCCCTGCGAGGGCCAGCACACTCCATCAAAGGGGACACTTTAATAAGGTGACTCCTGCAGGAAGCGCCGAGGTGGGACTCCGGTGTGTTCCATAAAACACTCACAGCTCTCCCTGGAAAAGAACATTTTTGGGTAGCCCTCTCCTTTATCAGGGTGGCCATTTTATAGAAGAGGCGCAATCATCAAACTGACGCGTCCTCGGGAGCTCTGGCCTGTCCTGCCTCCAAGGCAGGAGGTCAGGTAACGGCAACAAAGCTGTCACATTCGGCGTCCGCTTCACGGGCGGGCGGGCGGGCGGGCGGGCACGGGCTTAGACATTATCTCCAGCCTCTCTAGGGGCCCAGGAGGTGCCCCAACTCTGTCTGAGCGGTGGCCAGACTCAGCTGCAGGGACACCACCATCGTCCCCAATCCCCACAACACCCCTGCCTTTAATAAAGACTACTCTCGGGCGCCTGGGTGGCTCAGTTGGTTAAGCGACTGCCTTCGGCTCGGGTCATGATCCTGGAGTCCCGGGATCGAGTCCCGCATCGGGCTCCCTGCTCGGCGGGGAGTCTGCTTCTCCCTCTGACCCTCCTTCCTCTCATGCTCTCTGTCTCTCATTCTCTCTCTCTCTCTCTCTCAAATAAATAAATAAAATCTTTAAAAAATAAAAAAAATAAAGACTACTCTCCCACATGACTTCTCATTCGCTTATTATTTACTAGTCACTGACCCCGTACTTACTGAGCATGCAGTAAGCTGTTTCAGGGCGTGGAAGGAAGTCCCACATACTCTGGGGAGCAGAGAGAAGGCCCAGGAAAGAGAACAGCACAGGCCCAGCATGCACTTACGCACAGGGGAGATTCCCCACAAAGAGGACGAACAGAGTCCCTCGCGCAGGAGGGCCTGTGCTTGGGGGAGGAGACGAAAGGACCACCCCAGGCCGTGCGGGCCGCACTAGGTACAGGCTGACGCCCGCCTTCACATGGCACAGCATGCAGGGGCCACTTCCAGCGAGAACATGGGGACAGTGTCAGGAAGCGAGAGGCACGGAAGGTGGGCTTAAGAACAAACAGGGCAGCAGCAGTCCCGCCCGGGGTCGAGCCAGTAGGAAGGCCCGGGCGAGAAGGGCACGAAAGCAGGAAGGCAGAGACCCGCGTCAGGGAATTCTCCGTGGTCCCCCTGACTGGAGGCCACAGGTGTACGACCGGACTCACCGGCACGGAGCGCGAACTCACACACAGGCTCGCTAGCGTGCGTACGTAGGACGACCGCTCTTAAAACTGCAGCAGTGTTGGGGAGTCATTTCTACGGTGAGGATAAGAAAAGAGACCACCTCCTCCCGGCCTCAGGTTTTCAGAGGCAGCGCCATGGGAGGGACACCCAGGTCCCACACAGGGTCCTTGTTGGCCCAAGGGCATTCCGGGAGCAGCAGAGAGGACAGGAGAAAAAGCGCAGCCTGCTTAGCACAGACCCTCACCACGGCCCCCAGAGCTGCCTGTCTGCAGGGGGTACATACGGTCTGCGCCTTACATCGCAGGGGGTCCTTGGAGGGAGCCTGCCTTCCAGGGGATAAGTTCAACTCAGAGGAGTTTCCCCAAGTCCATGAGGCTGCAGAACCAGGACAGAGCCTCCATGGGGCACTACTGGTAACAGGGGGTTGTTTTCACCTTCTGATCCCCCACACCAGAGCCTGTCACAAGCAAAGTCCACCACACCTGCAGGTCAGGCCTCTAACCTGCTGGGCTCCTGGTTCATTCGCCAACTGGCTAATGCTGGCGCCTGGACCGCCCTCTGTAAGAGTTACTTTACCATCTGTAATCAGCTGTACTCACTTCCAAAACCCTCCCGCAACACCCGCCTCGGAGCTCCACAGGCCTCCCCAATTCTTCCACAGCGCTCCGTGGTCCTTTGTTACCACGCTCCAGGACCCTGTCTGAGTCCCTCCCAGACCCGTTCTCCTCTGCATTCCTGCTGGTAGTCCCCTGGCCCAGCCCAGCCGCCACTGTGAAAGGACAACCTGCTCCATGTGTGGGATAAACCGAGCACTCTCCAGGCCACACATCTAGCAAGCCAGTCCACACAGCATGTCCATAAGGTGCCTCGCACTGGGTTAATAAGGGTAAAAAAGATATTTTAAAAAATTAAAACTCTCTCCAAAAAGGAGATATTCCTAACAGCAGCACCTGACATTGCAGAAGACACACAGTATGTTAGGGTCACGGAGCTTAAAGCAGAAATCTGTTACCATACTGTCATTAACTTGACTACGCTCATTGACCAAAATCTGGGCTAGCCGAATCAGAAAGATGGCACTAATGTGGCTCCTCGGCACTGCATGGGAAGGCCTTTAATCCCAACATGGGATGTGATCGTGATGGGACCATCCATCACCGAGGCAATCACCTCGTAACGCTTTTAGGTGCTGGCTCATTACATTCGAGACTTAATGACGAAGGAGGAGAGGGGTGCCGTGATCAGGAGGGCAAATGAGGGACAGATGACAGAAGCACATGGGAGGAGGCTAGAGAACCCTGGTTCCCCCCAGAAGTTCCCACAATGACAGCAGATACAGAAAAAGCTCCTGGAACAGGAGGAAAGTAAAAGCCGGGACAGAACAGATTGGTGAGGGGATTGGTGATCCAGAAACAAGGCTGCTTCCCAGGGTGAGTGACTAAGAACATCGGACTCAAAGAAGCAGATGCAGTATCCCAGCATAGCGCACTCCATCCCATGGAGCCGAGTCTTTCTGACCGCCCCTCAGAGCCAGACCCACAGCAGGCCACGGAGAGGAAGAAGAACAGAAGGCTAGCCCCTGACAGCAGGAAGCCCCCACTCTAGCGGAGAGCACACCTCTGAAAGGGATGAACTACAACTGGAGCGCTAACTGGAGCAGGAACGAGGGAAGAGACTGCACGGGGCAGGGACTGCGTGCTCATCATTGAGAAGCCGCCTGGGGGGACCAGGTGGTCGGACGAGGAGGTGACTGGACACACCTACAAGACCACCTGGCATACGGTGGGTGTCAACGAACCTTGGAGACTATGAACTACTGGAGGGAAGGCAAGACTGCCGAGGAGGCAGTGCATAGTGAGCATCTGAAGGAGCCTGCAGGACACACAGAGAGGAAGGTCATGCCAAGCAGAGTGGGCAGCAGGCACCGAGTGAGGAGGTGTGATAAACAGAGGGGGGTTGGGGACTACACGCTCTTCAGGATGGTGGTAAAGAGTGGGGTGAAGAGACGGGGCAAAGGCATGCCCACCAGGCAAAGGGGGTGGACCCTGAGTCAGAAGGCCAGGAGGAAACATGAAGATGTTTAAAGCAGGGGTGAGGTGCGATCAGATCTGAATTTTAGAGGGATCATGCTGGCAACTCTATGAAAGATGGAGAGGGTTTATTCTGCACCTGTTGGAAGAAATTCTGGCCAACTTTCAGAGGCAGGAAATTCACACCCAAAAGTGAGGATCATCACTCCCCTGGAGGCAGGCTATTTCTACATATGACATGTTCTCTCCTTGTGAAATGTTCAGAACAATCCAGTTAAGCAGTCAACTGAACACTCATTTTTTTTCTCCTCTAAAAGCAGGTAAGAATCGTACAAAACCTGAGGGAGACGATGAGTCACTTATCTGGCACTGTCATTACTTTATTGATGCTGATGCCTGTAATTTACAAATTTTCAGGGACTATTAGGCTGAATTGCATATCTCTCTCAAGCACTAAAATTGATTCATACCACTATGAATTCTTAAAGACCATCAAAGCTTCTTAAAGACCATCAATGCCTGTTGTGATGGTAAGTGTAAGTCACCCAGGTTGCGCTCAGATCTGGGGTCCACCCTCTGGCAGCACCTGACACGGGGATGGTTCTCAGGGGAAGGACCAGATGCTGTGGGCCCTGTCTGCTGGTGTAGAAAGCATGTGGGTTGCTGTGTGGGCAGGGAAAGAGATCCATGGCTTCCGAGTGTGCTCACAGGCTCCCTGGGGCTCCCCGGAGGTGGGGCAAAGACCAAGGGGGGCTGAGCTGGCAGAGTTCAGGCTCTCCCAGCCACTCAGATGCTACCAGAGCAACTGCTCACAAGCAGGATCGATACAAGCAAAAGGGGAGATGTCTTCCTGCCTGAAGCTGTATGTCGTTGTTCTCGATTGGGAGGCAGTGTGGAATCTTGAGGAGAAGGTGGTCCTTGGACTCTGAGAGTCTTACTAACTTAGGCAAGTCATTTTTACTTGCTAAGACTCAGTTCCTCCATCTGTAAGGTAGAGATGATATTGTGTTCTTTGTAGGTTGGTGTAATGATAAAAATGAAATGATGAGCATAAAATGCTTGCTTGGCACATAGCACATATACGATGGCAGCTTCTATTGAGTGCCAAGCAGTGAAAAAAATAAATCTACAGGAAGTGAAACAGCCTCCAACATGCTGCCTAACAACTCAGTGAGTAGCAAAGGTAAGCTTGGTATTTTCCTCTCTTAAAAGGAATTTGGAAAATAGATTCTGATTCAGCACTATACTCGTGTTAAGAGACACAGTATCAAATGTACACGGTCTACAAAGTAAAAAATAGATTCCTCCCGAATTTTTTTAAGATTTTTACTTATTTATTTGAGAGAGAGAAAGAGAGAATGAATGGGGGGGAGGCAAAGGGAGAGGGAGAAGCAGGCTCCCCGTTGAGCAGAGAGCCAGATGCAGGACCCCAGGATCATGACCTGAGTCGAAGGCAGATGCTTCATCGACTGAGCCACCCAGGCGCCCCCCCCGCCAATTTAAGACCTGCAAAAGACTAACAAGATATTGCTTGCAATGGCTAGTCACTTGCAACCACATCTACCTAATAATTTAAGAGCTTACAAGGTTCATAAAAACCTATTCTCTCACAACAATTCCATGAGATGGTTACTATTAATCTCAGTGTACAAATTAGGAACCAAGATGTGCTTGGGGTAAAGCCCCGCACACCACACCTAGGTGCCTCCCCCTCCTAGGGAGCAGGACCCTCAGGGCTAGAGCGCCCACAGAACAGCAGGAGAGCCAGGACTGAGCGCTCCACGGGAAGGGCATGGAGCCCAGCCGAAACAAAGCTTCGCTACAGGTCAGTCAGATTTCCACCAGACTTCCAGATAGTACGATAGTACCCAAAGAAACACGCACACATTACCCTCAGAAGCCAGCTAGCACCTGCCATAAAGAAGATTAATGAATGCTGAGTGAAGGAATGGCCTTCCCTACAACTGTTACAGCCTCCAAAGGGGTCCCTGGTGTTCCAGATTGTTAGGAAAAGGATTCGCTCACCTCACGGACCTTCGTGGAGAACATGTGAAGTCTCTGCCCAGGGCACAGTCAGCCCCTCTCGGGCATCTGTGTTCTTGTGGGCAGACAAGGACACCAGTGGCTGTGTGTGTCACTAAGGGGCTCAAGCCTCACAGGACCAGGGGAGGACACACAACAGAAGCTGAGCCAAGAAGATGCCGCCTCCTGGAAGCCTGGAGTAGGGCTGAGAGAATCTACCTAGTTGGGGCTGCTGGTTTCAGCTGCAGTGGTGTGAACCCACAGCTGAGACCGCTATTGTCGGGGGCCGTGGGGTTGAAGAAGCAGGGGAGCCAGTGAACAGCCAAAGACCAAAGAGGGAAAGAAACCACTGAATGCGTGAGAGAGAGAGAGAGCTGGGGCACGCTGGGGCCTGAGAGCTCCCAGCCTGGAGTCCCAGCTGCAGCCCGGCCCTGCCCTGTGCCCCTGCATTCCACCACATGTCCAAGCGTCTCCCCACTACATCCCCTCTTCTGCTTACGAGAGCTTGAAAGCCATTTTGCTAATTCCAGTCTTAATTCAGACAGGCCCCTCCCAGGTATAGCCTAATGTCCCACCAAAGCCATATGAAGGGCAAGGGTCTCCAGGAGACCCAGGGGGCACAGCCATTTTTAAGTTCTGGGCCAGCACACAGAGGAGCAGAGATCCAGAATGCACAGCAGGGGGCTAGGCTGACGATATCAGGCAGGGTCAGCGGCAGCCAGCAAGCACATGGCAGGAGGGTTGTCATTTGGATTGAGTTCAGGAAACTCAGGCTAATTTTATCCACAGCCTAGGAAAACTGATCAGGATGATGAATTGGCTGAACAAAAATGCAATGCATGATAAAGCCAACCAGAAGTCCTTTCAGGATCACCTAGAATAGCTCCTCTCAATCACCTGTCCTGGGTCCCCACCACCCAGCCAACACCACGGGGGAGGGGGGGCACCCTCAGGCCCCGCCCCAGGCTCCTGCGGCCCCCACCTCCACTTGGTCCCCTTCCTCATGCACTGTGCCTAACCACCCTCTGAGGTCCAATGCCAACAGAATAATTTAAATGAATGTAACCCCTTAAGGCACACTTTCGTTGTCATAGTACCTGATGGTCTCAAGTATCCCTCTCGGGGGTCAGTACTGCCATCTCAGAGGTCACTAAGGAGTAAGGCAGGGAATCCAGCCAGTTTTGACTTCAAATCCTTCCACCTCCTCAGGGCATGAGGTCTCCCCCAAATGTCACCTCCTCCATTGAAACCTTCCAAGTTCATCTAAGCCAGAAAGGGCTGCTGCTGCAGTGTCTAGGGGACCCCTGACATACCTCCCTCCAGGTACGCCTATTCCTACACCCATCTCAGCACCGCGGCAGACCCACTTCCTCGCTCCAAGTTGTCTTCAGACTCCTGGGGGCCTCATTTCACTTAACAAGTGCTCGGTAAACATTCAGGAAGTCAGTGAAGGCAAATCTGCCAACGAGACTTCTTCAGGATTTGCTTCTTCAAGTGACCCAGAGGTTTCCAGGACGTGTACATGTGGCCTGTCGTAGGCGCTGCGGTCAGCGCCCAAAGACAACGGCGCCACGGCCCAACCCTGAACTGGGTAGTATCTGGGTGTACTCACAAAACAGAAATTAAGGCAAATGTGGCCTCTAGAAGAAACTCCCTTCAGCTCAAAATATGGTGTGATTTCTTTTCCTTATTTACCAGAAAAATAAGCCGAGCCAGACCAAAGCTGAAGCTGATGAATGAAGCAGGTGCTCTGCCAGCTCCTCGTTTCAGTAACTGGAAAAGAGATCGTTAGCATTTCCCTGATTTGCAAGCTTCTGAGTTAATTAATACAATACAGCGTGCTTCTTCCAGAAAGGAATCTTAAAGAGCTTTTGCTTTTAAGATGTCTGGTTCCACCCTGCATCACTGAGATACTTTAATTCCACCACTCATTCGTTCACCCTTTTCGTTAATTCAATTGAAACTGACAGAGCGTGTGCTATCGACAAAGTCTGTGCAAGGTTCTGAGAGCACAAAGATGCATTTGTTTTAAAAGTCAAAGAACAAAATCAAATTACTACATAACATATGTGGTTCTATATGGGGATCAACATGGCCCTGCAGGGCACAGCGAGGAGGACGAGCTGTTCCTGAGGATGCCAGAGAGGCCTCGGCTGAGGAGGAAGTTTTGCATCGCCTCTTGAACAGAGTTCGCCGAGCCAGGTACAGATGGGGAGGCTGGAGTAGGGGAAGGAGTGAAAGGACCCTTTAGGGCGAGAACACAGGTGCGGAGACATGAGGCAGGAGTCAGACCGAGCGAGGAGGGCATCCGGGGCTCCGGTGTTGTGGGACCTGGAGACACAAGAAGGAGACTACCAAGAGGCAGGGCTGCGGGAGAAAGAACGGGAAAGGCCGTGGAGGAGTGGGATCTCCAGGGAGCTTGGGCTTCCCTCCAGAGCCCTGGGAAAGCCACAGACTTCACTGAAGAAGGATCCCCTGGCTGCAAGGGAGAGGATGGGCTCTGACCAAGGGGGGGGGCGGGGGGCCTGGGTGCAGAGCGTCACAGTGGCCCAGGAAGAAGGGGCAGGCGCAGGGTGGTGGCAGCACCACGGATGACAGGGCATATTCAAGAGAGGCCCCAGTTTCCTCACCGATCGTATAAATATAGGCACACTGTGAAGTATCACCAAAGAAAAAAATCGTGTGCCTATCCTCCTGCAGATTCAAATGTAAGTTTCACCGACATTCACTAAAGGCCTCCTCTGCAGAGCTCTGTGCCCCTTCCAACAGTGGCTCACGTGATCAGTAAGACATGGTCCTCTGCCTCCACGCCATACAGGGTCTTGTGGCGGCTCCCATCATCCCACGATCCTCCCCTTCTGCTATTCACACCCTGGTGTGATCCGCTCCACCTGAGTGGGGGTGGGGCCCAGAGAGCATGGCAGGGTGAGGGGGTACATGTGATCACACAGATGTGATGGTGTTACCTGCAACTGCGGGCTCGCCCTCTTCCATGCTGTCCTCAGCGAAGCAAAGACATTCTGGGAAACCGCCATGGGGCAAAGACCCTCGGGCAGCCCCGATAAGCGGAGGGCAGTCTCCACCTGACAGCCAGCTCAAAGTTGAAGGAACTGAACTATGCCAACAAGCTGAGGGAGCTCAGAAACAGATCCCTGCCCAGGGGAGCCCCAGGTGACACTGCAGCTCTGGGCCTCCCCTTGCCTTCAGCCTGTGAGAACCCGGCTGAGCCGTGCCCCGGGGTCCTGCGCCCCGGAAACTCTGTGATAAATTTGTGATGGTTTGAGGCAGTCAGTTCGTGGTACGTCATTACAAAGCCATAGATTACTAATACATATCATATGCATAAACAAAAGTCTTAGCATTTGCAAGACCTGATTCAGTTCCCAGATCTGCTACTTTTTAGCCATGTGCCTTGGGACAAGTCTTCTCTTTCCGGGAGAAATAAGGCCAACATGCAGGGGTTTCTAGGAGAATTTCTCACCAAGTGTGTGGCTAGATCTGACACAAAGAGGAACTCATCTTCTGAATCTCAAACACCTAGAAACGGGTGGGGGTGGGGGGCAGGACAAGAACAAGCTCCCTCAAGTGTCTGAGGAGGGACGCACACCCTCCCAGGAAAATGCACAGCACTCTGGCACAGGCTGGAGCCGTCACGGCCACCCGCCAACGCAGCTGTGAAGAAGGGGCCCCTGAGCTGGCCTGGAAGGACCGGAGCAACTCCGTGAGCCTGAGGGGTACGGCTGAGCTGGGCGCGATGTCATTCACACTTCGTACACGGTTTGTACACACTTTCACAAAGCCATGTTGAGCCCTCAAAGTTCTTACCTCTATTTTACATGCTGGGCAAGACTCGTCTGCACAACCACCAGCCTGACCTCGCCTGGCCTGTCCCGCAAGCACCCACAAGTTAATGCCCTCACAGCTGAACTGTTTATTTCCCCTGTCATACCTGACCCTCTCCCTAGGCTTCCTCGAGTCCCAGACAGCCCCACTGTCCTCCCAGGTGCTGCTCGCCGCCCCGACTCCCCCTCAGCAGCAAGTCCGGTCATCGGCCCTGAAACATGCTGCAAAGCCCTCCCTTCCCTCCAATGCTGCTCTCACAGGGTAGGTCAAGACACCCCAGCTCTTGCCCAGACGCACGGCCAGCCTTCCCACGACCACATCTGCCCTCTTCAATTTATTCTTCATACTGCAGCCAAAGTGGCTATTTGTTAGTGAAATTGCCAATTTTACCTCCCTGTTTAAAAACCCTTCCCTGGCGTGCACTGCCTTTTAATCAAGTCCAGACCCCTGACCCCACGGTCCACGAGGCCGGTATGATCTACCCTGGCTTCTACCCATCCTCCCTCCAGCTCAGCCACACCCACCTCCGATTCGGCAGGCATGGCCCCCACCCCCACCTGGGCGTGGCCGGACTGCTCCCCCCCGGGGTTCCAGCTCAGGGGCACCTCCCATGAGGCCCTCCCGGCACCCCCACGCCCTCCTGCTCTCATCGAAACCCATGTGTTCCTGCCACGTCACCTGTCACACTCACTTGCTCCTCATGTGCTGCCTTCTCCGGAGGAATGAGAACAATGTCTGTTTGCTGTCTGTGATATGCCAGCAGCTAAGGCAATGCGTGGTCACCGAGTGACACAGAGAAGTATCTGCGGACTGGAACGGAAGGCTTCCACTCTCTCTGAGGAGCGTGGGGCTGCAACTTACCCTGGGAGCGTGGGACAGGGAGGTAGGCCATGCAGTGGCCCCGAATCACAGGGGCTTACCCTGGACAGGCTCCAGGCCTTAGCGGGAGTAGCAGTCCTATGCAGAACATGGCCAGCCCCACGTTGGAGGTAAAAGGAAAAGGCCACCCCGTGATGGCTCTGTAAGTGGCTGCTCGGAAGCAGCCTGTGCCCAGTTGTACTCATTCCTATGGCTGTTGTCACAAGTCAGCATAAACTTACCATCTCCAGTGAGTTCCAGAGGTGGGAAGTCCTCAGATCAAGGCCTTCACAGGGCTGCATTCCTCCTGCAGCTCAAGAACCCGTTTCCTCACCTTTCTCAATTTCTAGAGGCCACCCGCACTCCTTGGCTTGCCGACCCTTCCTGGCCCCACTCCAACCTGGCTTCGTGGTCACATCTCCTGTGACTCTTCCTGAGCCTCCTGCCCCCTCTCACACGGGCCCTTGCTGTTATGCTGGGTCCACCTGGATGACCCAGGATAATCTCCGCATCTCAAGCTCCTTGCCTGAATCACACCGGCCAAGTCCCCTCTGCCGTGTCAGGGAACATATTCACCGGGGCCTAGGATTAGGACACGGACTGCCTTGGGGTCACTATTCCATCTCCCACCTGGCCTTTCCGTTCACATGGGCCAAAGCAAATCCCAAGAGCAAGCCTGGCATCCCCAGGGTAGGGGATCAGAAACCCCGCATGGGGAAGAGACCGTCAGCACTCATCAGGTCTCCTGTCGGTGGGGCGGGGGAGCGACAGGGACTGGGTGGTACTGATCACATCATCTACCACAGTGGGGTGATCTCTTGGACAAAACAGGATTATCTGGCTGTAGGGAATACACCATTTTGCAGAGCTGGAAGAGAAGACATTCAGAATCCTCAGGTTTAAACCCTTCTATTTTTAGAGCAAAAGCCCATGCACTCTGAAGGCATGCTCTTGATAAATTTGATAAAAGGAGTAAGGGCTCGCTGTTCCCCAGTGAGGCAGACTGGGGTAGACCCTAGATGCTGTCTTCTCATCGTTAAAGGCAGAGAGTCCCATGGCCGCTCCCTCGCAGGGGCCATGCGGGACAGTGACGCACTGCAGGACAGTGCAGGATGCTGGGAGTGGGGCCGGGGCTGGAGCTGCAGGCGCCAGCGCAGCGAGCGCCCAGGGCAGGACGCCGCGCTCCCCGAGGGCCGCAAATGCACAGAGCAGAGGTCCTGGAGGGGACCCCAGCGCTGGCTTCTTTCTGCAGAAGGTCTCTCCATGCTGTGGGATGCACAGCAGAGTGAGCAGCCTCGGGGCGGGAAAGCCGCTCCAGAGACTGTAGCAATAACCCAGGAAACCATGACCAGAACCTACACGCTGACAACGGAACGGGGACCCGAGACCACAACTTCAAGACAGATTCGAACGAGATCGTTTGTTTATATGGAGCTCTGGAAAAAAAGATGTAGCCTGTAATTACAGGAGGTGCCAGGAATGAGTGCGAGGGGAGCAGGAAGGGAGCCAGGCACCTGTGGGCCCCTACAGATGCTCTGGATCCTGACTGTGCTGGTGGTTTCATGGGCATATATCTTTGTCCAAACTCCCCTCTACTCCAGTACAAGAGCAGCATCTCATGTGCCGAAGTTACACTCAGTATAGTGGCTTTCCAAGACATGGTGGAGCAGACAAGGGGCACTGGCAGGAAGTGAGAGCCACCCTTGACTCCCCGTTGAGGGCCATCCACCAGGAAGGGCGCGGGGGAGAAGACCAGCTCATAGACACGAAGCAGCAGGTCCCTTTGGAGCACTGTCAACACGAGACATAGTCGGGGGCCACCAGACAAATGAAAGCTCACAGGTCTGTTTCAGAACTGGACTCACAAGGCCCCAGGTTCCAAACAGGTAAATTCAGTAATCTACCCCCGACTCATGTCAAAGAGCATCAGCAGAAGGGAATTCAAACACCCCATCAAGCCAAATTAATCAGACACTCATAAAAATGTAGTATTTTATAATGTACAAAAGCTCCAAGATAGGGTCCAATTTAGTCTGCAGTTGAATACAAGACACACAATGATCCTAAAATTAAATGACATCATCTGTCAAAATAGCAGCTTTCTCATTTGAATTACAGCACTGTGGAATTTTAAATGAAAAAGCAACATTCAATTAGGACAATGTATTCAGCCAGAGTGTAAGTAGTGAGAAGGGGCTCAGTCTGGCTAACTTTACCAAACCTCGTCCCTGAGCCCACCAGCTGCAGGCAGGCTGTGGGGAAACCCTGCAGAGCCCGGGAGCCCCCCCACACTCCAGGCCACAGCGTGGAGAGACCAAGTCCTAACCTCAGACAGTCCCTGCACAGACAGGCCGGGAACCTAGCGCAGGCTCTCAAGGCAGGGGCAGAGCCGGGTCTGGACCTGAGCCGTGCCTTTCGCTAACATGTCTGTATCTAACAGAGGCATGTGGGGCTGGCAGTTCGACACCTGGAAGCAGAGAGAGAAACGCTCCTTCCAAGAAGCCAACAGAACCAATGGTCCAATGCGAAACAAGGTGTAGTGGGCACTTTTCTCAAAGCAGAGGCTTGCTGGTTGAACAGGAGTCCAGGCAGAGGCTCCTGGACAGTACGCACCGAGTCATTGCGGCTCACCAGGGGGATGGCTAGTGGCTTGATACGTGCGTACTTACTGACTTAAAATGAACAAACAATAAATGAACAGAGAATCCTGAGCATACACGCACACAACCAAATATAACACCAACTGAAGAAACAATCAGAATAATCTTCGAGGAGGAAAGCTACATGCTGTCATTCTACACCATCCCACAGAATGCATGGTCACACAGCTCTCTTCCATCAGATTAAGCCTCTGGAGGGCAGCGGCCATGGTCATGCATGACCATATCCCCAGCTGTCTGGTATACAGCAGGCTCTCAAACAGCCAGTGAGTTCCATAAACAAGTATCTCTTGGCCTCCTTAAAGAGTCATTTTAAGAATGTGTTCTTTTTTAAGACACAGATTTCACTGATGATAAAAAAAAAAAATGTATCCCAGAAATTATTTCATTTCATCAACGAAAATTTAAAGGAGGTATGTTCTTCGTTGCAAAGTCAATCCCATCACGGGAATTACCCCCACTGGTGCTGCTCCTGAATGTACACTAGTGAGAGCCAAGCGAGGACAGTCAACAAAGTCTAAGTTTACAGATATTTGCATTTGTTGCTCTGCCAAAGCCTTGCTAAAAATGAGACTTCCAAAAAATAAGAGATAAGGTGACTTCACTAGATTAGCCTAACGTCACAAATCGTAAAATCCAAATTTACTTTATGTAAGTATAGGTAATACTGCATCATTTGCAGGGTGAGTAATAAACCAACAAAGATAACATCTATTTGACTTACTAAAATGATTCACAGTGAAGATCTAAATTGGCTTTGGCCAAAAACAAAAATGGGACAATGACATACAAAAAGTTAGAGTTTTCAATTTGTTTAACTTATTTTATCAACACCAAAGGCAAGAAGTAGTCCTCTGATTTTCCCATGGCTCTCTAGTCACTGTTTATTCAGATTGTTGTTGCATAGTTCAATCAAGATTATGTGTGGTATCCCGACATGTATGTCTTCATTTACCTTGGAGTACAAAAGAAGAGTTTTCGTGGAAACCAATCACAGTTCCGGCTTTGACAGGCTGTTGACATGCCATTGACAAGAGCACAGCGAGAGCTCAGAGTGATGGAAGTGGGCCCCCTGTCCCAGGCGGGGCGGCTGGCCCACAAGCCACCACGAATGAGGGTCTGAAGCTGCGGTGCCAGGCTAAAGACTGGTGATGCGGACCCAGGGTGGGGGAATCTCGGGGCCAGAGAAATGCTAAGGAAGCATCTCAAGGGAAGGTGTACCTCTAATCACCCAGTAGCATCTCACCACCAAGTCCGGAGCCCCCCACACCCAGAAGGAGGGTATACTTGAAAGTCTGGGTGAAGCAAACTCATGTACTTTCAAAGCTGTGAAGGAAAGGAACTAGCACTAATCGAAGCCAACGATGGTCCACGTACCGTAGATCCTCAAGACAATCCCGTGAGGCAGGGATCATCAGTACTCCATTTCACACAAGATTCTTTTTTTTTTTTTTTAAGATTTTATTTATTTATTTGAGACAGAGAGAGAGAAAGCACAAGCAGGGAGGAGAATCAGAGGGAGAGGGAGAAGCAGACTCCTGACTGAGCAGGGAGCCCCACATGGGGCTTGATCCCAGGACCCTGAGATCATGACCTGAGCCAAAGGCAGACACTTAACCGACTGAGCCACCCAGGCGCCCCTCACACAAGATTCTGAATTGCCCAAGGGGCAACGTGGTTTAGCCAACAAAGGGCAGAGCTTAGATTTGGGAACAGGTCTGTCCAGATGCAAATGCTTGCACTTTCCCCCGTGGATGCTGTCGTGTGATGATGTGTGGACACCACCCCAGAGAGGCCTGCACACAGGGGCCAGGCTCATTTCCAGAGCAGGCAACTCCACAGCCCCTGAAGCCCCGCCCCCCAACTAAGAGGGCTCCTCTTCTATACATCTATTGCTCTGCCAATGAGGATGACCTGCATGGGGATCTTCAGTTACAAGGTCAAGTCCTTCTTCCTAAGCCTCAAGTCACCTCCACATCTTATTCGAATTCCCTACTTCAATCTGCTTAGCAAAAAAAAGAAAAAAAGAAAAAAAAATTGACATCCCATCTGCTCTCTGAACAACTCAGTCCTGATGTACGCGGATGAGGTGGAGCAGGGCAGACATCCACAAGGAGGGGAGGCTGGGTGTGGGGCCAAGTGAAGGAGGGCCCAGTAAGGAGTCAAAGCCCAGCAACAAGGGGGACACCCGTGGGTGGGGCGAGGGCATTGGGTGGAAGGGTGGTCTATCATGGGTGGCAGAGCCTCAACAGCTAAATGGGAAGGGCCAAGTTGGGACAGGAGGAAATTCTAGCGGAGGGGCAATCTGGCATGGGTTACCCGAACCAAAGAGGGGGACACAGGGTCTCCACATTGGGTGTGATCCAGTCCAGGGGATGAAGCCTCAGCAGGGCGAGAAGGATGTCCACACCAGGGCCAGAGGAGAGCCTGGCTCAGGGCATGAGAACCCAAATGGGATGAGGAGGTCACGTGCACAGAGCTGGTGGGGTCCAGGGGCAATGGACCATACATGGGGGACTGAACAGTGAGTACATGTGTTCAAGATGAGAGCGAGGCTTCTCCCTGAGAGAAAAGGAAGTTAGAAATACGGAGAGAGAAAATTAAGATAAAGCCAGTGACATCGGACTGGAATTAGAGGTATTGCTGAGAAAACTGGTGTTCCTCACCATATGTAAACTGATACAGACAGAGAGAGGTGAGTGTGTGTGTGTGTGTGCGCGTGCGTGCACACACACACACACACATGCATAAGTGTGGAACCTGTCCGCTGAGAGGGCCCAAGAGCATGGACAGCTCCATAGCTGTGGGCATGCTCTGCTCCCAGATCTGGGCTTCTCAGGAACCTGGGCTCCTGGAGAAATGGTCAACTGCCCAGCTGGAGCCGGGAAAGTACAATGTCCACTTGGAACATCTTACTCCAGAAACTGAGAAAGCACTGGAGAAAATGATGTATGTATGTCAAAAAGACAGCGCAGCTTGAAGGGATTTCTTTTGAATTTGAGATAATGCAGCATCAACATAAACCATAATGGATTTTAACCCAAGTAGCAAAAAGACACTAGGAGTCTATGCTGGTACGACCGAATGAGAATAGACTGAAAGGTAAGAAACAGGATCCCTGCACAGTTTCACAGTTCCCTCCTATAAAATCCCTCTCCATTTCAGAGGAGCTTCATGGTGGAGAAGTCTGGCAGATACCACTTAACCATGTGGTCATGGTGAATATCACCAGAATTGGGACAAAGAGAAATCATGCACCGTTGATAGATGTAATGAGCACATGGCAGCATTTCTGTGATGCTTCTGCCAAAGACACGTAAGCTGAATCTAATCATGAGGAAACATCAACCCCAAACTGAGGAACATACCACAAGATCACTGAATTATAATTTTTACAAATATCAAGGTCATCCATTCATCTGTGGATGGACACTTGGGCGGCTTCCACATCTCGGCTATTGTAAGTAACACTGAAATAAACATAGGGGGGCATCTATCTTTTTGAATTAATGTCTTCATTTTCTTCGGGTTGATCTGGAGAGTATAATGCTTAAGTGAATTAAGTCAAAGACATGATTTCACTCATACGTGGAATTCAAGAAATGGAAAAAAAAAAAAAAAAGGAAAAAAGAGACAAAATGAGAATACAGAGAACAAACTGGTAGATGCCAAAGGGGAGGGAGGGCATGGGGAAGATAAAGGGATGAAGAGTCCATTTATAGTGATGAGCACTGAGAAATGTATAGAATTGTTGCATATACCATACACCTGAAACTAACATCACACCGTTACTTACGCTTCAGTAAAACATATCTATCCGTCTATCTATCTCAAGGTCATGGAACTCAAGAGTCTAAGGAATGGACTTGGACCGCAGGAGTCTAAGGGACAGGACTGTGAAGAAACAAATGATTCAGAGCAGGACCTTTTTGTCATAAAGGCCACTATTGGGACACCCGGCCCAAAGTGAATGGAGTGTGAGGGCCAAATGGCAGCTTCCGCATTTTGATGAGGACACAGGTGGCTACGCAGAGACTGGCTTTGTCTGCAGGAAACACACAATCAGGTGTCAGAGGTGATGGAGCACCCGGTTGGCAGCTTCCTCTCAATTGACTGAGGGGGGAAAATGTCTTTTGTACTATCCTTAAAACTTTTTGTAATTTCCATTTTTTTTTACATACACACACAAAAAAATGTCAAGCATAGTAAATTCTCATCATCAACAAACTATAAAATAGGATGGAAAATCCAAATAATCCATTATTCCATCACTTAGGTACCAACCATTAATCCACATGCAGCCTGCCACGCTTCTTTCCATACACAGATTTCTTTAATAAACTGAAATTACACTGTAAAAATATTTTATAATGTCCTTCTTAAACCTTCTCAATGGTTGGATATTAAAATGGCTGCATTATAAATGTGTTCAGTAATTCAATTAAACAATCCTGTTATTTCACACCGTTTCCAATTTTTTCTTTGTTATAAATAACACTACAATAACCCTCTTTGCATGCAAATCCTTTGGCGCATCAGATTTTTCCTCCTCAGGGTATACTCACAGAAGTGATGATAGGGTACAGACTTTTACAAGGTTCTTGATACGCAGAGGACTGCCAAACTGCCCCACAGAGACATTAGACTAAACTATACTATACAAGCTGCTAAAAACTGCTTTGGGTTTGAACACGATGGCCATGTGCCCAGCACTCAGCTACTTAGAAGGCTTTCGCATGGACAGACATAGCTCATCTGGCCTCTGCAACAACGCCCTGAGGAAGAAAAGACATAAATAGGATCCTCCGACTACATACTGAGAAAGTCAAGCTCAGTGGGTTAAGTGATCTGCTCCAGGCCTGGAAGGTCATAGGGCAGGAGCTGGGCCAGACTTGGGGTCCCCATGCTGGGGATCACACGCCCTTTGTCCTGGCCAACCTTGCCTCTTGCAAATGGAACACTTACTTTTCCCTCTCCCGGAGATCGAACCCAAAACCTGCTCCTTACAGAAACTTGAGGTTGGGTCCCCTCCGCAGTCCTCTCCCTCCAGACACTCCAGGGGCCCCAGACAACCGCGCATCCAAGTTCACTAACTTCTCACCAACTTCAGGCTTCAGCAGAAAGACCACCAAAGCTCTTCATCATCTGGACCAAAACTTCTCTCCAGACCTCTGTCTACAAGAGGGGACTGTGTGTTCTGGGTGACACCGCTGGGTCTTCTCACACTCCTTCCCCACCCGTGGAGTCCCACACACTCTCTACTCTCCAACCCTGGCCACACATGACACTGGGACCAGAAAAGCACTCTTCCTGCTCCCTGGGAGCTACAGAAGGCTGGTGACTGACAGGGACACTCCCAACTGTGCACCCAGGGTCCAGCACAGCACCATCCACACAGGGGCAACATCCCAGAGTAATATGCCCACAGCCACGGAAACCACAGCCACCAGCACAGTCTCCTCCTTCGGGGTCTCTCTTAAAGCAGCACTCTGTCTCAGAAGAAAGGGGCCACTAAAAAGGGGCTGAGCCCATGTAAGACTTTGTTTCTGATTTTTAAACCCAATCACGTTTTTATTTGCTGGAGGTGTTTTTAAAACAGTAATGCTTTCCCTATTAGTCGGTCTCAGTGGCTTCCCATCCCCTTCCCTGTGTTATCCTGTGAGTCACCAAGAAATGGCATCAGGGCTTTACTTTTTCTGTTGGACTTCACTTCATCAAGCTCACTGCCATGGAGCAGGACACAAAGAGGACAAATGGCAGCCCTGCTCCACACAGGGAGTCCTGTTCTCTCCCATAAGCCCAGGTGAGTGCCTATGTGCCTGGAGTGGTATGCGCAAAGATGAACAGGAAAGACCTTACCCAGGAGACTGTGGTCTGGTGGGCAAGAGAAACAGGTCATGAGACAAAGACAGGGTGCCGATGGTGACAGAGGAACTGTGAAAAGCTTTACAGAGACACAGAGGAGGGGCACCCTCAGAAGTGGGGATGACTCGTTAGAATAAACACCCAAGAGGAGGAGGAGGAGGGGACCTCGGGTGAGAATCCAAGCATGTGCTGGGCCTGTAGGCAGGCAAGGGAGAGTATGAGCACTTCTAGCTCTCAGCAGAGACAGTCCTAAGACCGCAGCCATGAAAAGTCCAGCACCAGACGGCCTTGCTCATGAATTCTACCAAATATTTAAAGAATGAGAAGCAATCCTTCTCAAACTCTTCCAGAAACTATAAGAGGAAAGAACACTTCTTACATCTTTCTATGATGCCAACTCTACTCTGATACCAAAGCCAGACAAAGACATCACAAGAAAAGAAAGCTATGGGCCCATATTCCTGATGAATATAAATGCAAAATCCTCAGCGAAATACCAGGAAACCAAACTGAACAGCACACTGAAAGGACTGTACACCATGACAAACTTGGATTTACCCCTAGAATATAAGGATGGTTCAACATACGAAAAAAATCTATGTTTTATACCACAGTAATAAGACAGAGAAAAAAAACACATCATCTCAATGCACACAGAAAAGCACTTGACAAAATTCAACACCCTTTCATAATAAAGACACTCAGCAAAATAGAAGTAGATGAAATTTTCCTTAAGACGATAGAGGATATTTATGAAAACTCCACAGCCAACATCATACCTCTACCCTAAGATCAGGAACAAGAAAGGTTGCCCATTTTCACCACCTCTATTTATTTTGCTGAAAGTTCTAACCAGAGCAATTAGACAAGAAAAATAAAAAGCCTCCAAATTGGAAAGGAAGTAGTAAAACTATCTCTATTCACAGACAACATAATATTGTATCTAGGAAACCCCAATCAAAGAATACATAAGAGGGGCACCTGGGTGGCTCAGTCAGTTACACGTCTGTCTTTGGCTCAGGTCATGATCTCAGGGTCCTGGGACTGAGCCCCACGTCGGGGGTCCCTGCTCAGTGGGGAATCTGCTTGTCCCTCTTTCTCTGCCCCGCCCCCCCATTCCTGCTCTCTCTGCAGCCCCCCCAAATATATAAATAAAATCTTTTAAAAAAGGAATACATAAGAAAGCTAGCAAAGCTAACAAATGAATGCAGCCAAGTGCAGGGTACAAGATCAGAGCACAAGAATCAGATGTATTTCACAAGCCAGCAATGAACAATCTGGAGAAAATTAAAAACGCAATTCCATTACCAATAGCGCATAAAAGGATAAGATAGCTTGAATAAGTCAAACCAAAGAGGTGAAATACTCATAACACCAAAAATTACAAAACATTGCTAAAATAAATTAAATACCTTAATAAATGGAACCTTGTCCTGTGTTCCTGGATTCAAAGATTTATTATTAAGATAGTAGTACTATCCAAAGCAAAATACGGAACAAATGCAAACCCTAGCAAAATTCCAACAATGCTTTTTTTCAGAAATGAAAAAAGCTGTTCCTCAATTTCTTACAAAATTTCAAGGGTCTCCAAATAATGAAAACATACTTAAAAGAGCAAAGTTGGAAGACTCACATTTCCCAATTTCAAAACTTGCTGCAAAGCCACAGCAATCAAAATAGGGCGGTACTTGCATAGGACAGACATACGGAACAATGGAACAGAACTGAGAGTCCAGATATAAACCCATATGCCTATGGCCAAGTGATTTTCAGTAAGGGTGCCAACTCCATTCAATGGGAAAAGAATGGTCTCTTCAATAAATGGTACCAGGAGCTCCAGTGGCGCAATCGGTTAGCGCGCGGTACTTACACAATAAAGGGTACTGGGACAACTGGTTTTACATGAAGAATGAAGCGGACCCCTCCTTCACATAATACACAAAAATTTATTCAAATTAGATCAATTTTCTAACTTTAAGAACTAAGAACATAAAACCTCAAAAAACAAAAATAAAAACATAAAATCTCTTAGAAGAAAACACTGGGGTCAAACTTCATGACATTGGATTTGGCCATGGATTCTTAGATATGACACCAAACATGTGAGCAAAAACAGAAAGAAAAAAACCATGACTTGGACTCCCTGAAAATTAAAAACTCTTATGCAAAGGACATTACCAAGAGGATGAAAAGACACTCTACAGAATGTAAGAAAATATTAGAACATCATATCTGATAAGGGTTTAATATTGAGAATATATAAAGAACTCCTACAACTCAAGAACAAAAAGACAACCCAATTAAAATATGGACAAAGGACTTAAGGACGTATTTTTTTTCCAAAAAAGATATGCAAGTAGTCAATAAGCACATGAAAAGATAACAGACATCATTAGTCATTAAAGAAACACAAATCCAAACCACGGCGAGCTACCACTTCATGCCTGCTATCATGGCAGAAAGAAAATAACCAAAGTTGGTGAGGATGTGGAGGAACCAGAACCCCAGCACATGGCTGGTGCAAGTGTAAAATGGTGTAACCAATGTGGAGAACAGTCTGCTGGTTCCTCACATAGCTAACCACAGGATTACCACAAGTCACAGCAATTCCGCTCCCAGGTGTGTTCTCTCCCCGCCCCCCCCCCAAAAAAAAAAATTGAAAAGAGGAACTCCGATACTTGTATGCTAATGTTGACCGCAGCATTATTCACAATAGCTGGCAGGTGGAAACACCCCAAGTGTCCATCCACATAAAAATGGATAAATGAAATGTGCTGTGTAGGACACTGGCATCTTATTCCACCAGAAAAAGGAGTAAAGTTCTGATACATGCTACAACACAGATGAACTTTAGAGACATTAACGCTAAGTGAAATAAATCAAAAACAAAAGGACAAATATTGTGTAATTCTATATGAAATATCTAGAATAGGCAAATTCATAGAGACAAAGTCCCAGGGGCTGGGAACATGAGGGCAATAAGGGTTACTCCTAAATGGGGTGGTGGAAACTTCTGGAAATAACGGGGATAGTAACACAACACTGCGACTGTAATTAACACCCCCTGAAGTGCACATGTAAAAATGGGTAAAATGACGTATGTTCATATCACAATAAAATTTTTAAAGAGAGAATTCTAAATAGTTGCTGCACACAGAGTGGAGGAGGAGACAGGAAGGGTCAACGGGGGGTAGGGGTGCGGTTTCTGATAGGGCAGGGGAGAAGTCTGGCTTCCATTCAACAAGCAAGGGTTTTAAGGAGCAAAGTGACAGAATATACCATGACAACAAAAGTGACAAATTACTAAGCTGTAATCAGGAAAATTATAAATTACTCCAGTGGGGGGAATGGGGAGAAGAAAAGGAAATGGGTCTCCTTCTCCCCTTTCCTATCTGAGATGTTTCTGGTAATTTGGAGAAGAAGGTAGGTACATTCAACAAGCCATGACACAAAAGGGGGGGTGGCATGTACGTGGACGGGGCAGGAGAGAAAGGAGGAGAAAAGGTAAGGACCTGCTCTGGATAAATCAGGTTCCCACCAGACAAAGCAAAGCTGCACAAACCAGGTGACCAGCAGGGGCCTGCAGGAGGAGAGGGGCTGTAAGCAGGGGGGCAGGAGGGGCTCCGGGCTTCGGCACCCACTCTAGCTCCAGCTCAGCTCCCAGGCCGTCCTCAGAATGCTGTCATCTCGGCTCCCTACTAAGCACACACATACACTTAGTGCTCATTATTTATGGGCAAGGAACTGTGAGACACCTTGGGAAGAACTGAAATGAATCACAAACTCTAATCGGTCCTCCAGGAACTTAAAACCTAGGGCCAGGGCTATTAACAGCAGTAGCCAGAAAGGAAGAAAGGAACTCCAGGGGAGAGAGGGGGAGGGGCAGCAGCCAAGGCTGCGGGAGAAACAGTATTTGAGCGGGGTCTGGAAGGGTGGGTAGGTCCCAGAGAGGCGGAGATGGAAAGGGGAGCATTATAAGCTGCAAGAAGCACACATACACAGTCAGAGAGGCGGAGCTCAGAATCTATACCCAAATCCAAGTTTCAGCAGTGCAGACGCCAGGATCAACACTCACACCAGGGGCGCAACAGGGCGAACGAAGCGTGTGGTCCACACTCGGACCCAGGATACGCAGCGCAGAGTCCACGCTCAGACCTGGGGAGCAGCTGTATGGAGCGCCAGGACCACACTCAGACTCAGGACACAGTGGTGTGAAGCACGGGGTCCACACTCGGACCTAGGAGTGCGGGGTTCACACTGGGACCGGGGGGTGTAGAGCACGGGGTCTACACTCTGACACAGGGTGAGACAGTGCAGACATGGGGCCCACATTCACACCCAGGGTGTGACCATGCAAGCGCGGGGTCTGCACTCGGACCTGGGACACCGTAGGTGCGGAGCATGGAGTCTGCACCCCGCACGGGGACCCAAGGGCGGAGCACGGGGTCAGTGCTGGGATCTGGACTGCTGCAGTGCCGAGGGCAGGGTCCACAGTCATACCTGGGGTGCAGCAGGGTCTCCATTCTGACACATGGGGGTCCACATTCAGACCCCGGGCTCAGCAATGCGCAGCACAGGGTCGCACTCAGACCCGGGGTGCAGAGCGAAGGGTTCACACGCAGACCTCAGGGTACAGCAGCACCGAGCGCAGGGGTCCATACTAGGAACCAGGGGGTGCAGCAGTGCAGAGCCCAGGGTCTACACCTTGACATAGGGTACGGGCGTGCGGACACAGGGTGCACACCTGGACCCCGAGTGCAGCAGGTCTGGAGCACAGGGTCCACACTTGGATCCAGGGTGCAGCAGTATGGAGCGCACAGTGCACTGTGGGCCCCAGGCTACAGAGTGCAGGGTTCACACTCAGCCCCGAGTTGCAGTGGGCAGGGTCCACGCTAGGACCTGGGGTACAGCTCTGCAGAGCAAAGCAGTGCAGGGCACAGGGTCTACACTGAGGGAAGGTGCAGCAGTGCAGAGCGCAGAAGTCTACACTGGACCTGAGGTGTGGCAGATCGTTTCCAGGGTGCCGACACAAACCTGGCTGTCATGCTCTTCACCTCAAGCTCCAAAATGTGCTGTCCGCGGGCCAGCCGCAGCAAAGATCTCCGGGGGAGCCCATTAGAAAAGCAGGTTCTCCGACCCAGGTCCCAGCCCGAACCTGCTGAATTACCACCACCCTCAGATGACTCGGAGGCTCTTCAGAATATGCGGAGAAACCTGCTTCACACTTCAGTATTTCAGTTATGATCCGATAATGTAAGTATCAGCATCTCTACTCTCTGTATGAAAAACTGAGGCTTGGCGATATTATGTATTTTGTCTACGATAGTAACTAAGTTGACATTCAAATCCAGGTATGTCTGATTCTGAAATCAGTACTCCTAAGCATATCATGTGGTATCACCAAAACCCCATGAAATACACAGAACATACATGGCAACTGTCCTATGATTAAGGCAATAATGAAAACAGCAAGTCCTGGAGGAGGGCCCCAGTGGGCAGCAGACACCGGCTCCTGTGCTGGGCACATGCGCTCTCTCTGCTCTGAGTGTTGGTAAGAAGGGCTGGGGAGAGGCCAAAAGGAAGCCCTCGGGCCCCCTCTCCGAATCAGCGGCTTGGCCAGCCCTGCTGTCCACATGATGTTCTCCCCGGGCAACTGCAGGCTCCTCCACAAGCTCCTCGCCGCGCTCGGTGGTATTAACAGTGATTGTCAGTTCAGGCTGGTTGATCCCACAGGGCGAGAGAGACAGCCTCTCCCTCCCAGCTGACAGCGCCCTGTCTGGGAACAGCAGCTCAGAACATAGCACGTTCGGCCCCGTCTGCTCAGAGTCTCAGCAAGCAGAAACACAGAGTGACAGGAAAGTGTCTAATGTCCTGTGCCTTAATGAAAAAGAGACAAGTGGTTATGGAACACCACCAAACAAATCCGAAGGAAGAAAAGGGGGCTCACTGGCCACACAGTGGTAGAGTCAACCCTGATCCAAGAGCCGCCTGGTGGCCTTGTCCGCAGCCTGGGGCCCCGAGCCAGCTGCGCTGCATGAAGAGGCGAAGCACACACACCACGCCGGTCTGGCTGGACCGGCCCGGCACACCAGCTTTACCCCCTCCGTGCCACACACCCGACAGCGTTCGCTCCCGGGCGGCAAGTCGCCACGCAGCCTAGCCACATGGCGACTCCTGAGTTAGGCACAGAAGTCCACAACACGCCCACCCTAGAAAGGGCAGCCAAATGAAAGGTTTCAGAAGCCAAGAAGGGCGCGGCTAAGGCACCCTTAACTCAGGAGTCCAAGGCGGGGATGGCAAGTCAAGGCTCGGTGGCGGCCTGTGATGCCTGTTCCCTCTGCGGGGACGCTGGCCCCCCTCCCACCGTAGGGCCCGTTCAGATTCTTGACACTTTCTCTTTCAGCCAGGGCCAGGTCCTCTCTGTTCTTTGCACCCAGTTCACCTTTACTACACTGTGCTCCTAAGAACTCTCTCATAAAAATAGCTACAGAGCTTATGATCCAGCATTTCCACTCTTCGGTTTCTGTGTGAGGGAACCATGTCCATGTGTGCACCAAAAACACACAAATAAGGGCACCTGCGTGGCTCAGTCGATTAAGCCTCCGACTCTTGACTCTGGCTCAGGTCATGGTCTCAGGGTTGTGAGATCAAGCCCCGCGTCAGGCTCCGCCCTGGGCATGGAGCCTGCTTAAGATTCTCTTTCTCTCCCTCTCCCTCTGCCCCTCCCTGCTCTTAAAAAAAAAAAAGAAAGAAAGAAAAGAAAAGACCCACTCAGCATTCCTACAGAGTAGCCCCAAACAGAAAATAACCCAAAAATCCATCTACAGGAGAGTAAGTTGGGGTACATTCATACAAGAGAATACTGTACCCCAGCGAACACAAACAGACCTCTCCCACACGCGACCACATGGATGAACACGTCAGCACCAACATGAAGCCCGTGACAAGCCAGACACAAAAAAGTACACAGGCAGCACAAAGTCGCTCACGTCAAGCTCGAAAACAGGCACTCTCCTCAGTGGCATCAGACTCTGGGGACGAAGGAGGGGCAGCGAGGGAGCAGGGACACCACGGCGACTCCAGGGCACCGCTAGTGTTCTAGTCCCGATCTGAGAAGTGATGACATGAGAGAATTCTAAATTCCACAGGCACACAAGGGTCGTCAGCATTTCATGAAGCTGTATTACGATTTATGCCCAATTCAAAAGAAAGTTCATAAAAATAGCCACCATTTACTGAGCAGATATGATGGGACAGTGCCTGGTGGGGCATAGTGCATGCATGCAGGATCTCACTGAAGTCTCCCCACCAACCCTGCTGGGTGGGCACCCTCTTCATTTTCCAGATGGGCACCTGGGGCCCAGAGCCCTGTGACATGTGGCCTACGTCACTCAGTGGCCAGGATTTAAACCAAGGGCTTCTCCACAATAACGCCTGTATGATATTTTCACTATACTGTGGACATCAGTAATCATCTGCCTAGCCATGACTTAACTAGACTTGAGCTCCCTGAACACAGACTATACCCTGCCTTGTGCTCTGCTCAGCATCCCCAGTACCTGGCACAGGCCAGACTAGGAATGAGCACATTACAGGAGCCCTAAACTAGGGGCAGACACTGTGCTGTGCACTTTCCCTCGAGCTTCTCCCTCAGTCCTCATCAGGACTCTATCATTACCTCTGCTTTATGGGTGATGACACGGAGACATGAATCCGTGGACAGGAGAATAAAAGAATGAGTGAAACATGGAGGGTTCCTCCACCTTCAAGGACATCTTCCCAAGTTTGTACCTGCCTCAACGCGAGGGTCCCTGCTTGCCCCAGGGAGTGGTTTCCTGGTTAGACTGTTCTCGACTAATTTAAACATTGATTCCACCAGAAGCCTAAAATGCCAGAGAAGCCCCATCAACCATGAGGGAGCTTGCTGTAAGACATGCCATCAGCAAAGCAGAGGTGTCTTCAAGCCCCCGGCCGACTGTGCCAGCCTCCTCCCACTGATTCACCACTTCCACACCAGATGAACTGGTTAGTCCCAAAACCACCCTAAAAGGGAGGCACACATGACCTTGGTTTTAAATCCACCTTGAATGGGTAATCAAACTGATTAAAAAAAAAAAAAAAAAGCTCAAAATTTCGACTATGGATTGATAGTCTCCTTAACAACTCCATGACATTTTTTAAATGGCATCTTCTAATGTCTATATACCATAAGAAGGTGCTAGAATGTTCTTGAAATTTCCTCCTGGTTTCATTTGCTTGCCAATTTGGTTACTTTTTTCCTGAGCAACCGATACCAAACAATTTTGGCAACGTTTTAAAAGAGAAAATGGAAATCCATCTCATGCCACATCTTTTTTTTTCTTAAATAAAACATTTTTGAGAAAACGTTATATTTTTCTATTTTCTAGAAGATTCTCCAGAGGTTTGTAATTCATACTTGGTATCTGATCTGCAGCAATCCACTGGCATATTCAATGGTAAGAAAAGACTTACTGGACCATATGCTCATTCTTTTTTTGTGGTTAAAAAAAGATTGCCAAGTCTGACCTACCTAATTTTTTTTTTTTACAAATAAACATTAATAAGTGGAACTCACAGCATTAGGTTTCAAAGTTGGTGCCCACGGAAAACCCAGAATTTCCTCGGTTTCTTGGGAATTCCTGGTTTTCTGGAATGTTCTCAAGTGTCATTGATGAAATCCCTGCATTATTATATTCCCAACTTTGTTTCCTCATTTATAGAATTAGGACAGTGTCTGCCATGCTGATTTCACAAATACAGATAACAGGAAAACATGATTGTCAAAGTGCCTTGTAAACCACAGGGCCCGTATGCAAGGTGGGGAGCCCTCATCATTTGAATCACAGGGACGTGTGTGACCTCTCCCCTGGTTCTGGATGTCCACCCTGGCTTATGGTCCCTTCCCTGACCCATCTCTTCCAACTTCCCATAAGTTCCAAGACTCGAGCTCTCTCTCCAAATAAGCGTCTGACGCTATCCTGGAAGCTAGTCTCTACAATCCACTCCAATACACACGTGCAATTTATACAAAAGTTAAAATAGGCAAATCAGTACTAGTTACTATTGAGTGATTCGTCTTTTTTTTTTTTTTTAAAGGTTTTATTTATTTATTTGACAGAGAGACACAGCAAGAGAGGGAACACAAGCAGGGGGAGTGGGAGAGGGAGAAGCAGGCTTCCTGCTGAGCAGGGAGCCCAATGTGGGGCTCGATCCCAGGACCCTGGGATCATGACATGAGCCAAAGGCAGATGCTTAATGACTGAGCCTAACGACTGAGCCACCCAGGCACCCCTGATTGGTACTTTTTTAGTAGAAGTATAGAGAAACACATAGGAGTGGTAAACATCCAACTGGGGACTGTGGTTTCCCTCTATGGAGGGGTAGGTTCTGATGGGGTCTTCATACACAAGGGCACCAAAGGAACCCAGCCCTTAGACTGGGCAGTAGATACATGACTCATCATTATATTATTCTTTATACCTTTCAATCTCAACTAATTCCTAATAATTTTTTGAAAACCCACTCTACCAAAAAGCCATTAATCATTTCTTAGTTTTATTTTCATTTGTTCATTCAACACTCACTGGTACCTATTTTCAGTCAAGCTCGGTTCATTGCGGGGGCAGGGAATACATAAATAATTAAGATTAGTTCCTGCCCTTAAGGGGCTTACAGGCTCATGTAGGGGTGGGGGTGGGAAAGAGGGAATGGGGGAGAGGAAGAGGAAGGAGGAGAGGGGATGGAGAAGGAGAGTGTGTGTGAGAGAGAGGAAGAAAGGGGAGAGGGACAGAGGGAGAGAAGAAAGGGACAGAGGGGGACTGAAAGTATAATCAGACCACACCCTGTGAGGGCAGGTACCAGGGCTGAGCTGGGCAGAGGGAGAATTTCAGGAAGCAGAACCATACTCTCAGAAGGATCACTCCATGAACCCAGCAGTGTTCCCTCCTCCCTCTTCATTTTAACACACAAGGAAATGGGAGCCAAGGAGCTGGGCCTGGAATTCACGCATCCTGGCTCCCAGCAATGACCCCTGGCACTGTATCCTCAAACCACTCATGGTCATACAATGCATTTTACATTTACCTCGTTCAGATAGCCTATTCACTCCAGAGCCTTCCAACTAAGTCCTATGTTCTAAATAGCCAGAATCATCTCTATTTCCCGGGGGTGCAGCAGGGTCCATACACTTAATGCCTTGCTTTCCCCAGTATGCCTGGCATTTTATCTGGCATTTAACAAGAGCATAAAAAAGCCTCTTGCATAAATATCAATGAATGAAAGATAATTCAATTCAACAAGCAATGCTCTTATATACCAATTAAGAAAAAAATCTGTGCATTTCAAAATTCCACCCAGAAATACTTCATGTTCTCCTATCTTGCTGCCTCCGATACCTTGCCCCATTATCCACAGAGCTATCTTCATAAAACAGAAGTCAGGCCAAGTCCACGTCTCTCAAATCCTTGGCTAGCTCCTCCAACAACAGTAATCCTTCCTTAGGGAGGCCCCGTGGCACCTTCCCAGTCTCAGAGCCCACTAGAGCCCACCAAAGTTTCTCACGCTACAGTCACTGCCCGACAGGCCACCCATGGCCAGGCTCCCCTCGGCCAGCAATCTTTCTCCACCTATGCTAACCAAAATTAATCCTGACCATCAGCCCAAATGCAGCGTTTCTGTTTCCAGACAGTATCTGTGCTATCTTTTTGCCATGTTTATTTTGTTCTTCATGCTAGAATAATGGTTTGATTCCTCTTCTAACCATAAGCTACTTATGGGCAGGAGAACCAACCCCCTTTCTTACACAGCACGCCTCATGATATGGTTCTTTAAAAATAAGGGGAATATGTCTCCGTATTACACCATGTCTCTCTTCTATTTATCTTGAACCCACTGACTGGTAAGTCCGCACAGCTAAATCAGAACTGACTTCACGCCCTAAGGGACACCAGTTCTAGAGCTCTGTGCAGTAGTGCTCCACTTAAGGAAAGAATAAAGAGATACCTGGCTTTTCTTTTAAACCAGAAGTTGCAAAGTTGGAGAAATCCTAGCTAGGGAAGCAGGAACAATGTATCTCAAGAAACTGAGTCCTCTCTCCTCACATGTGAGTCTATATTCAAATTTAAAGGACGGTTTTAGCTCAGCAGTGCTCAGCAGTGGCTACAAAGCTAACTTTATTGTTCTATTTTTAAGGGCAAAGGAGGAATCTCTACTTATATTACTTGTGCTGCCCATTCATTTGCCAAATTTATTCACTGTTTAAGCATTAAATGCACTCAACTTTTGTTTCCATTTCGGAGTACATGTATGCATTCAAATGCTCCTGGGCGCCCTGGGGGAACAAAGCATCCGACAGATAGACTCTTCCAAGGCAAAGGGTTAATGGTAACCATGGCAACCGCCTCCAAGAATAGCATCATCGGCAGCAGCATTCATGCTGGGGCCCTCGACAGAATGGTTATAAATATACCTATTAGCAGCCTGAGCTGAATCTTTAAACAGCACTGTTGGGAGAAAGGATGCCTAAAAATAGATCCACACGCTTGCATTTGAAGACGTGTCCTCAGAAACACTGCATCTCGTGCACACATTCACACACTCATAGAATGATTTTTAATTTTCTTTTTTCCAAGTGCCAAGGAATGAATGTTGGAAGCACACAATAGACTATGGGACATTTTATGACCTTCCTCTCTCACTGTAACATTCCAAAAACAAGCCCCCCCAACACAGAAAGGGCAGCCTTCTGGGGGTGCTGCTTCGACTGGCTCAAGTCACGGCCCAGGCACCGCACACAGCAGGGCAACCCCCCGGTGGCTCCGCGTGCGCGCTCACTGGGAAAGCTACTCCTGCAATGACCACACGGGGCGGACAGCAGGCGAGGGTGAGCAGCAGCTCCAAGAAACGGCGTGTCCCACCCTGCTCCTGCTTCAGCGCGGTGCTCCCCACTTCTGCGGCTCCTACCTGCAGGCACGTCTTCAGCCACGTTCCTCCTAAGGTGTAGGTTATTTTCTGCAGGGGCAGGGGGCTCACAGCCACAGAGCTGCAGGCTTGAATTCCAGCTCAGCCACATTACTAGTTTACTGGCATGAATATATCAGCCTCTCCAAACCTTCCTTTCCTCATTTATGAAGAGGGATGATGAAATGCCTAGATCAGAGGGCTGCTGGAGGGGTAAATGGGAGAGAGCACAGACAGGTGCCTGGCAGCACTCAGCTTCTGAGCTTTCCTCCCACGCCTCCCTGTTCCCACGGAGTAGAACCTCTGAGAGGCAGGGTCCGCACCACCCAAGCTATGTGTCCAAGGAGCACATGCCGAGTAGAAGAGCAGGTGTCCAGGCAGTGAGTGAATGAGTGGCTGTAGCTCTGTCCAGGGCCCGAGGACACAAATACAGAGCAGAACCGCTGCCCAGGCCCAGATGTGGGGCCTCTGGCTCTGGTCTCACCTGTCACAATTCCTCCGTCAGTCCGTCAGTCCAAGACACGAGAGGAAGCAATACTATGTCTAGTTATCTGTCCCCTAGGGTGTCCTCTCGGCCACAGCATAGAAGGGCTGGACCCCCCACCCCATGCTCATGGCCCTGTCCACACTTCCATGGCTCTAGCACGCAGAAGCTCTGCTAACACCATGCAGAGCCCTCACCCCCTCAGGCACAGAGGGACTGGCAGCTTCCCGTAGTTGCTCGTTGCTCAGTGCCGTGCCTGCACACCTGAGCCTTCCTGCTGCACCCTGCTGGAATCCTGACCACCGCAGGCACCAGCCTTCTCTTCCCTACCACCTGCCCCTTAGAGAAAATGTCCTGGATTTGGGGGGCTCTCTGCCAATGGATGTGAAAAGTACAGTGTTTGCATAGGTTTTGCCCATCTCTGGAAGTATCTTAAAATCCCTTCAACTCACCCCTCTAGGGGGTGGAAAATACAATGAGCTTGGGTCATTTTCCTTTTTGTGATGGAGAAAGGTAAACCATGAAGGAAGAAGTCTTCTAAAACCCCAAAACCAAGCTCACTCACTACAGGAATTTAGACACAAGTACAGGATTTACAGAGCTCACCTTGACGCCATGGATGAATCTGACAGGAACGTGTGTGCCACTGAGCACTGGCTGCTGGTGAGTGGATCCCAGTCATGTACAGTGCGCCCATGTACGTGCTTCATCACACACACACACACACACACACACACACACGTGCGCGCGCTTCTAGACACGCCCCTCCCATCCACCCTATGCCTCCAGAACAAACTAACCAAGTGCCCAACCTGACAAGCTTCAGAATGACAAACACCATGTTCACAACAGGGACCAGTTAGTTCTGGAGTGGGAAGGCAGGACAAGACACCAGGGAGTTTCCTTATGTGCTGTACTGAGTCAACTGTATCTTTTGTGTCAGATTTCTTTGGAAGGCAGGCAATACTACAGAACACTAAGAATCCATGAGCTGATGAGTGTAGTCTAAAACCCATAATCATCATTCATGGACCCATAGGTCTGTAACAAATCTTACCTTTTTTTCCCATTTACTTACACACATAGAGCCCCTAAGTGCCCCTGTCTTCTTCCTCAGGGGTAACGATCATCCTGAAATTGATGTGTTATTCACATATATTTTTATATGCTTATTACATGTATGTAAATATTACACGTTTTTAAACACGATGGAAATGTAATCATACAAATTACTTTATTCTGAAACTTACTGTTTTCCCTCAATAAACGATTGTTCCAAGATTTAACCACACTGATAGATTTTTATTTACTTCTGTCATTTTAACTACCATGGGGTACTGCAGTGCACAGATTTACCACATTTTATTTATGAGTCCTTATTCACAGACATTCGAGCTCTTTTCAGTGGTCACTTCTCCAACAGCACTGGGAAGAGATCAAAAAATACACGCAGCCTCAACTTCACTGAAAGTGCCAAATGGATGCACAGATTTATACTTTGGCCAAACTATGCAAGAGTTGCCATCTTACTACATCCTTGCCATTTCTGGTACTACAGACTTTGCTATTTCGGTTTCCCTATTCTACTAAGTCCAGGTTTTATAAATGTGGACCAGTCCCTGTCCCCTCCATCCATCTATCCACTTACTCAACAAATATTTATGTGCCAGTCACTGTGCTAAACACACTGAAGACGCTAGCAAGCAAACTACAGACAAAACTACCACCCTTTCGGAGAGCAGGCAATAGACAAAAACAAAGTGTATGATGAATGTCGTGTCAGGAGGGTGCGAAGGCCTGCTGAGAACAATAAAGTAGGGGAGACAGGGAGTTGCTACTTCATGTCAGTGTGCATCTCCTCTCTTGTTTTTTACAAGAGCATTACTACTGCTATTTAATCACGGGCGGGGCACAGGCGCCTGTCAGGCAAGAGGGACCAAACAGGAGCATCTGCATGGCTGAGCCGGCTCAGGCTTCCTCTTCCTGCAGGTCTGCTCGGCTCCACCACCCACTTCCCTAACTGCTGCTTCCAGATTCAAGCATCAGTGATAATCCCTCGTACAATCTAGTCCTTTGTTAGTTAAGGGTGCTGATCACATCTCCCTTTCTGTGGATTCTCTCTCCCTCTATCTCCTTAACTTTTTCTTCACTTGGGATTTATCATATAGACCTAACAACGCATAAAATGTCATAACATACATGTGACTTAGCTTTAAATTTTGCTCACATTCTCCTTTGCAGGATTTTGTAAGAGTGTGATGTAATCAAGCTGGACAGCCTCCTCCTTTCCGGTTTATGCTCTGTATGCCAAGCTGAAGAAACCTTGCCCCTCCCCTGGGTCACCCCCTATACGATCTTCTAAAACTGCAAACATGTTGCTTTTTCATCCTGGAATATTTATCCTATCCGATACTGATCTTGCTTATGGTATTCCTGGGTTCCTCCCATATGTATAACCAAACGTGCCAGCACCGTTTATGAAAAGGTTCTTCCTTGCTCCCACTGATTTAGAACATCTCCCTGCCATTCCACATTCCATCAGTTCTAAAATTCTCCTCAGAAGGTTCTTACAAAACCATGTTAGGTCTGCCATCTGGCTGACAACAATTATAAAACATCATAAATAAGATGAAATTGTATTTTAGCGATAAAATAGAGGTGTTTCATAGAATTAATGAAATAAGGCATGTCCAATTTCCCTATACATACGGATTTGATTTGGGGCTTTCTATTTTCTTCCATTTGTCTATCTCTCCCTGTACATTCATCAGATGGTTCTAATTACTCTCGCTTCACAAGCCTTACTATCTCACGGGGCAAGACTCCACAACTTGGTCACTTTCTTCTTGGCTACTCTTGGCTCGTTCTTCTATATGAATTCTAAAATTAGCATGTCAAGTTGATTTTAAAACTCCTGTTGGAATTTTGCTAGGAATTATAGGTAATCCACAGATCTGGCTGTAAGTCAGCATCTTCAAAATATCAAGTCTTCCCCTCCACATAGTGTATCATTTGCTATTTTATCAGGTCTACTTGTATGTTTTGTGACAGCCTTCATAAAGGTCTTACATACATGGTTGGATTTTTTTTTGACAATAGCAGAGTACTGGTCACTAGTGTGAATGTGAATATTCTAAGTTGTATCTTCTGATTGGCTTTTATTGGCACGGAGATATGCTATTTTTTTTAATCAAGAAAACTTGAACTCTCCAATTCTAATGGTCTGTCCATAGTCTCTTGAATTTTCCACATAGACAATCCCCCCATCTGCAGTTTTGTTTCTCCCATTATAATTCACACACCTCTTATGTGTTTAATCTTTTCTTATCATTTCTTAAAAAGATCATGTGTCTGAAGTTTCACTTCTAAGTGTGTTTCTTATAGATTTTTCACAAACACCCTTAATTAAGCTAATACTCCGTCGCAGTCTTGGTTTATTAAGAGTCAGTATGAATATATGTTGAGTTTAATCTTTTTTGTAACTATTAAATTTTTGTATTTTTCTTTCAGTTGATTTGCTAGTATGATATAGGTCACACAGATTTCCTGGCTTAGAACCATCCTCGCATTTCTGAGATAAAATCTACTTGGTCGTGACATATTATTCCTTTTATACCCATCAGAGTCTGATTTGCTACTGTTTTATTTAGGTTTTTTGCACTATGCTAAAATTGTAGCCACCAACGAACCTAGAACCCAGCTAACTGCTTCATTTTTTTTTTCTATTTCATGGGATTTGCTTATCTAATTTTTTAACTCACAGGTATTTCTGGTTTTCTCCTTTTAAATTTTTCCTGTTATTGTCTAAGCCCCTTTGCTGGCAAGGACAAGACAAAGCAGGACCTCACCGGGCCATCTTGGCTGGAATTCCATCTTCACCGTCTCTCCTTTACTGAAAATATCACCTAAGTTCACTACTTACTACCTAAAATGAGACAGTGTATATAAAAGTTCATATAATACCTGGCATATAATAGAGCTGACTCAATCCAACTAACAAGTGGATGTTCAATACACTAGTTAAATTTTCAAAACCACCTTTTTTGAGAAAGTATCAGGAAATACTGTATATCTACAGAATTCATGTGGAAGGTGGCACAAAACACAGGAGTAGCCGTGTGGCCACAAGGCATGTGTGATGGTCACCACAGCAAGCAGCTGTCTATCCCCTCATACCACGGCACGTTCCAAGTAGGGTTCAGGGAAGAACTAAATCCTGCACTCACTCTCTGGGAGCAGGTGTCCACAGGTACCATGCATGCATGTGGGAAGGGCAGGCGATGAACATGACAGTGTACATATATACACAGTTTTCAACTTGACTTCTACTCAAGCCAATGGATCTCCATTAAGAAAGCATGCTCTGTGGGGCGCCCCCGGGTGGCTCAGTCATTAAGCGTCTGCCTTCGGCTCAGGTCATGATCCCGGGGTCCTGGATCAAGCCCCGCATCGAGCCCCGCATCGGGCTCCCTGCTCTGCGGGGACCCTGCTCCTCCCTCTCCCTCTGCCTGTCGCTCCCCCTGCTTGTGTGTACATGTGCTCTCTCTGTCAAATAAATAAATAAAATCTAAAAAAAAAAATTTACAAAAAAAAACCATGCTCCTAGCAACAACTACTTTAAACTATTTTTAAATAACAACATTATGACATTTTATCATCAATTTGAGCTTTCAAATTCCTATAAAAATCTTCCTTCCATCTTAATGGTGTGGTGCTCACCTACCACTGTGCCTCTTGTACTTTATAATGAGTAATAACTAATAAGCTTCTTATAGTTACCCACACACCATGCTCTGAAACCACCTGCCCTGTCATTTATGAACTATCACCTTGGGCAACTTACTAGCTATGAGCCTTGGTTTTGAAAAACACGGGGATAAGCACACTCATCTTGCAGTATGATTATGGTAACCAATCCAATGAAGTACTGAGATCATCCATCACATAACAGATGCTCAATAAGGACAAGTTTCCTCCTGTTTCTGTTCAAGTATCAATTTATTCTTTTCCTTCTGTATTACTGCCTCTCGGTTCCATGTTTTACTCTATCCTGCAATATTCAACAGCAAAATACCCACGTTAGTCTGAACTTAAGCAGAAAATCCTATGAAGCCTAAGAGCTTCCTGAGACAAGAACATGGGAGCCCCTCCCCTACGCCAACCATAATGCCGCACACCTCTCATTCAATGTACACTTGAATTATTTTCTTTAGTGGGGGCAGCAGAGATGCTCTTAGCATACACACAGAAGCTCACATCTCACAAACAACTCTGTTTCTCAGCTGATACCTTAATTCTAGGCATGAGACAGCAGGGCAGAATCAATAATTCAAGGAGACACCAAGTTGCGCTGGCTAACACCGTAAAGACAAGTTGGCTGTGTCAGGGAAGAAGCGCTGTTTCAACTCCTCTGTCATAAAAGTCATAATATTTATTTATAGCTTGATAACTTCGTGGCAGGAAGATGGGGAATCAAAGAATAAATCCAAACTTACGAACATTATCGGAGTTATTTTCATCTTAAGTACGAACATCACTCTGGCCTAAATGAGCATAATTACAGTGATGGAAGGTAGATAGAACACACACACACAGCTCAATCACCAATAATACTTCATGGTTTTGAAAGCATCTTTTATGTATTATTTCATTTGATTCTCAAGATAAGCCACAGAGAAGGAATTTACAGAAGAGGAAACAGAGGCAAAGGGACACCCCACTGCCCGGGGAAAGCATATGGTGTTAGCACCCACGCCTCCAGGCCCAGACCCCCACACCTAGTACCAGACGCCAGGAGGCTCTGGGGCTGTAGGAGGCTACGCACACACAACCTCTCCTGTGGAACTTTCAATCAACAGGGAAGACAGCCATGCATTCATTCACTTACTCGGGAATGTTTGCTGGGATCCTACCGTGCGCCGGGTGCTGGCTCAGGGTGTGGCAATGAACGAGACAGCCGAGGCCTGCCCTCGGGAGCTCATCCTCAAGTGGGCATAGGAACAGGCCACACCACCACCAACAGCACAAGGGGAGTGTGGGCAGGGAGGGAGGAAAGCACCTAGACCACTCGAGAGGTCAGGTATACCCCAACATTTAGTAGTTATAGCTCCAGACCACTGTTATGAAACTAACTCCCTCACTCGGGATTCGGTACTTTCACAGTTAACTTCCACTCACCAATCATAGGAATTAACCACATTTTCACCGGACTTCCATACCCGGCTTCTAGAGTCGGCCATATTACACTGAAGTGGTTTCTATGCCAAATTTTCTGTTGTCAGAGAAAAAAAAAAACCCAGTGTACTTAATGGACTCAGTACATAAGAAGAAGCTTGAGGACTGTCCACTAATCACCTCATTCTTACTGCCTGGAGACATTTAATGCAGCACTATGTCATCAACTGCGCATACCGAGGCTCAGGACAGTAAGAACCCCTCAGGAAGCATGTCTGACAGCCCACGGTCCACAGTGTCTCACTGAGGGCCTCATGTCCACTCCAACCCTCACCCCAACCCCAGGAGGCCCCTCCAAAAAAAGCCTTCTTTTTGGGTGCTTGCCTTCCAGCTCTCTTGCTGAAGTTCAGAGAAAACTTCAGGCAATTCGTTTAGAGATTCCTGTCCAACAATACTTAACATTCACCTTGCAACAGAAGGCGTAAAAAGATTCTTGGAACTGGTACATTCAGAGTTCTGAGCCCAAGATGAATGATATAATGAACAACACAAATAGAGTTACTCTCATTTTGTGCTCAGTTCTTCTATTTATTGTTGCAATCTGTTCATATTTTATTGGGATTGCAAATTGCTAATTTACAGACACTATTTACAGCCATGTCCTATTGATTAGGTTTCTGGAAGCAGTTAACCCATTTGGGAGTGGTTCACTGCATCTAGAACAGAAACAGGACAGAGGTAAATCTTTTACATTTTCAGTCTGTACTTTGTTGTGCTAAACCAGTTTGTCTGGTGGAGCCAAATAAAACAATACATGAAGGCACCTTCCAGGTGGGCAGGCCCGATCATGCTCACACTCCTGAGAGCAATGGTGCACTCAGCCCCTGGCCGCTCCCCACTCTCTGGTCCCCCTGCACACAGCAAGCAGTGGGTCCCACGGGCACAGTCAGCAGGGCCCGAGATGACAAGCTAGTTCTGAATGGACCAGGAAGTTCTAAATAGCTCCAGGTTCCTCAGCACTCAAGAAGGAGTATGAATATTATTCTCTCGGATCAGCAACTGGGCTTCAAAGTGTTCAGTTGGGACGTGGGGATCAAATGTCCACCATAAAGGGCTGCGGTGATGGTTAACATGTATATAAATCATCATCTTCAAGGTGGCTGGCAAATACTGATTAATGCCCTGCTCATCTCATCCAAGTGTTTGCTCAACTTCACCGAGTACGCGGAGCAGCAGCGTGAGCCCTGAGGAACCGGCATGAGAGGACACTCTAGGACACTGCACGCACACATAGGGAGAGAGGTGAGAATTCACGTGCAACCCTGGATAAACTCCAAAGGATTTCAGGCCAGGTGAGAAGCGGCAACGGGAGAGCTGCCCGACCAGAGTTCAACACTTGCAGCCTGCCATGCGTGGCAAGGCGCCCTGGGACACGCGGGCTGGAGTCAGCGGCGGTCACGTGCCCGTGGTGGTGGTCGTAGTAACAGTGGTCGTAGTAACGGGAACATGTACAGAGGACTTCGCGTGTACCGGGCACTACTGCCAATAAACTCTCCAGCTGTATTACCTCGTTCGATCATCTTCACGCCCTCGCGTGGTCTATTATTATTATTACTCCCCTCGTTTTATAGAAGAGGACACTGAAGCCCAAGAGTTACCTGGGGTGGATACTAGCTGGATCAAAGCAATCAGCCGGGAGAACCACTGAGAGCCACAGGCAGGAACTAGCACCAGGAGCGGAGAGGGGATCGTCAAGACACAGAAGCATAAGGGCCAACTGGTGAAGAACCCAGCTCCAGCACTGCCCACACTGAGGGGCAGGGAAGAGGAGGTGCCTACAAAAGAGTCAAGAAGCAGGGACTGAGGGCTGCTGCAGATGGTCCCGGGACCCGGGAACCAAGAGAAGACAGACTTTCCCCAGGACCCCAGGGGCACAGCTGGGGCGCTGCCCGCTGCTGCTGCCCCTCTGGTATTGTCTCCTACAGGTTTTCTCTCTTTTCGGTCACTTAGATAAGCGCAAAATAAGCAAATCCCTTTCAATTCTGGGGACACCACATGTCTCCGGGGAAAGCTTACCTGAAAGACAGCAGAGCTGAAATTTTAAGCAACGTACTGGGCGATGTGGGGAATCAAAACCAGTAAGATGACATTTAACAAGGACTCATCTAACTCCCACATCTGGTTTGCAAAAACTCAAGCTTAGGAGAGGTTGAGACTGACAGCCAATGATGGGATCAAGGGGGATCAAGGGGTCCCTGATGCTCCCACTCCTGCTCCAGAGGGGCCAGAACATGACTCAGCAGGGGATGTCACCTCAGGTCACAACAGCGACAAAGCAGGCCTGCTCGGGAGGCACTGTGATGTCAGGTACTGGGAGCTGGCTCAGACCTGGTAGGCAGGTCTGGGTTCTGTCCTCTACCGACTTGACACTGTTGATAATCCCTCCTATTGGACGTTCTTCCTTCCTTCCTGCATTAGCCTGTTGGTGCTGCCAGAATAAAGTACCAAAACCAGGTGGTTGAGACAACAGAAATTTCTCATCTCATAATCCTGGGGGCTGGAAGTCTGAGATGGGTGTCGGCAAGGACAGTTACTTCTGAGGCCTCTTCTTGGCTTGGAGATGGTTGTCTGCACATTTACATGCATCCTCCCTGTGGGCATGTCCGTCTCCAAGTTTCCCTTTCGATAAGGACACCAGTCATATTGGATTGGGGCCCACCCTCAGGACCTCACTTTCACTAGACTGTCTCTATAAAAACTATCTCCAAATAAGGTCACAGTCTGAGGTCCCGGGGTTAGGACGTCCACATACGAATTTTGCAAGAGGCCAATTCGACCCCTGACCTTTAGTCTCTCAGTTCCTGTGAAACATGAGTCTGATATCACCTACCTGCCCATCTCACTACCTTCTCCCAACCATGATGACAATACTGCTTTTATGTTGATGGTGGTCAGATCCTGATCAGAGGCCAAGCCCTCTCCTCAACTTCCAGATATGAAGCCAACCATCTGCTTAGCACCTCTACCTACATGTCCAGAAGCCTCTGGCTCAGAATGTTCCACTTAGCTCTTGTATTCTCTGTCTCGCTGGGGAAAGAAGCAGTATTCAGTAGGGGTCAAGACCATGGGTTGTGGGACCAGAATGATGGGGTTGGAATCCTGGCTCCCCAGCTTCCAGCTGTGTGACCTAGGGCTACTTCCTTCCCATTTCCTCACCCATCAGTGTGGACGTACAGGCTTGTAAAGATTACCTCTTGAATATAGGTCACAGGCTTAGAACAAGGCCTTAGACATCGTCATGCCTCACACCTGTCAACCTCTTATTAAGTTGGCAATGTCTGAGTGAAGCCATTCTCCCAGGAACTCATGCTAGAAAAACATGCATTTGAGGATCAGCTTGATTTTTGCAAAAGAACCCAGCGGGGATTTTGATGGAGACTGCAAGGAATCTGTGCATTGGTCTGGGTGGTACTGCCAACTCAACAATATGAAGCCTTCCAACCTGTAAACTTGGGATGTCTTTTTATTACTTCGGTCTTCCTAAACTTCTGTGATGTTTTGTAGTGTTCAGTACACAAGCCTTGTAGTTTTTTGTTCATTTTATTCCTAATTAACTTTTAATATTATGAAAAGAATTATATTCTTAATTTAATTTCCTGGTTGTTCATTTTAATTATTTACTAATACAACTGACTTTTGTATACAGATCTTATATCCTGCTACCTTACTGAACGTATTAGTTCTAAGAGTGTTTTAGTGAATTTACTTCTACAACATCATGTTATCTGCAAATGGAGGTACATTTTACTTCCTTTCTACCGTGGATGATTTTGATTTCATCTCCTGGCCCAATTATCCAGCTAGAGCTACTTGTACAATATTTAATAAGAATGGCAAGTGTGGGCATCCATGTTTCATTCTGGATCTTAAGGGGAGAGCCTTTAGTCTTTCACCACTGGGCATGATGTTAGCAGTGGGTTTTGCAACAAATGGTCTTTATCCATTTAAGGGAGCTCCATTCCATTCCTAATGAGGTTTTGGGGTTGGGGAGGGTGGGTTTTTTTTTTTATCATGAAGGGGACCTCATAGGCTCTTGCCTGCAAATCCATTCTCCCCACAGCTGCAAAATGATCATTCTAACAGGCAAAGTTGATCATATCACAGCTTTCTTAGTCTAGCAGACACTGGAAATCCAGGCCATCCTCACTTCCCACCACTTTCCCTTTGCTCTTTGCCTTCCGGCAAAAGACCAATGGAGGTCTCCTAATATACTACACTACTTATTCCTTCCATGATTCTGTTCTTTCTACCCCTGTACTTGGAATGCAATTTCTTTTTTTTTTTTTTTTTGACTGTCCTGAATTATTTATTAGGTAAGAATTTTACAAATATTACCTATGTTAGCGGTAATGGTGGAGGCGGAGGATACTGCATCTTCTCCATGCTGCATGGCAAGAACCACCAATAGTGTGGTGGAACTTGTGACCCTTTCCAAGGCCACGGCTCTTGGGCCTGCGGATGTTAGCCCTCGCATCTCCCTGTGCTTGTGGACTGGTTTGGTGATCCACTGGGTGTCAGGATTTCTTCTGATAGCTTTATGGAATGGATCAATGAGGATAACCTCAAAGAATTAGTATGTGGAATCTTCACCAACCCAGGAAGAATTCAAGACTCTCAGAGCCCCAGGGGCATCCAATTCACTCCTCTGCAACAGACTGAAGGCTTCAGGCAAACTTGAGCTGGTTACCACCATGATGGACAGGCTTGCCAGAGGTAGCCCCCTTAGGAACTGGGCGTTTGCGGCCACCACAATGCACACGAGTCTGATATAGGACATAACCTTGGCCTTGTACCCCAGCCTGAACGCTTTATCAGGCCAGGTTGGGCAGGGGGCCCTGTGGAGCGCAGAGAGCGCGGTCCTGCCAGCGTGCACCCTGAGAAGCGCATTTCATCAGACTGCTTCTTCCTCTGTAGCTCCTGGATGGACTTGCAAGCGCCCACCTTGGCCTACCTTTGGGCTGATGGCTGCTGCCGGATGGAAAGGTGGAATGCAATTTCAATGACCATCCATCTCCCCTACAATTTGTTTAAAACTTTGTCTAATATCATCTTAGAAACTTAGAAACACAGTCTAGCTAAGCTATTCTGAGCTAATACTCTATATACATGGGTATTCTCACAATTACCATATTGAATATAGTTTTATGCTTTTGGGTCCCTCTTCCTCCATAGACAACCAACTCATTAAAGTACAGTCTCTGCCTTGACCTCAGTCTCCCCAACATCTAACACAGTGCTGAGTGCACAGCGTGGAAGAGACAGCACTGGGAGACAAATGAGGGAAGGAATGACTCACCCAATCAGTCCTTCACTTTACTGGCAGTGATTTTTCTGAAGTGTAAACCTGACTATAACACTCAATCACTAAAAGCCCTCCACTAGCTGATGATAGCCTTTAGGATAAAGTTCCAATTTCTTAACATGGCATAGAAGATTCCCCACGACCTGCCCAGCCCCAGATCTCTCCTTTCCCATCTTGGCTACACACCCAGTTCTCAGTCCCACGACCATTCACAGCTCCCCTAACACCGCGCTCTTTCCAGTCTCCCGACTTTCCCTTATGCCACACCCTCCACACTGGGCTGCCTTGCCTGTCCTTCCCTACTGTTCACTTGGAAACCATGCAATCTTTTTTCCAAGAGTCAGCTCAAACATCACCTTTGAGCTCTGTGTAAATCTGTTTATACAGCTGTCTGCTTTGTGTGGATATTTCAAAGGCACCCTATGCTCCCCAAATCTAAGACTGAACTCACAACAATCTCTACCCTGCCCCTGCAAGAAAAAGAGACCATCTCTCTTTCCCACATCCCTCCGCTCAACAGGAACTCCGCTATCATTCCAAGTATCTGAGTCGGAAGCCCGTCTCCTCTCTTCACACCCTCCATCACCAAGTGCAACCTATCTACTTCTCTCCATCTCTGTGCTATCACCTCACCCCAAGCCATCACTGTTGTCCCCCGTCTAGTGTAACAGCCTCCTGATGGATCCCTGTTTCAACACTGGCCTCCCTCCAAACACCACCCCTCCACGGGAGCTGGGGAGCAGGTCTCATCTCCATCGCCCACATGCAACCCTGCACAGACTCCCTGTCACCTTGATGATCACCACCAAAGCTCAAGTGGCCTCCAGGGCTGCACATCCATGGTTCCCCTACCACCACTCCAGCTTCCCAGCCCCTCTGAGCTCTGCCCTCAGTACTCGTCCCCGCAGCGCTTTCTCTAGTTCTTACTCATCCTTTTCGACCTCAGCGCCTCCTCAAGAGCACCTTGTCTGATGCCCAGTCTACAGCCTCATAGAATCACAGTCTTTTTCTTCGTAGTTTTCATCTCAGTTTGAAGTAACCCCTCATGTGAATGGGAGCACTATGTCTGTAGACCACCAGCCCCCGAGACAAGGCGCAGTGTCCTTAGGTGCCAGCTATCCAGCACATGGCTGGCATGGGAAAGACACTCAGTAAGTATTTAAGTGAATAAACATACCTGAAATCTTTACTCAGTGCAACTGTCAAGGAGAAATGACACTCCCTTCTTCGGGCCCCACTTTCCATGTCAGATTTCTAGCTGAGTCTGTAGAACACTGAGAGATTGCCCCTTACAGACTGTGAGTCCCACACGGATGGGAAACCTCCTGTTTTCCACTGGGAACACACGGCACATGCAACAGTTAGCTCACTACTGAAGGGCTCCCTCCCTGGGAAGGTGGGCTCTAGGGGCTACAGTATAGAAGGGCCAACATTTGCATCAGGAAACATGGGGCAAGGAGATCTGGATGGCTTTCTAAAGCAGGACAGCTTAGCTTAAGGACAGAAAGGCTGAGACATGGGGGATTGCCCCCCACCCCGTGTTAGGAATCTCTACTGCAAAGCTAAGCAGGCCCTGGAAGGAGGCACCAGGGCGCGGAAGCTGTGGATGTCCGAGTAAAGAGGAACCTGAGCTCCCATCACTGGTCAGGACCAGGCAGAGATCCTCCCTCTACCCCAGCCATCGTCTGGATGCTCTACAGAGAATCCCTGAATGCAGTAGAGACTGCACTAAATTCTTTTAATTCAGTATTTCTTGAGCACCTATTGCATGAATGCTGGGAAAAAAGAAAACATCAGTATAAGAGATGATCCACAGAGCACCCTGGGGGACCTTACAGATGACAGTTTTAATCACTTCCAAGCCTTAGATAAGCAACCCTTTGGCCAAAAAGATAAGTTTCTTTGGGTCTGTTGACATGTGACCCCCTGACTATCAATCAATGCCCAAAAGACCAGGCTAGCTAAACCAATTGAGTGTATAATTTGGTTCTTACTGCAGTTGCCAGATTGATTGGCAATGCCTAACAGGAAAAGAGGCTATGAACTATTTTTTTTTTTTTAAAGATTTTATTCATCTATTTGACAGAGAGAGAAACAGCGAGAGAGGGAACACAAGCAGGGAGAGTGGGAGAGGGAGAAGCAGGCTTCCCGCCGAGCAGGGAGCCCGATGCGGGGCTCGATCCCAGCACCTGGAATCATGACCCGAGCTGAAGGCAGACACCTAACGACTGAGCCACCCAGGCGCCCCGAGGCTATGAACTATTAACAAAAAAGACATCCCGCTTTTTTGGAGACACTTGCAAACCTTTAGAATAGCTGATCTGAGAGCCTCCATTTTGCAAGTGACGCTCCAGGGCATACTTTGCTAACCACAGTAGTCAGTGCTTATGGCCCACAAGGGATGCAGGAAGAGGAGGAAGGCACTGGGTTTTGGAATCAGGGAGCCCAGGCCTCCAACCCACTAGCTGTGTGATGGACGACTGTCCCCTTCCCTCTCTGAGCGTTGGCTCACCCCTTGCCAAATGCTAAGAATAAAACTCAACACCAATAGGGTGATTGTGAGGATCTGCTGGGTGTCCCGGGAGCAGGGCCTGGTGACACGAGGCCCTCAACACCGGCCATCACCTGTCTCACAGAGCCAAACATCTGGCGGCGCTGTCCCGGGAACAAGGAGTCCTGAGCATCCAGTCCAACTTGGACACTCACCAGCTATGCAACTCCAGCGTCATCGCCTAGCAGCCTAAAACTTCAATTTCTGCCACTGAGAAGCGCAGACGGTGCTGCTTCCCTCACAGGGCTACGGATGGCCCGAACGAAAGATGGAACCCAGAGAGCCGCATTAAACTTTCGTTAGCACCGCAAACAAAAATGCTGTCAAATTATTTTGTAATTACAAATTTATTTTCTTTCTTCTAGTATACAAGAAAACACACACACACACACACACACACGATTCCTTGAAAGAAATCTGCAAACAACCTGTACCCGCAGCAGGAGCGTAGGGGCAGGCGGATGGAAGAATGGGGCTCTGCTCCTTCGTGCCCTCTGCAAGCCACAGCAGGTGCGGCCTCACGGTCAGAAGGACGGAGGGAGGCCACCTTCACGTCACACCTCCAAGAACAGCGTACAGCCCCTGATACAACGTGGGGGCTGTCACAGTACCTCCAGAACAGAGACATGGCTGAGAAAACATGTAAACATTTAAAAAAAAATGTGAAAAGCAGAAAGAACTGAAAAAATTTTAATATGGAAGGAGAGCACCTCCAATAAAAGGACCATAAAACCATTATGCCGCGGCCCAACTGGAAAAGCACTCCTTTTCTCTTCAAAAGCCTTCCTGCTCTTCTCCCTGCAGGTGAGGGGCCAGGGCTGAGCTGCCACCTTCTGTGGATGACAAAATGAGCACAGGGCTCTGGAAAGAGTCAAGAGCAGAACAAGACTCCACATGACACGCTGAAGTGCTAAAGAAGATGGCTTTCAGCCAATTTGGGTCTAAAGATTCAATTCAAAGAAAAATCCGTTCAAAGTCGAACTTTCAGATGCCAAACCTGAATTAGCTCATAAATTCTTTTTCACTCAATTCAGTAATTTTTCTTTAAAAAAAAAAGTGGGTTTTTATAACATTTCACTGTCAAAACATGAGTAAACACGGAGAAGCAAAAAGAAATCACCTGTAGTCTCCAAACACAGAAATAAGCCTTGTTAACATCTTGGTGTATATATTCTTCTGGACCTTTTTCTATGCATATGTACAAAGGCATGTATTCCCTAAGAATGGGATCCTATCATTCATATTGTTTTGTGACAGCTTTTATTACTTAATCATGGATACCTTTCCATGTTAATATATGTCCTTTTGGATCTTCTTTTTTAATGTCATCTATTATACAGATATCATAATTTAACTAATTCCCTATTACTGAAGGTCTATATTCCTTCTGATAAGTCTGGTGTTATAATGTTATGACAAATGACCTAATATACACATCTTTGTGCACTAGTCCATTTCTTTTTCTTAAAATAAAGTAAATATGATATTTTGGGGTCAAAAGATTTGCACGTTGTGGTAGACCAGATAATGCTTCCCCTCAATGATGTCCACTGCTAATCCCTAGAACCTACCAATAGGATCCCTCACAGACAAAAGGCACTTTTCGGATGTGATCCAGTTAAGGATCCCAAGATAAGGAGATTACCCTGGAGGAATCACAAGGGACCTTCTGAAGGGAAAGAAGGAGGCAGGCGAGCCAGAGATTGCTGAAGAGACCCCAGCACAGACATCCCAGGTGGAGGAGGCAGCCAGGAGCCAAGGAATGCCACTGCATGTAGAAGCTGGAACAGGAAAGCAGACCCTCCCCTGAAGCCTCCAGAAGGCAGGCAGGCCTTTACTTTCATTTGGGAGTCTTCTGACCTCAAGAAGTGTAATACAATAAGTGTGTGTTGTTTTTTTTTGTTTTTTTAAAGATTTTATTTATTTATTTGACAGATAGAGAGCACAAGTAGGCAGAGAGGCAGGCAGAGGGAGAGGGAGAAGCAGACTCCCCGCTGAGCAGGGAGCCCCACGCGGGGCTCAATCCCAGGACCCTGGGATCATGACCTGAGCTGAAGGTGGATGCTTAACCGACTGAGCCACCCAGGCGCCCCTAGTGTGTGTTGTTTTAAGCCACTGAGTTTATGGTTTTTGGTACAGGAGAAACAAGAGACATACACATTGTTACTAAATGTATTTCTTTAGTAAATACGTTACTTTCAAGGTAAACTGTACTTGATAATTCCATACCACCCCCCCTCCCATTTTGCCAGCTAATCCTCTCTGCAGTTGCCACAGGCACACTGTCCCCAAGAAAACGGAATTCACATTTGAGCATCTACCACGTGCCAAGTACTACACTGGGCTGATCTCCCACATTTCTTCCCCTAAACTTGAACGCAAGGACCAACCTCATGTTATTTCACAACTCAACAAACCACCCTTTGAGGAAGTCAAGTGACTTGCCCCAGATTCGTTTATTTATTTATTCAACACACATGGCGAGAGCACCTACTGTCGCAGGGACACTGAAGTTCCAGGCACGCAAGACGCAGCAGTGAGCACGCCGCCGTCCCTGCCCCAGTGCAGCCTGACGCCCAGCGGATCACAGAACTGGGAAGGGAGGGAGCCGGGCTGGGAGCGAGCCCCCCCACTCTACTCACCACAGAACCCCCCAGCCTCTCTTCCCTGTTCTTCTCCGTCCCCCTGCCGACAAATCTCACGACACTTAGGTCACTTTAGATTTAAAATGCCTGAATGTACTCATCACTGCACGTACCGCCAGGCCTGCTGGAATAAGGTCCCCGCCTCCTCTGTGCACTGAGGTACTGCATGAATTCTTGTCCAAGACTCTACCTCTCCCCCACCCAACGCTGGTTTCCAACTCCACAGCAATCGAGGGTGTCTTCCCTGCAAAGGCTTGCTTCCCTCCCACCTGCCTGCCTCCAAGTCCCGTCTGCGGTAAGGTATATTAGGCAAGGGAAAGGAGGGCCTGCACCTAAATAAAGCAGAACTTCACAGGTAAATCCAGAACTCCTTCTGAATCTCACCCAAGCCATTCAGCTAAAGGAAGGAAGGAAATCAGGTCTCTCGCTCTGCAAATCCAAAGAACATCCAGCGTTACTTGTAAACGAGGAAGGGGGGAGCACACCAAACTCACTACTATTTCTGAACCAGCCTCCGGGCAGGAGCCCACAGAGGGCGGCGAGAAGCGGTCCGCTGAGAACGGGCTCCCCCCTGTGCTGACACGAGAAACTGCAACGCTGTCCGCTGCCCGAGGGACTGGCTTCTTTCTTGAGCCAGAGCCAACAGGCCAACAAGGCGCCTCCCCATTTCCGAGTCGGCGAAGGAGAGCAGACACCAGTGAAACAGGCTGTCCTGAGTTTTGAAAGGACAGCAATAAGTGCAAAGTGTGAGCACCCGGTGCCTGCGCACCCACTATGAGCCGTGGCACGCGCCCAGTGCCTGTTCACGGTCTGATTTAGTCACACGGGGCTCTTCTATCCCTATTTTACAGAGGACGACTGCGTAAACGTGTCACAGCCAACACCTGAGGAGCCCGTGGGAGCCCAGGTGGACGTCATCTGAAGCCAGCCGCTGCAATCCTCCTTGACTCTTCCTTTCCGCAAAACCTTTGTGACTCAGGGTCATCTGAGGCATTCCGAGGCTGCTTACTGTGCCGCGGACGCCCTGCAAAAGTGAGCTCCAGTCTGCACACCACCCAACGTCAGTCTCAGCCCAGTTCCACTGGTGCAGAAGCTGGGGCTCAGAGACACGGCGTGGCTCGCTCACAGCGACACAGCAAGTAGCAGAGATTCCCTGGTCCTCCTGCCCCAGACGTAACTGTTCATTCACCCATACCACGGGGCTACCACAACAGGCTCAAGATCTACACCTGAGCAGCGTGAGGTCGGAGGTCACAGATATGAGCATCGGCTCAAACTGGCGACCAGAATGTCCAGAGCAAGCACACAACACCGGGACACGAACTAAGAAAGCCTCGTTCCTGACCCCCAGCAGCCTCCCCAGGCCAAGTGCAAGAGCTCCAGCAGCGTGGAGTTCGGAGCGCTCTCCACACCACTCCAGCTTGCCTCCTCCAGCCCTTCTCAGACTGCCGTACCTCATGACCCAGCCCCACCGCATGACACAGTGTACCTGTCGGTCCGTAAGTGCCAGCACACTGCACCTGCAGACCGCACTGCACCTGCGGACCCCACTGGACTTGAGGACCCCACGTGCACCTGCGGACCCCACGTGCACCTGCAGAACCCAAGTACTTCACTGCACCTGCAGACCCCATTGCACCTGCAGAACCCACGTGCACCTGCAGAACCCAAGTACTGCACTGCACCTGCAGACCCCACGTGCACCTGCAGAACCCACGTGCACCTGCAGACCCCACGTACTGCATTGCACCTGCAGACCCCATGTACACCTGCAGATCCCATGTGCACCTGCAGACCCCACTGCACCCGCAGACCCCACTGCACCCGCAGACCCCACTGCACCCGCGGACCCCACGTGCACCTGCAGAACCCAAGTACTGCACCACACCTGCAGACCCCACTGCACCTGCGGACTCCACTGCACCTGCAGAACCCAAGTACTGCACTGCACCTGCAGACCCCACTGCACCTGTAGACCCCACATGCACCTGCAGAACCCAAGTACTGCACTACACCTACAGACCCCACGTGCACCTGCAGACCCCACTGCACCTGCAGATCCCACGTGCACCTGCAGACCCCACGTACACCTGCAGAACCCAAGTACTGCACTGCACCTGCAGACCCCACGTATATCTGCAGACCCCACTGCACCTGTAGATCCCACGTGCACCTGCAGATCCCATGTACACCTGCAGATCCCAGGTGCACCTGCAGAACCCAAGCACTGCACTACACCTGCAGACCCCACGAACACCTGCAGACCCCACATACACCTGCAGATCCCACGTACACCTGCAGATCCCATGTGCACCTGCAGAACCCAAGTACTGCACTGCACCTGCAGACCCCACGTACACCTGCAGACCCCACGTATATCTGCAGACCCCAAGTATACCTGCAGACCCCACGTACATCTGCGGACCCCACGTACATCTGCGGATCCCACTGCACCTGCGGACCCCACTGCACTTGCGGACCCCACTGCACCTGCAGACCCCATGTACATCTGCAGACCCCACATACATCTGTGGACCCACTGCACCTGTGGACCCCACTCCACCTGCAGAACCCAAGTACTGCAGGACACCTGCAGACCCCACTACACCTGCTGACCCCACTGCACCTGCGGACCCCACTGCACCTGCAGAACCCAAGTACTGCACTGCACCTGCAGACCCCACATACACCTGCAGACCCTACGTACACCTGCAGATCCCATGTACACCTGCAGACCCCAAGTACTGCACTGCACCTGCAGACCCCACGTACATCTGCAGATCTCACTGCACCTGCAGAACCCACTGCACCTGCGGACCCCACTGCACCTGCAGAACCCAAGTACTGCACTGCACCTGCAGACCCCACTGCACCTGCAGACCCCACGTACATCTGCAGACCCCACATACATTTGCGGACCCACTGCACCTGCGGACCCCACTCCACCTGCAGAACCCAAGTACTGCACTGCACCTGCAGACCCCACTATACCTGTGGACCCCACTGCACCTGCAGAACCCAAGTACATCTGCAGACCCCACTACACCTGCGGACCCCACTGCACCTGCAGACCCCACTGCACCTGCACAACCCAAGTACTGCACTGCACCTGCAGACCCCATGTACATCTGCAGACCCCACGTACATCTGTGGACCCACTGCACCTGCGGACCCCACTCCACCTGCAGAACCCAAGTACTGCAGGACACCTGCAGACCCCACTACACCTGCGGACCCCACTGCACCTGCGGACCCCACTGCACCTGCAGAACCCAAGTATTGCACTGCACCTGCAGACCCCACTGCACCTGCAGACCCCATGTACATCTGCAGACCCCACTGCACCTGCAGACCCACATACACCTGCAGATCCCACGTGCACCTGCAGACCCCAAGTACTGCACTGCACCTGCAGACCCCACTGCACCTGCAGACCCCACATACATCTGCAAACCCCACGTACATCTGCGGACCCCACTGCACCTGCAGAACCCAAGTACTGCACTGCACCTGCAGACCCCACTGCACCTGCGGACCCCACGTACACCTGCAGAACCCAAGTACTGCACTGCACTGCAGACCCCACTGCACCTGCGGACCCCACTGCACCTGCAGAACCCAAGTACTGCACTGTACCTGTAGACCCCACACACAGTCAGGAAGGACTGAAATGCTCAGTTTCCTACTGGAGGAAAACCCAAAAAAAGGCTATAGGGATAGCTGCCCCTGCCACCTGCTTCCCAACCACACCTCCTACCTCTCCTGTTCCGGGCTCCTGCTGCGCTCAGTTCCTCATCTTGCCCCAGCTACCACGCTGCTTCCTCTGTGTAGGAGGCTCCTCCATACACTGTCACCTTGTCCAGGCCTGGTGCTCCTTATTAGTCTGAGTTGCATAGAGACTGGACCTGTCTCTTCTGATCTGTATTCCCAGGAGTCCAGTGTGTAATGCACAGGTGTCCCATAATATGTAATGAATAAGAGTAATCCATAAACTCTATGTAGCCTGGCCACCACTGCCAAATTACTCAATTGTGGGAGGAGGGCAGAATCAAAAGCATGAAGGTCTGGCGATGGACAGTGGAAGTGGTTGCTCGACAATGTGAATGTGCGCAATGCCACTGAATTGTACACTGAAAAGTGATTAAAATGGTGAATTTTAGGTTGTGTATTTTTTACCATAATTTTCAAACTAAGTAATTTGTTTAAATGGGGGTGGAACTATGTAGACAAGGAAGATGCACTAATGAAAGGCAGGGGTGCAGCCCCGCCCCATCTAAGACCCTCAACAGATAACAATCCCCCAACCGAACCCCACGCTGATCTACTTCACAGTGACTCCCAGAGTCGACCTGTCCAGGTTCTATCTTAAGGGTGTAAGCCCCTTAGAGAGAGACTGACCTCTTCCAACGCTGAGAGCGCAGCCCAGAGTCCTGAGCCCAGTGCACACTCAGATTAGGAGGACAGTAGCTGCCTCTCATTGTGCAGAGATTGAGTGTCAGGTTTTCTAGAGGTTGTTCTTGCCACTGACTGATAGGGAGACTCAAATCAAGTCTGACGCAGTCTCAGGGCCGAGTGAACCAATACATGAATGAATGAAACACCGAATGAGTGACCGCAGTAATAAATGTCAAAGTGGCAGGCAGCAGGACCAGCGGGTTCACAAAACCATGCTGTTTCTTAAATAGAAGCCGACATTTTAGGGACCATCTGAGTCCTAAAATCACATCAATCTGACTGTACTTAGAAACACACCAAAATTTCCATTAAATTATCATATTCTTTGTTTCAATAAATTGCATCTTAAAGGGAAAATCAAGGGTGGGGGGAGATCAGAATATAATTGCCAGTTCCAATCTCAAGGAATAAGGTCAATGCAAAAGCCCATTAGCTCCAGGCCCAAGAAAAGGGCTGTAAAACGAGAATGGACTTAGAAATCCTATTAGAAAGAAAATTTAGGTTTAATTAACAAAGAGAAATTTTTTGAGAAACTAAAACTACCTCACCTGATGAAATTATCTCAAATAAAGAGCTGCTACCTTAAATCTCCAGTGCAGGAGTGAGTGAGAGCGGGAAATCGCTGTGTCTCCTCGTGGAGCGTGGGACAGACAAGTGCCATGCACCTCCCGCAGCCGGGCTGGCTCTGGGCTGAGGGGACACGAGAATGCGCGAGACCCACTTCCCAGTTCCGACTCATTTCTCCTACTTTGTATCGGCAGACTTCACAACACAGCAGCAGTGTCCACTTGCTGCTTATTGACCCCAGTGGCTCCGAAGCACCTCACAACCTGGCTTCTGCCTACCAGTGTACCCGCTGTGGAAAACTCTCTTAACAGACTTCACGAGGTTGCCAACAACTTCAGGGGATACTTTCCAGTTTTCCTCCCAGAACTCCCTGCCATTAACAGTTTTATCTGTTCTGATGACCCGTGGTTTCCATACCCCACCCTGCCTCGTCCGTCCCTTTCCTGCGCTGCTCTCCACTTCCCCACCCTGCAGACACTGCTGGTGCAGGGCCCCGGCCATCCCCTCCGGCAGGACGGCTCCCCGAGGACCGGGTGCTTCCCCTGCCTGCCACTCACCGCCAGGTCCTTGCTCTGGCTCAGACTTGTCCCAAGCCCTGGACTGTCTGATAACCAGCTACTGCCCTCAAGGCACAGGGACATGACTCGGTGTCCAGGGAAACTCAGGACGGACCTGCCAACATCCCTCTCCACCCCCACCACACCCTGCCAGTCCCAAGGCGGGCCAATTTTCTCTTTCAAATGCCCCTGTAATGCATCTTTTCCCATCCCTCCCTGACGCCTGGTTCAAGACTGCATCATCTCCCTGCCCAGCCTCTGGCAGCCCCAGCTCCTCTCCCTAGTCTCCTGGAGCTCCCAGAACAGTGAGCCCACACGGCACACCTGGCTGTAAGGTCAAGTCCCAGGTGAGCTGGGAGCGAGGCCGCACCTTTGTACAGCATCAGCAGGTGCTTACTGAGCAGCAGACGCCGTGCCAGGATGGACAGACTCAGTCCCGACATCCGCTGTGTGGCTCGGGTCCTGCTGTTCTCCCTGATGCACAGACGAGGAAACTGAACCCACAAAGCTCAAGTGACCGACCTGAGGTCACATCCAGAGGGCAGCAAAGCCCAACTGAACCACGGCCATCGGCCCTGGGCCCTCCCTATCAGCCACTCTCACTTCTGCCTGCTTCGAACATCACCTTTCACCGCTCACCCCCTCAAGACACGCACTCCAGAGACCCACTGCCTTCCTGCTCCCGTTCACTTCCTTGCTCACCCTGCTCCCCGATGCCCCCAGGAACCCAACTCATCCCTTAGAACATGGAGCCCTTACTGCCCCCCCACACACTGCCACCATCAGAGGGTGACCCGAATATCCTGCTCCAGCAGCGAGGCAAGAGGTGGCCAGAACAGAACTCTGACGCGTGTGTGCTACCAGTTACGCAGCACTCTGTCCAGGTGGGGCTTGGCTGGGCGTCCACAGGGATGCCATCA
>NC_138372.1:167804792-167828062 GCF_054177405.1 Leptonychotes weddellii
GGGAAGGAGGTGTCCTGCTCGCTCATGGACGTGGCGTCTTTAGCATTCATAGTAGCCCGTCCAAGTGATCGTGGTAACTTAAAGTTTTCAGTAACTTTTTTATGGAAGTGAATTTGACTTGACACAAAATGAACCATTTTAAAATGAGTAATTCAGTGGCAGTTAATGTATTCACAATATATTGTCCAACCATCACTCCATCCAACTGCAGAACATTTTCATCACCCCAAAAGGAAACCTCACACCCATTAAGCAGCTGCTCCTCACACCAGCAGCCCCGCCCCTCATAAACTACCCATCTGTAGTCTGTCTTCATGGATTTACCTGTTCTGTAGATTTCATGTAAATGCAATCCTGTCCTTTCACGCAGCGTGTTTTCAAGGGTCATCTGTGTTGTAGCACATGTCAGTATTTTATTCCTTTTTAGGGCTGAAGAACAGTCCACTTTGCATTTTTATCCATTCACCCAATGGTAGGGGTTTCCACCTTTTGGCTGCTGTGAACACCAGTGTCCAGGTATCTGTCTGAATACCCCTTATCGATTCTCAGGTATAAACCCAGGAGTGGAATCGCTGGGTTACACGGTAACTAATTTTATGAGGAACTGTTGGACTCTTGTCTACAGCATCTGCACCACTGACAACCCCACAAGACGCAAGCAGGTCCCAACATCTCCACATCCTCACCCAACACTTGTTTTCCATTTTGCTGATAATAGCCGTCCTGGTGGGTGTGAGGCGGTACTTCATTGTGGTTTTGATGTACGTTCAAAAATTACTTTTGATTACAAGTATAATCAGTGTCCACTGTTAGAAACAAATGAATTTTCCCAGACTCCTTCTGGGCTCATGTTTCACCCTGTACTGACCTCATGCATTGTTGGTCCACCTGCCTGTCTCCCTCGGGGACTCTGACCCCTGGAGACAGTTCAGAGCAGTATCTCCAGTGTCTACTTACTCATTCAACAAGTAGTTATTAAAAGCCTCCTCCATCCCAGGCACCAGTCAAGACATTCAGGGTACAAAGAGGAAATCAAAAAATGCATGGAGACAAATGAAAATGAAAACACAACAATCCAAAATCTTTGGGACACCACAAGAACTGTTCTAAGAGGGAAGATTATGGCAATACAGGCTGACCTCAAGAAGCGAGAACAATCTCAAATAACCAAACCTTACACCTAAAGCAGCGAGAAAAAGAACAAAGCCCAAAGCCAGTAGAAGGACATAATAAAGATTCAAACATAATAAATAAAATAATAAATGAAAGACTAAAATATAGAAATGATGAAACCAGGAACTGGGTCTTTGGAAAGTCAAAGAAAATTGATAAGCCTCTAGCCAAACTCATTAAGAAAAAGAGGGGATTCAAATAAAATCAGAAATGGAGAAATGACAACCAACACCACAGAAATACAAAGGATTTTAAGAGACTATTATGAAAAATTATACACCAACAGACTGGACAACCGGGAAGAAATGGATAAATTCCTAGAAACATAAGCTTTTAAAACTAAATCAGAAAGAAATAGAAAATTTGAACAGATGGGGGTGCCTGGGTGGCTCAGTCAGTTAAGCATCTGCCTTCGGCTCACGTTATGATCCCAGGGTCCCGGGATCAAGACCCACATTGGTCTCCCTGCTGAGCAGGGAGCCTGCTTCTCCCTCTCCCTCTGCCACTCCCCCTGCTTGTGCGCTCTCTTTCTCTCTCAAATAAATAAAACCTTAAAAAAAAGAGAAAGCAAGAAAATTTGAACAGATGGATTACTAACAACAAAATTGAGTCACTAATCAAAAAACTCCCAATAAACAAAGTCCAGGACCAGACAGCTTCACAGATGAATTCCATCAAACATTTAAAGAAGAGTGAATACCTATTCTTCTCAAATTATTCCAAACAACAGAAGAGGAAGGAAAGCTTCTAAATTCGCTCTATGAGGCCAGCATTATCCTGATACCAAAACCAGATAAAGACACTACAAAAAAATACTACTACAGGCCAGTATCTCTGATGAACATAGATGCAAAAATCCTCAACAAAATATTAGCAAACTGAATCCAACAATACATTTAAAAAAAAAATCATTCACCATGATCAAGTGGGATTTATTCCCAGGATACAAGCGTGGTTCAATATTCCCAAATCAATCAACGTGATACATCACATCAACAAGAGAAAGGATAAAAACCATATGATCATCTCAATTGATGCAGAAAAAGCATTTGACAAAATACAACATCCAATCATGATAAAAATTCTCAACAAAGTAGGTTTAGAGAGAACATACCTCAACATAATAAAGGCTATATATGAAAAACCCACAACAAATGTCACACTCAGTGTTGAAAAACAGAGTTTTCCCCCTAAGATCAGGAACAAGGCAAAGATGTCCACTCTCACCACTTCTTTTCAACATAGTACTGGAAGTCCTAGCCACAGCAATCAGACAAGGAAAAAAAAAACAAAAAACAAAAAACCACAGGCATCCAAAGTGGTAAGAAAGAAGTAAAACTTTCACTACTTGCAGATGACATGATACTATGTATACAAAACCCTAAGGACTCCACCAAAAAAACTAGAATTCAGTAAGGTGGTAGGATACAAAATTAATATACAGAAATCTGTTGCATTTCTATACTTATCATGATAGCAGAAAGAGAAATTAAGAAAACAATCCCACTTCCAACTGCACCAAAAATAAAATACCTAGAAATAAACTTAACCAAGGAGGTGAAAGTCCTACTCCAAAAACTATAAAACATTGAAGAAATTGAACATGGCAAACAAATGGAAAGATATTCCATGTTCATGAATTAGAAGAACCGATATTGTTAAAATGCCCATACCATCCAGAGCAAACTACAGATTTAATGCAATCTTTATTAAAACACCAACAACATAGTTCACAGAACTAGAACAAATAATCCTAAAATTTGCATGGAACCACAAAAGACCCTGAATAGCCAAAGCAATCTTGAAAAAGAAACTTGCTAGAGATTCCACAATCTCAGATTTCAAGATACACTGCAAAGCTGTCATCATCAAAACATTATGGTACTGCCACCAAAACACACATAAATCAATGAAACAGAATAGACAGCCCAGAAATAAACCCACAACTATACAGTCCAACAATCCTCAACAAAGCAGGAAAGAATATCCAATGGGGAAAAGACAGTCTCTTCAACAAGTATGCTGGGAAAACTGGACAGCTACATGTGAAAGAATGAAAGTGGACCACTTTCTCACATCACATACAAAAATAAATTCAAAATGGATCAAAGACCTAAACGTGAGACCTGAAACCATAAAACATAGGCAAAAAACATCTAGAAGAAAACATAGGCAGTAATTTTTTTGACATTGGCCATAGGAACATTTTTCCAGATGTGTCTCCTGAGGTAAGGGAAACAAAAGCAAAATTAAACTTACTGGGCCTACATCAAAATAAAAAGGTTTCACACAGTGAAGGAAACCATGACAAAAGGGTAACCTACTGAATGGGAGAAGGTATTTGCAAATTATATATCTAGTAAGGGGTTGATATCCAAAATACACAAAGAACTTCTATTTAACATAATTTAACACCAAAAAACCAAACAATCCAATTAAAATGGGCAAAAGACATGAATAGACATTTTTCAAAAAAAGACATCCAGATGGCCAACAGACATATGAAAAGAGACTCAACATCTCTAATCACCAGAGAAATACAACTCAAAACCACAATGAGATACCACCTCACACCTGTCAGAACGGCTAAAATCAGACACACAAGAAACAAGTGTTGGTGAGGATGTGGAGAAAAAGAAACCCTCATGCACTGTTGGTGGGAATGCAAACTGGTGCAGCCACTGTGGAAAACAGGATGGAGTACTGAGGTTCCTCAAAAAATTAAACACAGAAATACCGTATGATCCAATAATTCTATTACTGGACATTGATCCAAAGAAAACAAAAACACTAATTTGAAAAGATACACGCACCTCTATGTTCACTGCAGCATTATTCGCAAGAGCCAAGATATGGAAGCACCCCAAGTGTCCATCAACAGACGAAGGGATAAACAAGATGTAGTAATGTATAATGGAATATTACTCAGCCATACAAAGAGTAAAATCTTACCATTTGCAACAACATGGATGGAACTAGAGGGTATTATGCTAAGTGAAATAAGAGAAAGAAATACCATATGATTTCACTCATATGTGGAATTTAAGAAATGAGAGAAAAACCAGACTCTTAAATTTAGAGAACATACTGGTGGTTGCCAGAGGGTAGGTGGGTGGAGGGATGGGGGAAACAGATGATGGGGATTAAGAGTATACCTATCTTGATGAGCACTAAGAAACATACAGAATTGTTAAATCACTGTACTGTACACCTGAAACTAAGATAACACTTATGTTAATTACATCTGAATAAAAAGACACTCAGGGCTCAGCAGTGAACAAAACCTCATCCTTACCCTGACAGAAGGTACACATCACTTCTAGTGAAGGAGACCCACAATGAACTAGGCAATGCATAGCAGGTAGTCAGGGCTACAAAGAAACGGCAGGGCAGGAGAGTGAATGCACCTGGAGCTACATGGCCTGGCCTCTCAGTCCATCTGTCCCAGCTTTATAGGGAGGACCAGACAGGGGGGCAAGAAATGCCCCAGAAGGAATACACACTCAACTTGAAAGACAGTGCAGAATCAGCCAAGAGCCCCCTAACTCTCATCAGCAGCTCTTACTGTAGGATTCCCAACGGTCCAGGTCCAAGGCTGAAGGCACCATCCCCCGCCCGACCTGTGCACATGCACATCCGTGTTAGCAGAAGGAGTCACTAAGACCAGCACGTGGCAAATCCCTTCAGTGGAGGAACAGAAGCAGCAGCAAAGAGCAAGATTCTGCAAATAGGCAAGAACCAAGCAACAGTGGAACCAAACAGATTCGAAAACAAAAATGGCCCAAATGTGAATTTTACATCACTTTTTTAAGCAGTTTATTAGAAACAAATTACTGGGTGAATTCTCCTTGGTTGCTGTTTTAATGAGTGGAAGTCCCATCAGGATACTCCGTTTTCGAGGCCTGGAAACGGCGATGGGGTGTGGAGGGGGCGGTGAGGAACAGCAGAAGCTACAGTGGGACTGTCCCCTACTTCACACATGTCAGAGCCATCAGCTTTGATTTTTCTCAGATGCCATGCTAGGCACCGTACAGAATCCTCACATCACCCTATAAAAGGACACATAGTTATACCTGTTCTCTGGGTAAGGAAACGTAGTTCACAGAAGCAAAATCCAGCTACGGCCACTTGCCACTCGGTGAATCAGCACAACAGCCCCACAGCTAGATGCCGAGTCCACGCTCCCTGCTTGCTGCCCTCTGAAGCATTTGCTGAGCATCTGTCACATGCCAGCATTGTGGGAGGAAGGGAGACAGTCCTTACCCTTCAGGAATTCAACTTCCAATTGTGAAATGAGTAAGTCACAGGGACGTAATGTACGCAGAGGGAACACGGTAATATTGCCCTAACTGTGATGACAGATGGTAACTAGACCCATCGTGGCGATCACCTGCTAATGTATATAAAAAAAATCAACTCTCTCTGATGTACACCTGAAACTCATAGGTCATTGTGTCAATTATACTTCAATTTAAAAATCTAATTAGGGGAGAGGGAGTAAAGATGTCCGAGTAGTAGGGGGTCCCTGGGCTTGCCTCATCCCCCGAACACAGCTACATCACCATCAAATCATTTTGAACACATAGGAAATCGATCTGAGGATTAAGAGAACAATCTGCACAATTAGAGGGAGAGGACATGGCAGGTACAAGGTGCGGAGACATGAACTGGGGGAGAGAAAAGCAGAGGTGCTGCAGAGGGGAGGGACCCCTTTTCGTGGAAAGAGAAAGAGAGAGTGGGAGAGATAGCAGCGCATCAGGTTTAAGCAAAAAAAACACTCCCCCAAAACCACTGATTGGGGAATCGTGAGGAAGTATTGCAAGTTTTTACAAACAGTGGAGCTCACATTCTAAGGTTTTAGAAGTCCACGCCATTCGTCGGAGTCAAACCAGGCAGGCAGTGGTGCTCCTGGGGATAGGGAGGGTGGAGGCCCAGGAACAGGCAGCGTGGTATAGGGAGAGAACGCTCCCCCTCCTGGAGTACATTTGGAAGAGGGTATAGTGCCTCTCCAGGGACAAAAGGCCCACCAGGCAGCATCAGCAAGGGACAAAAGCACACACAAAAGGGAGATAACCTGGTCGCAGCTTCCCACTGTGCTTCATAGACTCCAAGCACCTGTGCGGCCCGGCGACTGCTTTTCTGGGACAAAATGGCACCAGACACATCGCTGCGAGGCTCTCCTCCAGAGCAGGGAGCAGGGGAGTGGGTCCATGCCCTGCCGGGCCCTTTAAGAGTTGGAGTTTTGAACCAGCCATGGGCCAGAGATGAAACACAGAACTGTGGCACAGGGAGCCGATGGCCAGGAACAGATAGGTTAAGGGCAGGGATCTCATGAAAGCCCGAAACACAGGAGAGGAGATTGTTCACTTTTCTGTCAGGGCCTCCTGAACAGCGGCAGGTGCGAGCTCCCCTCCCGGGGGAACAGAGGGCAGAGTGATGCCATCTTCCACCCCTGCCTGCCACCAGTATGATGGGACTTCAGAGAGAAACACAGCATCTCCAGCGGAGGCTGGAGCCGCTTACCCCAAGCCCCGCCCCCTGCGCCCAGCAGGAGCATCTTTACTAGGGTAGGTGTGACTATGAGCCGGCACAGTGGGCCTCTCCCCCAGAGGACCAGCACAGGTCCCCTACATGCACCAAGTCTACTGATCACAGAGTGCTCCAAAGCATCAGCTTCAGTTCCAGTCTTCCCCCTTTCCCTTTGGGAATCAGGCTTATAGTTTTTTGCTTATTTATTTTTTCATTTCCTTTTCTCTTTTTTTGGATCAGGCACTTTTTTTTTCCTTTTTTTTTCTTTGGAATTAGGCTTATAGTTTTTTTGTTTTTCAGTTTGGGGTTTTTTGTTCCTTTTCCTTTTCTCTTTTTTGGATAAGGTTTTGTTTTTGTTTTTAACCAGGCTTATTTTAACAAACAAATCAAAGCACACCTACTTGAAGGTCCAAACACTCCCCACAGCAAGCAAGGAGGAATTCTGTAGAGGACCGACCTATGGGAAAGAGCAACCAAACACAACAGCAGAGTGCACACAGCAAACAGGAGAAATAGCTCCTGAAGTGCCAGGCCCTGGACAGTGTAGCATCTCTTCTTAATATAGCATTACTCTCAGGAGCAGGAAACATAGCAAGCTTTCATAATATGCAAAAGACAGAAACCCAGACATAATGATAAGATGGAGGAATTCACCCCAAAAGAAAGATCAAGAAGAAATCACAGTCAGGGATTTGCTCAAAACAGATACAAGCAATATACTTAAACTAGAATTTAGAACAACCGTCATAAGAATACTAGCTGGGCTTGAAAAAAGCATAGAAGACACTGGAGAAACCCTGGCTGCAGAGATAAAAGATCTAAAGACTAGTGAGGCCAAAATAAAACACCCTACATGAGAGGCAAAACTGAGTGGATGTAATCACAATGAGGATGGAAGAATCAGAGGAACATAGAAGTGATACAGAAGATAAAATTATGGAAAATAATGATGCTGAAGAGGAAAAGGAAACTATTAGATCAGGAAAGTAGTCTTAGGGAACTCAGTGATTCCACAAAGCACAATAATATCCGTATCAAATAAGTCCCAGAAGAAGAAGAGCAGGAATAGGGGGCAGAAGGTTTATTTGAACAAATTATAGCTGAGAACTTCCCTAATCTGGAGTAGGAAACAGGCATTCAAGTCCAAAAGGCACAGAGAATCCCCCTCAAAATCAACAAAAACAGGACAACACCACAACACATCATCATGAAACTTGTAAATATAAAGATAAAGAGAGAATTCTGAAAGCAGCTCAAGACAAAAGGTCCTTAACCTAAAAGGGTAGGCACATAAGGCTGGCAGCAGACATGTCCATAGAGACCTGGCAGGCCTGGCACAATATATTCAACGTGCTAAATGGGAAAAATATGCAGCCAAGAATACCTTATTGAGCAAGTCTGTCATTTAGAATAGAAGGAAAGATAGTTTCCAAGACAAGCAACACTAAATCAGCCCTGTAAGAAATATTAAAGGGGACCCTTTGAGTGGGAAAGAGCCCAAAAGTAACAAAGACCAGAAAGAAACAATCTACAGGAACAGTGACTTTACAGGCAATACAATGGCACTAATTCATACCTCCCAATAATTACTCTGAATGTAAATGAACTAAATGCTCCAATCGAAAGACATAGGGTATCAGAATGGATTAAAAAAAAAAAAACACCCATTGATACGCTGCTTATAAGAGACTCATTTTAGACCCAAAGACACCTCCAGATTGAAAGTGAGGGGATGGAAAACCATTTACCATGCTAATGGACACCAAAAGAAAGCTGGAGTAGCCATCCTTATATCAGACAAACTAGAGTTTAAACCAAAGACTGTAATAAGAGATGAAGAAGGACACAATATCATAATTAAGGGGTCTATGCAACAAGAAGATCTAACAATTGTAAATATTTATACCCCCAACTTGGGAGCACCCAAATATATAAATCAATTAATAATAAACTTAAACTCATTGATAACAATACAATAGTAGTAGGGGACTTTAACACCCCACTCACAGCAATGGACAGATCATCTAAGCAGAAGACCAACAAGGTAACAAGCTTTTTGAATGACAAACTGGGCCAGGTAAAATTAACAGATATATTAAGAGCATTTCATCCTAAAGCAGAATACATATTCTTCTCAAGTGAACATGGGATGTTCTCCAGAAGAGATCATATACTGGGTCACAAATCAGGCCTCAACCAGTACAAAAAGACTGAGATCATACCACGCATATTTTCAGACCACACTATGAAACGTGAAGTCAACCACAAGAAAAAATCTGGAAAGACCACAAACACACAGAGGTTAAAGAACATCCTACTAAAGAATAAACAGGTTAACCAGGAAATTAAAGAAAAAATGTAAAAAATACATGGAAGCAAGTAAAAATGAAAACATGACAGTCTAAAACCTTTGGGGTGCAGCAAAGGCGGTCCTAAGAGGGAAGTATATAGCCATACAGGCCTTCCTCAAGAAGCAAGAAAAGTCTCAAATACACAACCTAACCTTACACCTAAAGGAAGTGGAAAAAGAACAGCAAATAAAGCCTAAAACCAGCAGAAGAGAAATAAAGATTAGAGCAGAAATAAATGATGCAGAAATTAAAAAAAAAAACAAAAAACAGATCAACGAAACTAGGAGCTGGTTCTTTGAAAGAATTAACAAAATTGATAAACCCCCAGCCAGACTTAAATCAAAAAGAAAAGAGAAAGGACTCAAATAAATAAAATCACGAATGAGAGAGGACAGATCATAACCAACACCAAAGAAATACAAACAATTATAAGAGAATATTATAAGCAATTATCTGCCAACAAATTGGGCAATCTGGAAGAAATGGATAAACTCCTAGAAACATATAAACTACCAAAACTGAAACAGGAATAGAAAATGTGAACAGACCCATAACCACTAAAGAAATTGAATCAGTAATCAAAAATCTCCCAACAAACAAGAGTCCAGGGCTGGATGGCTTCCCAGGAGAATTCTACCAAACATTTGAAGAAGAGTGAATACCTGTTCTTCTGAAACTGTTCCCAAAAAAAACAGAAATGGAAGGAAAACTTCCAAACTCATTCCATAAGGTCAGCATTTCCTTGATCCCAAAACCAGAGACCCCACTAAAAAGGAAAATTACAGACCAATATCCCTAATGAACATGGATGCAAAAATTCTCACCAAGATACTAGCTAATTGAATCGAACAGTACATTAAAAATCCAATTAGGGAGACAGATATCAAAATATGAGGTATAGTGGAATGAGTCACACGAGGCTCCAGGAACACGCGGTAGGGCATGAGGAAGGAGCCCAGGGAGAAGCTGACAAGAGTCAGAAGGAGTCCTCACAAGGAGACTGTGAAGGCATCTCTGAAGGAGAGCACGGAGGACATGGGTCACTCACAGTCCAACATCCATTCATGCTGCTTCTGATAACCATGTCCCCACTATCCTCACCAGAACACCCCACCCAGCACCTAGTGCACGTGCTCGGGGTGGGAATTACCCAGACTCAAGGTGGGCCTGAAGCTCAGGACTAGCCAATGCCAACCTCCATCAATCTTGGGCAGGTGGCTGGGGATGGGGAGGCAGGACCAAGATTTTTAGTTAAGGGAAGTGCATGCCCTTTTCCATCATCTTAAACCTAGGGGAACACAGGCCTGCCAATTCTGGCTGGCCACATTTCCACCACAGGGATGCTGAGATATCAATATGCTATCAATCTGCAGTAAACAGAGAAGAGAGTTAAGAGAGGATGCCTGAATCCGAAAATAAATCTACACCTATACTTTCCCATTAAATGAGCCAGTCAATTACCTCTTTTGAGTGAACCACTTATGGCTGGGGTTTCTGCCACGAGCAGCATCAAGAATCCTGCTAGAGAAATCCAGACTCACGACGAGTGCGTGGCTGTAGGGAAGAGGACTGACAGCGTGGCTGCAGACCTAGCCATTTGTTTCTATAGAACTGTGACCAGAGAGAGGGAGATAAGACCAAGAGCTGGGAAAGGGGACAGCAGGGAAGGAAGATGGACCCACTCGGGCCCTCCAGACTCAGCCTTCTGCTCCAAGCCTGTGTTTCCCAGAGTTCAATCCTGTAGCTTGCAGGGACTTCACACAGCCATTGGGGAGGTGACACTCTGAGTCCCATCTGGACCTTCTTTCTTACACAGCTTCTTCAAGAGCTCAGGCAGTGAGGGAGAAGCAATTAACAGGTCACCATTTGGGCATTTCTGGGTCTCTGGCTACACGATCAAAATGTCCTCCTCCATCTTACCATCCTTATGCATAAATATTAGGGACAAAACTATCACTAAAAACAGAAACAGACAGGTGGCAGTGTATATAAGTGAGGGGAAATAATCCTTTAAAAGAACATAGAAAAAACTACTAAGTAAATGTTCAAACATTACTCATTTATTCACCCATTGCAAGCATGGTTGAATTTCTACTATACGTATATAGAAAGTCAACTCGGCAACTGAAGATTAATTCCTCTGGAAGAACAGAAGTAAAAACTTTACTTAGAAGTCACTGAGGGTCTTTGTGATTATGCTTACAGCTGTGTCCTGTTTAATCTTTAAGAGTTATTAATAGCAGGAAATATAAATAGCGATGTATAAAAGTAACCTCCAGCATCAGAGCACAGAGGAGGCGAGGTCCTCCCCACAAAGCTCCCCCACTCCCTGATGACACCACGCACACGAACCCCTGACACCGCAGCTGTGGGGAGAGCAAGCCGGGGACCCAGTGCCCACTCCTGACATCGCTGTGCTGAATCCTGGTGCAGGAAGGAAGGAATATTTAGACCTCTTCGTGCATTAAAAGTCACATTCCGGTGTAGGGTATGACCACACTACACCAAGGCACTCTGTGCAGGAATTACCCATCCGAGGTGCTAAGGAACAAAGATGCAGAATACAAGGTCTCTGTCTTCAAGGAGGGCCTGGATAGCGGAGAGGACAGAAGAGCAGCACGAATGACAACTGCTTGCAGCCAGAGTGCGAGAAAGGCTGAGGTGGCGTCTGAAGGATCAGTCAGCAATCACTGGAGTTCAGTGCAGTACCCGCGACCTCCCAAGTGCACACAGCGGCGCAGAGCACAAAAGAGCAATGGCTGCCTTGTTCAGGAAGGGAAGGAAGAGGTGAGGAAGTGACCCTGGCTAGACCTGAAGGCAGGAGCACACCTGAAACACAGCAGAATGTGGCCGGGCGTTGTGAGCTGGTAAGGAGTGCTCCCTGAACAAGAGGAAAAGCCACAGGAGATAAGAGGGAAAAGCCAGAATTGTGTCAGGTTGAAAAAGAGCTTTGATGTTCTTTTAGCTTAAACCATCTCTGGCAGACAATGGGAGGGGATTTAAGAAAAGAATATCCTAATTAAATTTGACTTTTATAAGAGATATGGTAATAACAACAGCAGTTGACATTTCCTGGGCATTTGGCTAAACGCTTAGCACTATGCTAAATGCTTTCTGTGGGACTGAAGTCTCCCGCACGCAGCAAGCACACCACAATGGGAGCTACTGCTATTACTAAAACTAATGCCCCTGATAAACCTACAAGGAAAGTCCTAACATTCCCAGTTGTACAGACAGCTAAACTGAGGTTTGGGGAAATTAATAGTAATTTGATCAAGGTCAACTGCTACCAAGTACTCTGCCAAAACAGCCTCTGAGCCACTGCATTTTGGCAGTGTTGAGCAGAGAATGGACTGGAGGAGAAGAAACAGTAGCCAGGGGGCCAGTTAAAAGGTTCACAATGGTCGGAGCCAAAAATCATGGAGCCTTCATGCAGGAGACAGTGGCTATGGAGACAAACCTACTGAAAAGTCATGTCCTACCCTGAAGAGGCAAAGACAATGCTACCATTCTATGAATCTGCAGTTTTAGTAGGCTTATACTGACCTACACACAACCTATTAACTGATGAGATTTTCGATTAATGCTTTACAATTTCAAGAAAGGAGGGAAGTAGAAGAGACAGGTGCATCAGGGAAATCACAGACCAGAGTCCTTGGGTTAAAGACATCTTCTGCTCAGCCCTCTCAACATCTTATCCAAAATCAGTGACTGACTTGCCTACCACACAACTCCAGCCGGTGACCTGCTTGCCTCCTGCAAGCACTTGCTAGCCCTGGCCTAGGATAGGTCTATAGGTCAGGGCTTGAACGTAGCTATTCACTCACTAAGAATATTTACAAGGGAAACATATTTGCATGAGATGAAAGGGGGTGCTCTAGATATGCTTCAAATTCTGGCTCTGCAGCTTACTATATGTGGAAGTGGTCAGGGACTCAGCTCTCTTACTTCCCAGGCCTCTGATTACACCAGCAACTGTAAAATGGAGTTATTGTGAGCATCTGGCCCAGCACAGATGACATGTGGCAGAAGCCTAGTGAATGGCAGCACATTATTGTAATTATTAACCAGAAGATGTGAGTGGGGTGGGGTGGAGTAAAGGGCAAGAAGAGAACTGGAGAAGAAACAAGGTTTGGCTTTATGATTTCTTTTTTGAAATGGAGGTATAATTCACACACCACACAATTCACTCTTTTAAAGTGTACAATTCAGCAGCTTTTAGCATATTCAGAAAATTGTGCAACCATCACCACTATCTAATTTCAGAATATTTTCACCACCCCAAAAAGAAATCCTGTACCCATTTGCAATCATTCTGAACTCCCCTTGCCTTCCCCGCAAACTCCCTAGCAACCACCAATCTGCTTTCTGTCTCTATGGATTTGCCCACTCTGGACATTTCCTATGAATGAAATCACGCAACACGTGACCTTTTGAAACTGGCTTCTTTCACCGAGCATGATATCTTCAGGACTCTTCATGGTGTGGCAGGGATCAGTACTTTGCTTCTTTTATGGCTGAACAATATTCCACCACATGGACACACAACAGTTTGTGTCTCCGTGCATAACCTGATGGGCATCCGGATGGTTTCCACTGTGGGGGTTTTGTGAGTACAGCTCCTACAGACACTGTTGCCCACGTGCGTGTGCGCACACGTGTTTCCAGCTCTCAGGGGTACACACCTTGGGGCGGAACTGCTGAGTCACGAGGTAACAGTGTAGTTGTGGGGGTTCTTTTTGAAGAACTGCCAAAGTGTTTTCCAATGCAATGGCACTATTTTCGACTATGACCTAAAGTCAAGGACATTTAAAAATCTCTTTACAGTTTCACAGAAGAGAAAAATGTGGTAGTGGTGGTTTTGGTGTTGCCTGGCTTCAGAATCCATGTGATTTCCAACTGATACCCCCTCGCCACATTTCTATGGAAAAACAGCACACACAGCTAACAGGACATCAGCCAACAAAAGGATGCCAAAAATATTCATACTATCGTTTCCAAAACAGCTGGTTTTGAATCATGAATGTCTATTATGTTGACAGTGATGAGATTTTTTTTTTCTTTGAGAGAAAGGGAACAAGAAGAAACTGGCAAAGTTCTCACGTGAGTTTCTTAGGCTTATGCAGTAGCGTGCCTTAGTTTATCATGCAACCAAAGCAAGCAACAGTGCTGCTCAACTTAAAGGCCCAGCCAGACTCTGGGAGGTGGGGTGGGTCACCCAAACAGGAAAAAAAAAAAAAACTGATGTCAAAGAGATTAAAGGCTCACATCTCCAAAGTAAATTCCGCTTGCTGATAAGACCAATTCTAAAAAACAGAGAAGTAACCCTAGTCTTAAACACACACTGACAATAGCTGAAGATATGCACATGAAACAACAGAATCTAAATGACTTCCCTGGGTTTTAATTCTGACACTGCCATGATGCAGCTGAATAATCCAAAGCAAATACTTATGTCATCTAAGCTTCAGCCTTTTTGCAGATACACCTTGTGATAGGTGCAACCACGTTACCGTAGCTTCTGAAATGCAGTGCTGATTCTTTATTTGCACAGCAAACATCCACTAAGATCAGAAGATTGCACACAGGAGGCAATTAATCAATTGAAACTATTATAATAAATACACACTTAAATTAAGCAATGAATATCCATGCCAACGCTGGGCTGTGCTCAGGGGATAGACACATAAAAGACATTCCTTGCTCTCAAGAAGCTGAAAGTCTGATGGGGGAAGCAAGGAGGAAAGAAATTACAACTCACTGTGTGATGAGTATTATGATAAAGAAAAACACAGGGTGCAATGAACACCTCAGTGGGTTGAACGGTGAGGGAAGATAGTCAAAGACTGCTCTGAACACAGGAAGCTTCTTTTAATCAATTTTATTAATAAGCAACATGCAATAAAACGCCACCATATTAAGTGCATAGAACCACCGCCTTTAACAAATGGGTTTACTGCTGTAACCACCAGCACAATTAACATACAGATCGCGCATTTCCGTGATCCCTAAAAGTTCCTTCTTGCCTCTTCCCCAACAATGTTAGTGAGTGCCCCACCCACAGCCCCCAGCAACCAATGACCTGCTTCCTGGTCATTACAGTTTGGTTTTATACATTCCAGAATTCCTTGTAAATCGAATCATACAGTATGTATTCTTTGGGTCTGGCTTCTTCAGCAGAGCATAGTGTTTTTGAGATTCATCTGTGTTGTTGGGCACAGTAGCTCCTATCTTCTCATTGCCAAGTTGAAGCCCATTATATGGGTATATCACACTTCGTTCCTTCACTTACCTGTTCGTGGACTCTTGTGGTTTTCCAGTTTGGGCTACTATGAATACAGCCACTATGAATGCAGTCGAATCCCCTTGTGGATCTAGGTTTTCCCTTTTCTAGGGTAAATACCCAAAGTAGAACTGCTGGGCCTTGGGTAACTCTGTAAGAAATGGCTAAGTAGTTCTCCCAATCATTGTACTACTTTACATTCTCATCAGCAATGAAATTCTGGCTCCTCAACATCCTCACCAACACTCAGGACCATCACTTTAAAAATTCTCCTCAGGGTGCCTGGGTGGCTCAGATGGTTAAGCGTCTGCCTTCAGCTCAGGTCATGATCCCAGGGTCCTGGGATCAAGTCCCGCATCGGGCTCTCTGCTCCTTGGGAGTCTGCTTCTCCCTCTGCCTCTCTCTCTCTCTCTGTCTCTCATGAATAAATAAGAAAATAAAAAAATAAAAAAAAAATAAAAATTCTCATCATTCTAACAGGTGCATTATGGGATCTCCTTGGGGCCCCAGTTTGCATTTCCCTACTGACGACTGCTACTGAGTTTCTCATGAGCTCATTTGTCATCAATTTATCCTCCTTGGTGAATTAGATGGTCAATCCTTTGCCTCTGATAAAAAATCAGGTTCTTTATCTTACCGAATTGTAAGAGTTGTATATGTATACTCTACATACAAGTCCTTTAACAGATAGATTTTGCAAATACTGACTCCAAGGTTGAGGTTTGTGTTTCATTTCCTTAAAAATGGATCTCAACAAGCTGAAGGTTTTGATTTTGATCAAGTCTAATTTCTTATTTTGTCCTTTATGCTTCATGACTTTTGTGTCCTAAGAAATCTTCACCTGTCCCAGGACCAAATGTTTTTTTCTAGACACTTGTTGACCACTTTATATTTAGGTCTATGATCTATTTTGTATTAATTTTTCTGTGTGAGGTAAGGGTAGAAGTTAATTTTTCACATACTGATAATTAACTGTTCCAAGATCGTTTATTGCAAAAGTTCATCCTTTCCCCCCTTTGAATTACCTTGGCACATTTGCCCAAAATCAACTGATTGCACATGGATGGGTCTATAGCTAGATTCCCTATTTTGTCCCCAGTAATCTATGTGTTTATCCTTATGCCAATACCACACTGTCTTGATGACTAGAGCTTTGTTGTCTGGGATAGGTCAGGTCCTGTGCACTTCCATATGAATTTTAGAGCCAAGCAATGATCTCTTTAGAAAATAAGCCTGCTGGAATTTTGATTAGAACTACACTGAATCTAAGAATCAAGCTGGCAAGAACTGCCATCTTAATATTAGGTATTACAATTCATGAACATGTGTATCTTTTGGCTTCCTTCTATTTATTTGGGTCTTTATTTTCTCAGGGAAAATAAATCTTTTGTAATTTTTGATTTGCAGTTCTCACACATCTTTTCTTAAACACACTCCTAGTATACCTAGGATATGTCTTTTAACTGGCATGGTATTTTAACTTCATCTTCTAAATGTCCATTAATAGTATATAGAAAGAATACCGATTTGTGGGGGCACCTGGGTGGCTCAGTTGGTTGAGCATCTAACTCTTGATTTTGGCTCAGGTCATGATCTCAGGGTTGTGAGATCGAGCCCCACATCAGGCTCTGTACTGGGCATTGAGCCTGCTTAGGATTCTCTCTCTCGCCCCTCCCCTCGCTTGTTCTCTCTCTCTCAAAGAAAAAAAAAAATATATTGATTTTTGTATGTTGACCTTGTACCCTGTTACCCTGCTATATTACCTTCATTACTTTAGTACACTGTAAATTCCTTAAGATTTCCTATGTACATGATCATGTTTTCTGTGAATTAAGTTTTACTTTTCCCTTTCCAATCTGTGGCCTTTTATTTCTTGTTCATTCCTGATGGCACTAGCTAGACTTTTTGGTACAATGTTAAATACAAGTAGTAAGAGTAAGCACCCTTGTTTCTCACCAACCCTAGGAGGAAAGCATCTACCACTTAGTACCACATTAACTACAGACTTCCCTGTGGATGCCCATCAGCCAACTGAGCAAGTTTCCTTCTGTGTCTAATTTACTGAGTACTTTCCTATCATTAACGTGTGCTGTGTTTTGTCAAGGCTTTTATATATATATAACTGATATGATTGTGGTTTTTATTCTCCTTCATTCTATAAATATGGTAAATTATACTAATTAAATTTTGAATAGTTAACCAACCTTGCATTCTTAGAATAAATTCCACTGGATCATGAATTACTCATTTTACATATTAAAAGAAAACAAATCCAGCAATAAGTATCTCACAAGAGTATTTGATAATATTTCAAGGGTTTTGCATATGTGTTCATGAAGGGTCTTGGTCTCTAGTTTTCTTTTAACATCTTTGATTTTGTTATCAAGATAATGCTGTCCTCAAAAAAAAAAAAAGTGAAATTTTTACCCTCCTCTATTTTCTGAGAGAATTTTTTTTTAATGGCATTTCTTCATTACAATGTGATAAAATTCACCAGTAAAGCTGTTCAGCTAATATGTTCCTTAGGGCGGTATTTTAAAATAACGAGTTAACTTTATTAAATAGAACTATTTAGGCCTTCTATGTCATCCTGAATCAATTTTGGTAATCTCTTTCCAAAAATGTTTCCATTTCATCTAAATTATCAAATTTACTCACCTAAAGATATCTATTAAAATCCTTTATTATCCTTTTCATGTCTATAGGGAAGATTGGTGTCATTTTCGTTCTGATATTGATAATTTAGGTCTTTTTCTCTTGATCAATTTGGGCTAGAGGTTTATGCATTTTATTGATCTTTTCAAAGAACAAGGTCTTAGTTTCATTGATTTTTCTCTATTGTTTGTCTTTGATTTCACCAATTTCTAGTCTTTATTTTCTCCTTTCTGGTAACTTTGGCTTTAACTCATTCTTTTCTTCTTTTTTAGTTTCTTAAAGTGGAGTATATACTTCATTAATCAAACTATTTTCCTTTCCTAATGTGAGTGACAAATTTCAGCTACAAATTTCCCTCAAGGCAATGCCTTAGCTGCACCCAGGAATTATGATATGCTATTTTTACTCAATTCACAAAGTTTTCCAATTGTCCTTGTGATTTCTTCTTTTAACCTGTGGGTTATTTATAAATGTGTTAATTTCCAAATAATGGAGTTAGTCAAGACATTGTTATTTATTACTAATTTATTTCTGTTGTGGTCAGAGAACATACTCTAAGATTTAAATGGTTTTAAATTAATTGAGGCTGGACTTACGGCCCTGCATATGGTGTATCTTGCTAAATGTTCAACATGTCCTTACTTGACAGGAATGTTTATTATTTTATCCTTGCGTGTTCTATAAATATCAAATAGATTAGGTTGGTTGTGCTACTGAAGTCTTCTGTATCTTTAGCAATATTCTATTTGATGTATCAGTTACCAAGAAAGGAATAGAGGAATTTCCAACTATAATTACGGCTTTGTCCATTTCTCATTTCAATTTTCTCAGTTCTTTGCTTCATATATTTAGAAGCTCTGTTATTATATGCATATACATTTAAGAATGTTCCATCTTCTTGAATTTATCCTTTCATCATTATGAAATGTCCTTCTTTCTACCAAATAATATTCTTAATCTACTTTGTTTTATGCTTATATAGCTATTCCTGCTTTAAGTGTCTGCACAGGTCTTTTCCAATCCTTTTATGTTTACTGTTTTTATATTTAAAATATGTAATTTATATAATACATATAATTTAAATATATATTTAAAATGCATATCCTTAAACAGCAAATAGTTGGATCCTGATAACTTTTATCCAAGAGAATAGACTCTACCATTAAATTGAAATGCTTAGACCATTTACACATTTAATGTAATTATAGATGTGGTTGGCTTTAGTTCTATTATCTTGCTACTTGTCCCATCTCTTTGTTCCTTTTTCTTCTTTTCCTGCTTTTAGGATTCTATTTTGTCTTCCTTATTGACCTCGCTCTTTGTACTGTTTAGTTTTGTGGCTTTTCTATGGTTGCAACATGCACACTGAACTTGCCACAATCTTCAAGTATTACATAGCTATATATACAGCATAGGAATATAGCGCTGCATAGTTCCCTTTCTTCTTCCCACTCTATTTTTGCCATATTTTTTAAAAGATTTTATTTATTTGACAGAGAGCGCGCACAAGCAGGCAGAGTGGCAGGGAGAGGGAGAGGGAGAAGCAGGCTTCCCGCTGAGCAGGGAGCCCAACGCGGGGCTCGATCCCAGGACCCCAGGACCCCAGGATCACGACCCGAGCTGAAGGCAGACGCCCAACCGACCGAGCCACCCAGGCACCCCTGCCATATTTTTTACTCTATACATGTTTAAAAAAAAACAAAAAACATTAAATGGGTGTTTTTGCTTAAAATGTGGTTTGTTTTTTTTAAAGATCTTATTTATTTTTTTGACAGAGAGAGACACAGTCAGAGAGGGAACACAAGCAGGGGGAGTGGGAGAGGGAGAAGCAGGCTTCCCGCAGAGCAGGGAGCCCGATGCGGGGCTCGATCCCAGGACCCCGGGATCATGACCTGAGCCGAAGGCAGACGCTTAACCAACTGAGCCACTCAGGCGCCCCGTGGTTAAGTTTCTTTTAAGAAATTTTTAAATTCCAAGAAGTAATAATTTTATATTTACCCATATTACTACCATTTCCAACACATTTCAGGATTTGAGGTACTGACTTCTCCTGACTTACCAACGTCCATTAAGGACTCTCACAGAGCAAGTCCAATAGAGATTAATTCTCTCAGCACATGCTTGTCTCTAAGTCTTTATTTCATCTTCACTTTTTTTTTTAGGATATTTTTGCTGGATATAGAATCCCAGCTTAACAATGGTTTCCTTTTGCCAAGTAAAAGATAAAATTCCATTGTCTTCTGGCAGCATTCTTAATGACAAAATGTCAATAATCATTACCTTTGTTCCCATATAACATATGCTTTTTCTCTGGTTGCTTTAAAGGTTTTTCTCAATACAAACAGTTTTCATCTATTTGATTATGTGATTTTATGTTTATCCTTACTAGGGTTTAAGCTTATTGGATCTAAGGATTTATCATTCTCCCTCAGCGTGAAAACTCGAACTTGATAATACTTGTTTAATTGAAGGGCCCGTTTGTTTTCTTAAGTTTGCCACTCATTATCTCTGAATATTTCCTCTCTGGGATTTCCCCCTGTTCTCTATTCCTGAAATTCCTATTAGACATATAGGAGAGCCTCTTATTCTACCCTTGTAACTGCTCTTTCACATTTTCCACTCATCCCACTGTGACACATGCTGGGAGGCTCCTTGGGACCTTTCAATTCCCTCTCTCCTCAGTCTTGAACTGCATCTAGTCTCCTCTTCACCCTCCCACTGTGTGGAATAATTTACGTCAATAGCTATATATATATAGCTTTAGAGCTTTCATAGTTTCCACTTGGTTCCTTTACCAATCCGGCTGGTTCTATTTCTTGTGATGTCATTTCTTCCAATGCCACCCTGACCACTCCAAACAGGACTATCTAAGTCTCTTCAGTTTACCCTCTTACTTCTAGGTCTCGAGGTGCAAATCGTTCCTGTGTTTGCCTGTAGATTCCCCTTCATGGTTTCCCCCTAGGGAGTTTGTAACCTCTGGCTGTATACCCATCCTCTGAGAAAACCATCTCATGTGCCAAGTTTGTGGGTCTGTGGGAGGGGGGAGGGTCTCTATACAGCAGTCTTGTATCTGAATTGGTTGCTCCCTGCTGGCTTCAGGGAAGGAATTTCCTAAGGCTAGCTCTTTGCATAGCCAAAGTCCTGGGCCCTGGAACACTTCCTAACCAAGTCCCCAGCTCTGGGGGCAGGCTTTCCTGGTCCCATTTCTGGGAAGCCCTCCCAATTCAGCACCAGAGGCCTGCAGCCTGGACAGCCTTCCCCATGTCGGCGGCAGCACAGTGCTGGTTAATTAACATTATCACAAGAAGGCACTTCGGCTTTAGTCAGATTTTGAATTTCCTCTTTGTTTTGGGTACCTGGAAATCATACTCTCTAGGTTTCCAGTGTATACATACATCAAAAAATTCATTCATCTAGAGTCTCTGGGTTGAAGCAAGAGAGTATTTCAGAAGACTGTCTTTCCCTAAGAACTTGGTCTATTAATCTCTTTTCTACATACTTTCGCTAAATCAAAAGAAATCTGGCTTAGGAAGACTGGCTTCCAAAAATAACTGCCCACTACTTCAAACTCAATTTCACAAATATTTCTGAGAATGGCTGCTTCCCCAAGCCGCTATTCAATCCCTGGAAAACAACTGCACTGATACACTGGGAGCTGCTAATTCTTCAACTGCACACTTCTACCTGCACACTCATTTTTAAGAGATTTAGTGCACATTGACCCACTGGAAAGTGACATTTCATTAAGTGTATTTTCAACTTCCTGCTCAGAGCCCTTCCATTTTATTCTCCTATAATGAAAACCAGGAGCTGGCAAGACAAATCCATGTACCATCTGACTATTAAATCCTAAGAGCTAACATCAAGAAATTTCAAGTTCAAAAGATATACGGACAATCACAACCTTCTTGGCCTGGCTCTGCTCTCTCTCCTCAGCCACACACTCCTCCGTCAGATGCACACCCTGACTCCCAAGCACCTGCGCCAGGTGTCACACGGTGGCCTTCTACTGTCTGATGATAGCATGGCTCAGCTCCCAGCCTCCCAGTGTAGCCTTGCTCGTGAACAGGACTCAGCAACCGCTCCCTCTTAGAGCGCTTTGTCTCTGTCACTGTAATTGCCTTCATATTACCTTCCAGCATCAGCCAGAGCTTCCATATACATCACCTCACTCATTTCTCACACAAAACTGTGACAGGGGACAGAAGAGGTAATTTGCCATATTTTTTTTCCCCCAGTTCCAGCTTTCCCTACCACTCACGCCATAATTTCTTTCAGGGAGAGGATCATGTCTTCCCCATTCTTTAGTCCAAAGAGTACTTGCTGAGCCCATGAGGTGCAAGGCACTATGCTGAGCACCAGGAGAGAATAAAATGAAAGAAACGATCCCTGCCTAGAGGTGCTCACAACATAACTGGGGAGCAGGGAAGGTTGGTGGCAGACCACACATGCAAACAAAGCAGGACAAAACTCCTCTTTCCTGTGTCCACATCCCCAAAAGTGGACAGTTTCCTCCTCAATGTGGGTGGCCTACCCACTCCAAGGACATAAGCAAGGAACCAGCCTGGGAGAGGGTGAGCAATATTACAAACGATTAGCCACACAACTCCCTGGCAATCACTTAGCATTGCATGTAGCAGCTCTGTGTGTTCAAGTCTGAACTGAGAAGGATCCAGAAACACTAGCTGGTGACCAGCCAGAAGCTCTTGACAATAAGAAACAGGTTGGCTGTGTCTGAGCACCAGCCTTCTCTGCACCATGACAAGGTCTGACCCTTTGGCTCCCATCCAGGTCTGGAGAACTGGCCCCCAGCGGGGCTGCCCAGCAGCAGTGGGCTGGGGGTGGTGGCTATGGCCACACAGGAAGAAAACAGGAGGGAGGGGAAACAGTACCCATGGCAGATGGGCATATTTGAGGAGACATCCTCTAAGAGAATCCCTCCTCTGTAAACGTGTTGTAGTTTGATTTAGACATGACATGGTATGGGGCTCTTCTTCCACTTTAAAAGTGCTGTATTGTACTTTAAAAGGCAACATACAGCAGAGAAAGGCCTGGAGGAAAATTCCTGAAAGTAGACCCTGATTGTTTACTAACTGGTAGAGGCAGTGTTTTTAAACCATTTTTATATTTAGAAATAATTAAAGTTAGGGGCACCTGGGTGGCTCAGTCGTTAAGCGTCTGCCTTCGGCTCAGGTCATGATCCCAGGGTCCTGGGATCGAGCCCCGCATCGGGCTCTCTGCTCAGCGGGGAGCCTGCTTCTCCCTCTCCCACTCTGCCT
>NC_138372.1:167828562-167848917 GCF_054177405.1 Leptonychotes weddellii
TCTTATGTTAATCCCCATACATTACATCATTAGTTTTAGATGAAGTGTTCCATGATTCATTATTTGTGCATAACACCCAGTGCTCCATGCAGAATGTGCCCTCCTCAATACCCACCACCAGGCTAACCCATCCTCCCACCCCCCTCCCCTCTAGAACCCTCAGTTTGTTTTTCAGAGTCCATCGTCTCTCATGGTTCGTCTACCCCTCCGATTTCCCCACCTTCATTCTTCCCCTCCTGCTACCTTCTTCTTTTTTTTTTTTCGTGTTGCTTTTTAAAACAGCTGTATCTATTCAAGAGAACGGAACAAAAAAGAACACAGAAGAAAAAGAAAATCAGTATTTGTCATGGGGGCAGCAGCACAGGCTGAAGACAAGGAGGGCAGGTGACATCAGGGCTCAAGAGAGTCCTTCCCTGAAGCTTTCTGGACACGTGAGATGAACTGGCTGGTTCCCCCAGCGTACCCAAGATCGATGTTCAAGAAACAGAGAACAGCAGTTTTCCTTGGGATGCCTATGTGGCGAGGGGAGAAGGTCGAGTCTGTTGGCTGGCTGGCCTCCAAGACTGCACGGAAGCCAGCCCCCTACAGGGAAGGCGGCTCGCCACCCTCCTCAGGGCATCTGCAGCATCGAGCACCTGACCCTGTGGCACCACCGTCCACCGGGCGACAGCTCCTGAATGGCAGGGACCATTTCTCTCCTCTGGTGTTCTCAGAAGTTGGCAGAGAACCAAGAACATTCTCATACTCAGCAAATGTTTATTGAGCACATTTGATGCGCCAGACACCGCTAGAAACGGAGGTTCTAGCGGAGGATGTGACAGTGAGGACAGAAGGCACAGCGGGCTAAACGCTGCATCTGAAAGCCCGGGGCCAGGGGGTGCTCGCGGGCTTCCTGGAGGCGAGGCCAGCACTGCCGAAGCCAGAGACACTGAGCTGGTGTTGATCACAGCTTCTCAGAGCTCAGTACAGAGAGGGTTCTCCGGGCATTCAAGTCCCCCAGGGATACTGGTAAAATGTAGATTCCAAACTCAGGACACCTGGGGTTGGGGCCAGATGATCTTTAGGTCCAGCTGGCTCCCAGGGGACACGGATGCTGTTGGTTGGTGGAGCATACTTTGAGTAGCAAGAATGCAGAGTATTCCAGATACACATTCCAATCTACCCAACAATCCCATGAGATGCCTATTAACTTCCGAGCAATTTGTTTCACCTGGACCTTTGGGTAACTCGCCTGGTGTCACACAGTGGATGGCCAAGCTGGAATTTCAATCCAGGGCACTCTAACCCCCGGAACCCTTATTATACCCACCCTGTCATGCCGCTTCCAATAAATGTCTGCTCCAAGCAATCAATTAAGAAGGCAAAGCCATACAAATAAATAGAATTCATCCCAAAGTCAAAGGTAAATATTTTGCATCATCTGCACTGCTGCCCACATCCATAAATCTTAATTTTGTTACATGCCTCAATTAAACTTCAGAATGCACCCCAACATGCATTTAAAATATACACATGTACACTTCAAAATATATACAAAAATATTCAAAAAGATGAGACAGTAACTTCGGAAGACAAGGTCTGACTGGAAACTGGGTGGGGGCGGGGGTGGTAAGGATGGAAGGAAATGCACAGAAACTCTCTGCTCTACTTGGTAATGCTTCTCGTGGGGACCCATCAAACACAGCTCAGAAACCGCGTGACCCGCAGACTGGGGTGGGGAACAAGCAGGAAACGGATGGCGGGGCAGGCTGCTCTCTGTTGGCGAGCAATATTACAGGTAAGCGAGTGAGGAGCGGGCACTGCAACAAACCCAGTGGGCCTGGATCAAGTCAGACATCCGTGTGAGCTCATGTTTAAGCTCAAGGGTGTGACCCTAAGCAGATGGATAAATCCATGGGGAATTATGTGTAGATACACAGATTAGTACGCACACAAGTACTTCCCAGCTCTGAGGGGGCTTAGAAGCAATGCCATGCCAGGGCAAATTCTTATAGAATTCCAGAAACTTTCCATAGCTCCCTGCCAACAGAAGTGGAGCCTGTCTCCCACTCTCCCTTCCCCACCCCTAGAGCCAGGGCTGCACACATAGCGACTTGCTCCCAGAGAATCCAGTATGGAAACTCTATTCTGGCAAACATTACTCCAGCCAGGTGATCAAGGTCAACGCCATCAGTGATACATGTGACAAGAAGGGCACGTCACCTCTTTCTTGTTTTAAGAAAAGCAGCAGAGAAACCTGAATCCAGGAACAGTCGATAAAATATCTGATTGCTACTCCTCAAAACCCTCAAGGTCACGGACAAACGACTGAGAAATTGTCACAAACCAGAGGAGACCTGAGGACTGAACTTCATCTGCTATCCTATCCTGCATGCGACCCTGGAACAGAGAGAGGACAACGGGGGATAAACTAGTGAAAGCCGAATTAGGAACAGAGTTTGTTCACAGCAATGCAGTGATGCTGGGATCTTGCTGTGGCCGGGCCAGATGTGAACAGCAGCGGAAACTGGTAAGAGATACACAGGAACGCACTCTTATTTTTGTAGCTTTTCTGCAACTTTCAATCCCTTCTGAAATAAAAAGGTGCCTTTTAAAAAGGAGATGAAACTATAAAACCTTGCATCCCAATGGCCTCTCTGGGCACCACTGTTAGGATGCTGCAGAAAGGATCTCAAGTTCTCATACCTCCAGAGGCCAGGAAGAAGGCATGAAGCAGGCAGGAGGTGAGCACCGGGGAGAAGGGAGGGCTACGGCCTAGAAAGCACACACCTAGTATAAACATCCAACACGAAATACTCTGGGAGCACCGTCGGGGCCCCACATAAACCCGCAGGCTACATCTTCCAGCCCCCTGAGTGCCAGTTTGCTCCCTCTAAACGGATGGATGGCTACTGGAGACTGCAGGGTCATGTTTACGATGGAAATGCTGCATGTTCATGCAGTTTCAGCATGTATCTTTCGAATTTTTTCATTAATATTACAGCCCAGTGTGGTATAGATCATTTCTTGAGGGAAGTTTCCTACTTCCTGGCTAAACACTGCTGTCCTGTGGTCTGGCTAGATGGAACACAGAACTCCTGGATTCTTCTAAGGAGGCTTCAGATGCTTTGTTTCTTACCACTCAGTTGCTACTTGACAAATGTTGTTTTATTCTTCCGGAAAGCATCACTGCAGTGAGCTTCACTCACTTGTTCAATGCCCTCTATGTACACTGCTACGGAACAGCTCTAATTTCACACATCGGGTCTCATTGTCATTCACACCTTCTGGCAGATGACAGGTCCTAATACTGAATGTGAAAATACAGTCATACTTTTGGCGCTAGCGACACATCACGTTGGACCCCCACACCGGGGAAAGGATGGCAGCAGGGACGAGGCGCAGGGAAGGGACAAGGACCCAGCCTGGGGAGAACACCAGCATGCAGGTACAGATCAGTGTCTCCAGCAGCGCTGTGAGCCACTGCAAGGGACAGCGTGCCCCCGACTAACCTAATGCAACACCGTCAGAACCACGGTGCAGTGGGAGGGCCCTGAGGACAGACCACAGAAGCTTGCAGCTCTGTGGGAAGGACTCTGGACCCCAACAGAGCCACTGACGGCCATACTGTTAGGAAGGGTCTGTGCTAAGCCTCATCCCTCATGGAGAGAGCCAGAGGTTACACACTGCTGGCCACTTGTCAAGAGCACATTTGATGTGAAGCATCCGGCACACTCCTCGGCTGCATTAATTTTCTGCTGCTGTGTAACAAATTACCACAACCTTCACAGCTAATAGTTCCCCGGGGGAAAAGGCAATTTGAACAAGCTTCAAAGAGGGTACCTTTCTCCATCGCTCTTCTAAGGTGTTTGGAAATGTCAGAGAGCTGGTTCGGAACTGCTCCCGGCGCACACCACAACACAGACGTGTCTCCGCTCTTAACAGCCTGTACTGTTTCCAAAACAAACTCCAAATTTCCGTGACATTTTCACTTCTGAGCGATCCCCTGGGGAGAGGAGAACGCCGCCGGGGTTCAGGGTTCAGGGCCGCCTGTCTGCAGCATCCCCTCCAGTGCTCTCAGTCACCAGGGTGAGAATAGAATGCTCTCCCCCGGACGGTTGTGAAAATGAAAACAGGATTACAGAGAGAGCGGAGGTGGGCAAATGGAGGAGTTTTCAGGTGTATGTGAGCAGGGTGCCACTCAATCTCAGAGTGAGAAGAATAATGCTGAGCACTCCCCTCACACCAGGGGCTGTCTCAACGGTCCACATCAATTCTTAATTCTCAGCAATCCCAGGAGACCGGTATGAGTGTTACCCCCGGGGTTCCACAGAGGAGACAGAGGCACAGAGGGCTTACATAACCTACCCACGGTGGCACAGCTGGTAAGTCAGGACACCAAAGTCCATGCCCCTGAGCACGGCTTCTCTGTAGACGAATGAGATTTGTAATCATGATAAATAGAATAATTACATTTGGTAGGACTTTAAACTAAAAGTTCTCTCTTATCACTGCATTCTCAAAACTACCCTTAGAGGGAAATAAAGATATTATTCCCCACCAGGGGTCCCTGGGTGGTTCAGTCAGTTAAGCGTCCCACTCTTGATTTCAGCTCAGGTCATGACCTCAGGGTCGTGAGATCAAGCCCCGCATCAGGCTCCACGCTCAGCGCGGAGTCTACTTGAGATTCTCCCTCTCCCTCTGCTCCTCTACCAACTCACACTCTCTAAATAAATAAAATCTTTAAAAAAAAAAACTAATTTCTCACCATTTGAAGACATTTATAAACAATTCCTTAACATGAAATTAAAGATTAAAAGGAAAACAGAAGCATCTTGTTTGTTCCTGGTAGGCACTGTATTTCGGAGTAATTGAACAGCCCTGTAGTTGAGCTAAAAGTGCTACTTTACAGGAGAAGGCCACTTGATCAGAGTAGAGACATAATATAGAAAAACATTTCATAAAATCTTAATGACATTAAATCAGGCAAGGATGATCAACTGATTTTAAAACCATTAGATGTATGATTGATGCATCCATATTACTGCTCAAGTACCAACGTGCGGAATATTCTCTAGTGGCAAGAGGAAGAACATGGTGGGCTCAGACCACCATCGCCCACTCCAGGGGTCAATCTCAACCTCACTGATGGCTGAAAGCCAGATACTGGGCGTCTCTGATGTGATACAATTTGAAGTACCAACTTCACCAATGAAGTGTCCTAGCCAGAAATGTTTCATCTGAATCCATTAAGTCTTTACATACAATTGGTAGTTTCCAGGAAATCAGAATAGAGAAATTGAGTAATGCTGTGGGGCAGCAAGCAGACAAATCCAGAAGGTAGCACGAATGGCCTGGTCTCTTCAACAAGCATTTAAAAAAAAAAAAAGTGCTAGATTAAGACAAACAAGTGACACACGGACCAGATACAATGAGTAATCCCAGACTATATTCTGGTTTGGACTAGTTAGTTAAAACAGAACTTGGGGATCATATGAGGCAAATTTGAATACTTCCTGCATAGTAGAGGCAATGAAAATTTACTGAAATATAAAATGGAATGGAATTAATTGAACAAAGTTATAAAATACAGTGACCTACATGATCCTGGAGTCCCGGGATCGAGTCCCGCATCGGGCTCCCTGCTCAGCAGGGGGTCTGCTTCTCCCTCTGACCCTCTTCCCTCTCGTGCTCTCTGTCTCTCATTCTCTCTCTCTCAAATAAATAAATAAAATCTTAAAAAAAAAAAAAAAGAAAGGGTAGAATAAATGTTACAAACTTGCAGGCTTCAGGGCATGTTTACCCTATAGATAAGTTTTGTTTATTCCATGGTGTTCATACATTTTAAATTTGTTGTCAATATTTAAAATATAAATATATCACTAATAAAAAAAAAAAATACAGTGACCTAATTTTGATCTAGGAACAAACATGCACAGGTATTCATGTATGCATGCTTCTAAGAACATGCCCAAGTATTTGTGCATGCATGTTCATGAAAACACATCCACACATATCCACACATGAACAATAAAACAACCCAGGAGGATACGCACTCTGGGTTCCCACTGGGGTTCTCTGGGCCGTGGGGAAGTGCAACTTCACTCCTTTTATTTCTGCTTGTCTCAACTGCATGATCGAATTACTTTTTGCTGGCACCGTTTCTGCAATGATAAGAAATGTCTGTCTGTCTCAATGTGCCCATGCTCCACGGATCTCCCGGTGTTGGTGAGTGGGGATGGCGGCAGCGCTCACCGCTTCCACCTATGTGAGGGCCTACTGAGAATGACAACGGTCACTTGGGGCTTCGTTCGATAAACTAAGTTCTCTCACAGACAGAGATTTAAAAAAAAAAAAAATCAGTACTTGGGGGAAGAGCTGATGGAAGAGAGACGAGGCCATTTGAAAAACACCAAGGGAATGCAGCTGGAGGCAAGAAGGCTCGACTGAAGCAGTGGGTGTGAGTGGCCGCGGAGGAGCACGCTGGGCCAAGAGCCACTGGTGAGGGGGCATCTGCAGGACACTGCCTGGCTGACCGGGTTCTGGCAGCGACGGAAGCATCACACGGGAGGCCAGAACAGAAAGAAACAGGAGAAGCCCCCTATCGCACCTCTATCAAAGGAGGAGAGAGAAGAGGCACCTGGGGGTAAGTTAGGTGCCTGGTAGTATCCAACCCGGTGAGAAAGGGGAAGGGGGGGTGGTGAAGATCTGAGCTCATCGGCAGAAGAGTCACAGAAAAGCTCAGAGAAAGTCTTCATCGACATGCCGAGAATTTAAGCCAGATGCCAGGGGTTTGGGAGAAGAGCGTGAACAAACCTAATGGAAAGAGCTGATGAAAGAAATTCAAAAATCATCTATGGCGGAAAGGAAAAGCATGTACCAACACTCACACTAGATGCAGAAGTGACGGCGTTAAGTAGCACTCGTGAAGTCTGTTACTATGACCAATGCCAAAATTCCATGGACTAGAAAATTCTTAGTGTTACCAGGGCTTAAACAAGGTATCACCGGTATTCAGAAGATACAAATACTATCAGAAACAATGGGAAGGGGCACCTGGGTGGCTCAGTTGGTTAAGCGACTGCCTTCGGCTCAGGTCATGATCCTGGAGTCCCTGGATCAAGTCCCACATCGGGCTCTCTGCTCAGCAGGGAGCCTGCTTCTCCCTCTGACCCTCCCCCCTCTCATGTGCTCTCTCTCTCTCTCTCATTCTGTCTCAAATAAATAAATAAAATCTTAAAAAAAAGAAACAATGGGAAGTTACTCGATAACCACAAGTGCTCAAAGGAAGTGGCTTCTGTCACACAATCCATGAAGTCACATCCTGAAGGCCACAGTCAATGTGTTCATTTACTTTTAGCCCAGCAAGATAATGAACCCCAAACTACACTAGCTACAAAGATCAAAAACATCCATCACTAACAGCAACTATAAAAAGGTTATGTAAATCTCATTAATATAGAATACTGTTTAAGTGCTGTGATCCAGAGGCAATCATAGGATTAAGAACTTAAATTCTAAGACTGCCACAACATGGCCTATTTGGAGATCAGGGATTTTAAGCCCTGAGTACGCTACATGGCCTATCTTAAACCTCAGGGCGAACAGGGCTAACGGATGGACAGAGTACTGCTGGGTAAGAGGAGTCCACCCAGGAGCCCTGACCCACCTGGTGCGTGGCCATCCCGACAGAAAGCTCTTTCTGGAATGGGCTCCTGCTGCCCATTCCTCCTATATCCCGCACCTCAGGCCAAACCTCACAGCCAGACTTAGGACTTCCCCTCGCCCTCTCAACACCAATTCGTGTCACAAAGAAGTGCCGATAGGGCCCAGAAGCAGCCTCTGAATTGCAGGCCCCTTTCTCCATGCTCCCCACTTCTTCTGACCTCCCTCCCCTTCCTTACCGTTTCAGGGCACAGATCCCGCACATCTTGTGTCAGATTTATTCCTCAGCATTTCGTATGTTTTGAGGCTCACAAGACTAGGTGATGAGAAAAGCTACTACTCTTGACTTGCTGTCTACACATCCCACAGTAGGATGACCTGCTCACACCCAGAGTCTGCGCACTCAGATAAGGTCCTGAGCTTAGGGTTCCAGGCCCAAGTTCCTGCCTTGCTTTTCCCCAGGCACCTTTTAAAATAACCACTGAGAGCTGAGCCCCTGAAAAGTCAGTGAACTCTGTCCCAACCACCTTATGAGTAACACATGCTCATATCCTGCTGTCTCCTGCTCGCCTATGACCTGGGACAGAGGACTGCCCTTCCACCAGCTCTGAGAATCCCCAACGGTGCCACCATGAATCTCAACCTGTGGAAAGGCCTGGACTAGAATCAGGCAGGCTTATGGATTTCCTAAATGGGGGTTTCTGAACTTTCCCCAAAATAAGCATTTTAATGTGTAGATTATTAAATCTATTAATTGTATGCTTCTGTTCAGATTTTATCATAAATGTTTATGAAAACGCCTTCCCAGGAATCCAGGTACTACAAATCAATCACTGAGGTCCCTCAGACCGCGCTGAGAGCTCACCACGAGCTAATCTAGGAGTCACTTGAGGAAGGTCAGATCTATTCTTAGTGATACTTACGGTCCAGTCCTATAGACTGGAAAAAAAAAAAAAAAAAGGCAATTAAAAAAAAAAAACAAATATTCCATACCTTAAGGCAGCGGTTCTCCAAGCATGGTCCCCACACCAGCAGCAGCATCACCTGTGACCTCGTGAGAAAGGCAGGCTCCCAGCCCCCATCCGAACCTACTGAATTACAAACTCTGTGGCCGGGGGCCAGCGCCACTTTTAACAAGCCCCTGGGTGATTCGTATATGTGCTCATGTTTACCCACCAATGTAGCAAAAAATTAATAGCAAAAGGAATTGAGAGAATACAGCAACTTTTTAGAAGCTATTTCTTTGTCTTTCTTGCTCATTCATTCAACATTTACTGAGAGCATATCATGTGTCCGTCCCTGTATCAGGAGCTGAAAATGCAAAGATTAATAAGGGATCATCCTTAGCTTTGACTAACCATCTACAGGGGGAAGTGGCTTGTATATAATAAACGCTTTGGCAGTTGATGTTGGTATTCCAAACAACATCCCAACTTCAGTACAATAAACCGTCCCTCACAGACTATTTAACTCTCTCTGACAGCATCTACGGCCTCTGCAGAAACACCCTTGCTGATGGTTCTACCCAAACCAGCAAGCAGTCCTCAGCCCATCACCACCTTCACTTTCCAGGGAGCATTCTTCATAAGCTGACATGTCCGTTTGCTGTTTGTCCCTTCCCTCAGAAGGTGAGCTCCAGGACCTCATCCTGTGCACACGCGTGCACACGCACGCACACACACACACCCCCTCCGCCATCCAGAACTGGACATGCAACAGTCGTCCAGCGAACAAGGCGGATAAACAGTTACGGGCGTTCAGAGCAGCATCACCACAGCAGACAGAAGTCCCACAGGTGTTACGGAACCTCAAGGAACATTCTTCCAACCTCTCCTTGACATTTGTTTCAGAATTCCACATGCAGTAGACTCTTCCACTTCTCTTACTGCTGAGTTTCTTATTAAGTTTTAGAGGAGTTGAGCAGATTAAAGGATTCCTTGAAGCTTTTATGCTTCACGTTGTAGAAAGAAATTCCATCTAACTATTACTGGGACAGATTAGGAATAATTTGGAACTGAATTGGATTGGCCATTTTTTAAGCTTTTCTTATCTACCAAGGCTAATAGCAGACACTTTCCTCCTTACAACAGCCCAGGAGGAAGTCTTATTATCCACATTTTACAGATTGAAATGGAAGGTCAGACAGGCAAAAAGCTTATACTCACTGCTCTATAAATATGGCTTAAATCAATAGAGAATGTTTTGTGCTCCCTAATAAGTTTGGAGACTTAGAAATTATATGAAGAGGCAGGACGATATTGTAGAAATAGCCCAAGCTTTGGATTCACACACATCGGGCTTTGAATTTTAACTTCTACTGTGTAACTGCTTGCCGTTGGGCATGTTACTTAATCTTCCAGAGCTGTGCAGTGATTTCCACTTGCATACTGTGAGGTTGGGAGCATGAGAAAAGTAATCTGTAAATACTGCTTCAAGTGCTAAATCTCCCCGGCGTCACATCCCAAGATGCTCCGGCCAGCACGCTCCACGTCCTTGAGTGAGTACGTGACCATGAACCAATGGCCTAATATGCTTTCTCCTCCCAGATGAAGGGAACCTTAATTCTGCTACCCCCAGGCCCCAAAAGGCTCATGGAACCTTCTCTCACCTATAACACTGCTTAAGAAAATATGCTCTTTGCATAACGTAGCAAATGTATTCAAGTTAAAAAAAAAAAAAAAAAGACTAAGTTTCTTAAGCAGATTCTTCCAATCGGTCCATTTATAAACACAATTACTAAAATATAAGAGTGCATAAGAACTTTATGAACATCCCACATTTCTTTATATAGTTTATAGTTCTTTATTATAAAAGCTGAAGCAATACAAAACATTTAACATGATGTAAGCTATCATCTGAATGTGTTGGGATTCTGAAGAATCCCAGAGTTAAACCTTACTATGATGGAGAAGAATTTAACTTTACAGTCTTGCTTTGCCACACGATGCAAATCTCTTCATAGAAGACAGAATTCCCAAGGAGAGGGAATATTTGAACTATAACCCAGACCACGTGGATCAAGAGCAATCTACTGAAGGCTGAGCGCTCTGCCAGGTGGCAGGGAACACCCCGCAGCCATGAGGAGCTTCTAGTTCCAGGAACTTGGGGACATATGCACAGAATGACAATGGAGGTGGGAGCAGGCAGCAGGTGGGGACAGGGAAGGAGTGCCGGGCTCTCCTTGGGTGAAGGCTAGACAGACACATTAACAGCAAAGCGTGGCCGTACGAGAGGATTGGGAACAGGCCCAGAATCCAAGGTATGGAGAAGGAACCTCCAATCCACGGGGACAGCCAGCGCCAGCGAGGAGCAGTGTGAGCGGGCACGGCTGTGGAGCCAGGAGCGGTGCGTGGCTGCCACTGGGGAACACCCCTCAGCAGTCACCCGGAAGCACAGCGGAAGGCAAAGCGTGCATGGGATCGGGCTGAGGAAGTGCCCTTCTAGTTCTAGTTTGCTGAGAGTTTTATCAGGAGCCCACATTGTACCTTGTCAGATGCTGCTTCTCCAGTAAGATGCTCGCATAGTCTTCCTTTCTTGGTTTGTTGATATAAAGAACTACATTTGTCGGCTTTCTAACGTCAAACCAACCTCGCATTCCTCAGATAAACCCTACTCATCAGCATTTTACATATTGTGGAATCCAATATGCTAACACGTTACTTAAAATGGTGCTCAGGAGTCTTCGTTGCTGTTTTCAACTCTGTCTGCCTTTGCGTTCAGGGCAGTGCGGACCTCACGGAATGGGTCAGGAGTATTCCCACCTTCAAGCTCCCTGAAAGAAGAGTTTAGGTAAAACTCCTATTCATCCTCCTTCAATGTCTGGTGAGATGCAGGAGTGAAGCCACCCAGGCCTGATTTGCTCTATGGTGAGGGTTTTAACCAAAAATTCTGTTTCTGTATTTCCATAATGGACACAGAAACAGCTACTGAGAACAACCCTGTCTGTAAGCTCTGTTGCCTTGGGTCTTCCAAAGATTTGGTCTAGTTCATGTCGGTGTTCAGATTTACGGGCATCGAGCTGCTCACGACAACGCTCTACCTTCTCCCTCTCTATAGAGTCTGGAGCGATGCCACTTCCTCTGCCCCTGTCTTCTATCGTGTCTTTCTCTCCCATTGAGCTGGCTGCAAGTTGCTAAATTTCGTTCATTTTTCTCAAAAAACAAGCTTTTGGTTTCCTTGTCTCTATTAGGGTTTTCGTTTCTGATTTCATTGCTTTGTGTTCTGATCTTTATTTCCTTGTTTATGGTAGGTTTAATTTCCATTTTTCCTACGTTCTTAAAGTTGAAGCAGGGGTCTCGACTTGAGACCCTCCTCCTCCTCCAAGGCAGGCCTCAAGTACGCCACGTGCCCAAGCAAACACTGCGTTAGCAGCGCCCAGACACTACACTGTGCTTTCATGTTCACTTGTGTCAAAACACTTTCTATTTTTATTTTGTTCTCTCTTCTTTGGCCCATGGGCTCATTGTAAGTGTGTCATTTTGTTTCCAAACATTTGAAAAATCCTCAAAGATTTAGTTATTGGATTCCAAGTTCATTACTGTCAGAGAATATACTTTGCAAAATGAGAATCCTTTGAAATTGACTGAGATTTGTTTTGTGGCCCTCTTCAACAGTCCCAGTTCCCCAGAGAACAGAGCCGCAGAACCAAAAGACAAAAAAAACACCTCAGAAGTGGGAGCAGCAGCAGATCACCACTGGCCACGTGCCACCAGGACATCAAGGCCCTGGGCCCAGGGAACCAGGGGTCCGGACGTGCAACTGTCTAAGCTCCATGAGTACAGCCTCCCCTGGCTCCCCATGCTCACTTCCACTCCAGAGTGGCCTCCCGTGGAAGCCGGGGAAAAAGAACTGCAGCTGGCCTCCTCCGACTCAGCCTCTTGTCCAGCAAGTGCCTTGCCCCAAATTGTCAGAACACGTTTGTGCGTTAGTTCACTCCACAACTACTTCTGGAACACTTGCTGTGTGCCGGGCGCTCTGGCAGGCCTGGAGACGGGACAGCAGCAGGAGGAAAGGCTCTGGCAGGACTGACATGCTGGCGGGATCCCACAGAGCATGAAGGCAGCAGGAGAGCAAGTGCGTGGCCAGGGCAACGGAGCAGAGTCCCTGTGGAGGCTCCTGGGACGAGGTGGCAGCCTGCAGCACGTGCGGGGGCGGGGGCGGGGGGGGAAGAGGGGGTGCGAAGTTGAAGCGTGAGGTGGGGCCAAGCCTGGCAAGTCCACGCGACAGAACACCGGCCCGTGTGGGAGAGGCGGGCAGGGTCCAGGCTGGGGGGCTCTGCTGCTCCCTAACCAGGAAGGCCCTGGACGAGCCTTCAGCACACCCTTGCACTCCCCAATTCAGGCAACCCCCACTATTATTCCTCCTACCCAAGCTGTCCAAATAGTCCTTCAATGGCTCTTCACTAACAACCGAGCGGGAGAACAGATTTTCTCCCCAAACTGCAGGTCAGGAAAGCAAGGCTCGGGTGTTGTGAGTGGGTGACTGGAACAGGGGCTGGGTTGTGCAGGGTGTCAGGGCAGCGGCGAGAACAGAGGAAGGGAAGGTGCATGAGCACCAAGCTTCCAGCTCAAACCCAAGCTTCCAAGGAAAGCAGCCAGCACGATACCTGGCTCCCGGCAGAGGAGCCCCGGGGCGAAGCTGCCGCCAGGGCGGCTACGGCCATCACACCTATTCTCTGAGATTTTTGAAGACAAGATGTTGTTGACCAGGGCGGGCATGCACCAACAAGCTCCCAGGAGCCAGATACGCACAGAGCCCAGAAGCAGGCCCGTTCCCGCCCCTTCTCGCAAACTTGCTTTTGTTAGGACTCCCGAGTTCTCCAGCAGGCCTTCTGCAGGCACGGCGTGTGCGCGGAGCATGCTGTCGGCGGAGGGCAGGCCGTGGTTAGCAGCCAGAGCTCAGCCAGCTCCCACATTTGCTGTGTAGTCCAGCCCTGGAGGCTGGAGCTGGACGCTCCCAACAGGCAGGGCTGTGGGGACCCTCACTGATACACTCAGCACAGGCCCACTCAGGGGAGAAGCCTCCCACTCACTCCGCCAGCGCACGGCAGGCCAGCCCAGGTCCTGGTGCCTCGGGAGGGCTTCGGTGGAGCCCTGGCCACTCCAGTCCTGCTGCCACACTGTGTGCACACAGGCTCTAACTCAGCAGTCAGTACTAGGCTCGCCAACCCTGGGGAAGCCCGGCTAAGCAGGAGTAACTGCAAACGACTTACTCCAGTCAGTGACCCCCGGGCCCCACCCATCCCCAGCTGCTCCCTTTTAACCAGCAGGACTCACTTAATCAAATCTTTTCTTTTAATATACAAGAATAAAGTCTGTTTGTTATTACTTCTTGATTTGGTCCAGTTTTTTCCCCCTGCCAAGCTCTGACATTAAACCTCCCAAATACCCTACAAAGGAAGGTTACTCCATTTTACAGATGGGAAATTGAGGGTCAGGAGAGGCCATATGTAGCCTGACTGGCAGGAATACTACTTCTAACATGCAGCCATTTCACACACCTCTTGTCTCAACCCTAGAAATTCTTCACGTTGGTGAGCGGCGGTGCGCGGAAAACCAGTCACCAACACGGATAGACACAGTCAGAGCTGGTGCAACAGGGGAAGCAACCTTTCTGGGAAATCTCAAGAAACACATGGTACCATCTCCCACTTCTGGAGGGGCTCCCTAGAAGCTGCCTTTCACTGAATTACTGGTTTCCATGACTACACCATTCTTTGGTAATCATTTTACAGGTTTAGCACATTTCCAATTAGGTCACGTTATTCCTGCTCTGGGAGCAGAACTGGGGAACAAGCTCAGCAGAGCCAAGAAGCCCAGGTGACAGATGCCCCCACAGCACAACTCCCGCCCACTCCCCAGGAGTACAACCGAACCACGGAAGACTCACCTCCACAACCAGGAAAAACTGCCTCACTTCATCGGTTACCAGCACCACGAGGCCTCCGAAGAGAGAGGGCTATTCCTGCGTGCCTGTGAATGCCCACACACCCCTTCCCGCCCGCCGGTGTCAAGTGTCTGTCACCTCAGTGCTGTCCTCCACACACAGGAGCCTGTCCTACTCAGGGTCCAACCCCAGGGTAAGGTTAGTAGAAGGAACATGGATTCAGACCCTTAATCCCCCACCTGCTAACCCTATGACCTTGGGCAAGTGACATAATCTCCGTAAACCTGTTTCCCTACTTACCTAGTAGGGTGTTTGCCCAGCTGGTGTACGTGTGAGTGTTTAGCACCCAGCAGAGCTCCTGGCCTGCAGAACACACTTCACAAATGCTAGTTCTTTTCCTTTCAGTTTTCTTGGTAAGAAACTAGTTGAGGAGGGCCCCCAGGCTCTCTGACGAAAGCGGCAGAAGCTTTCATGTGGGTGATGGGTATACTTCAAAGTGCTGAGACACGGAAACTGAATGCCAAAGTCCAGTGGGGGCCAAATCCTAAGGGCATGGATGCAGGAATTGGGGTACCCCAAATATATAAAGAGCTTATATAATTCAACAGCCCCCAAAATACATAATGCAATTAAAAATGGGTAGAAGACATGAACGGACATTTCTCCAAAGAAGACATCCAAATGGACAACAGACACCTGAAAAGATGCTCAAAATCACTCATCATCAGGGAAATGCGAATCAAAACTGCCATGAGATATCACCTCACCTGTCAGAATGGCTAAAATCAACAACACAAGAAACAAAGATGTTGGCGAGAAAGGGGAACCCTCACGCACTGTTGGTGGGAATGCAAGCTGGTGCAGCCACTCTGGAGAACAGTATGGAGGTTCCTCAAAAAGTTAAAACTAGAGCAACCCTACGACCCAGCAACTCGCACTGGGTATTTACCCAAAAGCTACAAAAACACTAATTTAAAGGGATACATGCAGCCTGATATTTACTGCAGCGTTATCTACAACAGCCGAACGATGGAAGCAGCCCAAGTGTCCGACAGATGAATGGATAAAGAAAATGTAATATATATAATATATATATATTATATATATATATAATATATATATACACAATGGAATATTACTCAGCCATAAATAAGAATGAAATCTCGCCATCTGCAACAACATGGACAGAGCTAGAGAGTATGATGCTAAGTGAAAGAAGTCAGGAAAAGAAATTCCTCAGGGCTTAGAAACCAATTAGTGGAAGCAGCTCCCAAAGGCTTAAGTTTATGGGATGAATACCTGAACTGAGAATGATTAGGCAATAAATACACTTTTCAATGATCAGGGAAAAGGTAGGAAATACCTTATGATTTCACTCATATGTGGAATTTAAGAAACAAATGAGCAAAGGAAAAAAAGAAAAAGAAAAAAAGAAAGGGAGGCAAACCAAGAAACAGACTCTTAGCCATACAGAACACACTGGTACTTACCAGAGCGCAGGTGGCTGGGGTGGGGGGGGGGTGGGGAAAACAGGTGATGGGGATGAAGAGTACACTTGTCATGATGAGCACAGAGTAATTACAGAATTGCTGAATCGATGTATTGTGCACCTGAAACTAATGTAACACTGTATGTTCACTACACGGGAATTACAATTTTTTAAAAAGAGACATTGAGGCTGTTCGTAAGCAAAATTCAGGAGAGGGTACAGGGAAAGACGGTGTCACAGTACAATGGAGAGGGACTGGAGCGGCGGACAGATTATGTCACATGACCTGGGAGCCATGGTCCTCTCTTTAGAGGAGACCATCTACTCAAAAAGTTGTCGTAAGAACGTAGAAGGACAATTTCTACACGTGCCTGACACACAGGATGTCCTCAGCAGATGGTAACTATGTTTCAGTGAGTACATTTCAGGACACTTACGCTCATCTACATCTACATACATTTATCATCAGCCAGGAAATACAACGCATTCAGCCTTGCAACGCTTGATTCAAGAAAACACACGTGACGCCACGGCCACCATTACCCAAGAGACTGAATAATGGCCTCCTGGATTTTGAAGTTTGGCCTCCAACTCCAAGAGTGCCCCGTGGGGAAGGCCACATGGCAGCGGAGCTGACCTGCAGAGGGAAGCCGGAGTGCTGAGGGGCCTGGGCAGGAGAACGGCTACCCGTCCAGGGTTGGCTATCAGGAGGTTCCAGGGGATGTCACACCCAAGGGCCCACGAGGACATCAGTGCTCCAGCTTCGCCACAAATGCGGTGCTTTGTGGTTCCACACTTGAGTCCTGTTGCACGCCTCCGTGCCTCCCTTCCTCTGGTGGGAAGCATCGTCCCACACCCCAGTCCCGTTGGCTCACAGGGGAGCCCTGACGCCCAGCAATCAAGCTACAGTGTGAATACGCCTGCTGCAACAGCTCCCAGCTACACCACTCCCCTTCAGGGCCCTCAATGGACAAGACTCTCCCCTAAAACCTACCTCCTCGTAACTGCCATCCACGGACAGGACCTCAGTCAAGGAAAAGCAGCTTGTTTCCCTCCTGCCCTGACCTCACTTCAGATAGCATCCATGCTCCGGATTCGCTGTGCCAGACTCACAACCAGCATGGCCAAGCTCTCCTGATGGGTCTCACCAGTCACGGCCCCTCGGACATGCTGGCATGTACCTCACAAGGCTGGGCCTCAACACGTGCTTACTTGACAAGTCATCCCGGTGACCTTGCTGCTTGTACCCCCACCGTCGCTGTGAACCTCTGGTCCTCTCACTACAGCCTGTCCCTTGGTGGGTGTGGGCAAGCAGAGCTTTCCCAAATACTGAAGTTGTCCCCAAAGCTTCAAGCTCCAGTTCAGGCCTCTCCTAGGGCCCTTGGAAACAGCAGTCTCTACCCCACCAGAAACCCTAAGGAACCTCTGCACAGATGTCGTATACTCATTCAGTCTTCCTCAGGGCTTAGAAACCAATTAGTGGAAGGAGCTCCCAAAGGCTTAAGTTTATGGGATGAATACCTGAACTGAGAATGATTAGGCAATAAATACACTTTTCAATGATCAGGGAAAAGGTAGGAAATTTTCCACCTTAATCACTGTACTCCTTGACTCAGCCCCCAAATTCCCAGTATTTCATGGAACAGAGAGTTAGCAACAACACAGCCACGGAAGCTGCACTGTAACTGCTTTCCAGAACATTCCACAGAATGGAAAATACTGAAACACCAGCTCCCCACGAACACGATTCTGTTAACACATGCGTCCTTCCCCTTCCGAAAAACACCCAACACTTCGCCTCTGAAGGCGTGGCGGAAACCATGAACACCAAGCCGCCGAGCAGACGGACTCACCTTCACGTGGCTCGGGTCCCCCGGCTTGCTGCCTTCGGGTGGGTTCACGGGCTTGCTCTCCACTCGAGGCCGAACGACCTGTCGGAAGGGACTGCACAGTGGAAAGCCACTCACACTGATTCCATCTAGAAGAGCAAAATTTCAAGATGTTAGCACACAGATAATATAGGGTACTTTAAATCTGTTTTCCTGAACTTGAGTTCAAGCACTGGTTTTGAACAAAAGGAAAGGAGACAATTTTACAGGTGGATCCCAAAAAAAGACGGAGAAACAATGACCAACACAGAATAATGAGCATCCCTGATGTCTAGACCGTGGTCCCGTATTATCACTCACCCTTTTAGTGAAAAGAAACCAGGGCTTCTCAAAGAAACCAAGGATGCCAACTCAGTGGCAGGAAATGGACAGATGAGCTTTGAACCTCTCCTTCCACGGGAGAGCCAGGAAACCAAGACTACAAGGGTGGTGTTAAAAGCCTCTACACCCGGGCGCCTGGGTGGCTCAGTTGGTTGAGCGACTGCCTTCGGCTCAGGTCATGATCCTGGAGTCCGGGGATCGAGTCCCGCATCGGGCTCCCTGCTCGGCGAGGAGCCTGCTTCTCCCTCTGACCCTCCCCCCTCTCATGTACTCTCTCTCATTCTCGCTCTCTCAAATAAATAAATAAAATCTTTAAAAAAAAAAAGCCTCTGCACCCGATTCGAGAGGCTCCCACCGGCTAAAGAGGAGACAGTTCAAACTTGAAGAGTGATAGTAATGGCAACTGATTGACATTCTTCAAGTAGGTTTAAATCCATAGTTAACAGATCCAGTTTAAATCCCTTTTTAATCTATGTGTTCACAGTAATTTTTTCAAAAAGTAAATGGCTCCCCATGGAGGGTAAGAATCTACTCATTTTCCTGAAAACTGGTAAATAAAAGAATCAAGCATTTATAGGCGCCTGGGTGGCTCAGTTAAGCAACTGTCTTTGGCTCAGGTCATGATCCTGGAGTCCTGGGATCAAGTCCCGAATCGGACTCCCTGCTCGGCGGGGAGTCTGCTTCTCCCCTCTGACCTTCCCCCCTCTCATGCTCGCTCTCTCTCTCTCTCTCTCATTCTCTCTCTCTCAAATAAATAAATAAAATCTTAAAAAAAAAAAGAATCAAGCATTTAAACTCTATTTCTTATTTGAACTGCACAGCTCGATGACCAAATAATAAGGCAACATATATCTTTATAAAAGTATTCTAACAAAATGAAAAACAAGGGATAAAACTGGAATACTATTTTACAACCCCTAGCCCAGGATTTTTCAACCGCGACACTACGGAGATGTGGGGCTGGACATTCCTTATGTTGGGGCTGTGCTGTGCATGCAGGAGACTTACTAGCATCTCCAGCCTCGACTCACGAGATGCCAGTAGCAACCTCCCCCCAGGCTGTAATAACCACAAACTGCCAAATGTCCCTTGGAAGGGTGGGGGCAAAATTGCCCTTGGTTGAGAACCACTGATATAGGCAATGAGCATGAGCGATTTCTAACATCACAAAAAGAGAAACAGGCCAGACATTCACTGTCTCGTGAGGTAAGAACACAAGACCACCACTGGATATGCCAGAAGGACCAGAGATGAACCGGATCAAGCTTCTGGATCTAGCTGCCCATTTGCAGGAGGGAGGGGCACAGAAGAACAGGTTAAGCCCCACCCACAAGCGTGCAAGCAACAAAGCCCACGCTACAGAAAGCTCTTTGGGTCAGATGTCCCAGGTTCTTCAACATATAAATTACAAGGAAAAGCAAAGAATGGGAATACTTGTACATGAAGAGAAACTTACATTTAAATAAATGGGCAAGAATAAACTATTCTATCTAGTGATTAGTAAACATCAGGATAGTGTTTCCTTTGGGGGTAAGGATGATGAGAGACTACTCAGCCGGCGATGCTCTGGCATTTGATTCAGGTGATGGATTGAAGAGGTTTACCTTATAACAACTCAAACTATGTGTTCGTTTAATTTTGTTTTAACTTTTTATTTATTGTTTTAATTCCAGTATAATTAACATACAGTGTTATTAGTTCCAAGTGTGCAATACGGGGATTCAACAATTCTCTACATTCCTTAGGGCCCAAGATACATGGACCCTTAATTCCCTTCACCTATTTCACCCATCCCCCACCACCTCCAGAATCTGTTTCTAATTTCAACAAAACAGTTTAAAAACACAATTCTGTTTTTGTTTTTGCTTTTTTCAAAAAATTTTTGACTGATTTTTCAAATAAGGAACAGTGTCAAGATTCACATTTAAGTGTGCCTGGCCCTCAACTTTCTGGGACACTGTTCCATTTGCAAACAAGTCTACTTAAATTGACAGGTCTGAGGTGTCTACTGTGGAAATGAGTTCCCAATTAGCTAAAAACAAACAAACAAACAAACAAAAAACAGCTGAACTAGTGAGTTGTTTTTTTTTTTTTTATTTGCGAGAGAGAGAATGAGAGACAGAGAGC
>NC_138372.1:167849417-167880107 GCF_054177405.1 Leptonychotes weddellii
GAAAGTGGATTATCACGTGCAGAAAAATGCAACTAGAGCCTTATCTGACACCATTCATACAAATTAACTCAAAAATAGATGAAGGCTAAACACAGGAACTTCAACAGTGAAACTCCTAGAAGAAAACGCAGGGGGAAACCACCTTAGCATTGGTCTTGGCAGCAATTTGTTCATAGGACACCAAAAGCACAAGCAACCAAAGCAAAAATCAACAAGCGGGACTACAAACTGAGCTTCTGCACAGCCAAAGAAACAATCAACAAAATGAAAAGGCAACTACAGAATGGGAGAAAATTTCTGCCAATCCTCTATTTGGTTAGGGGTTAGTATTAAAATATCTGAAGAATGCATGTGACTCAGTAACAAACCAACAATCTGAAAATGAGAAGAACTGAGTCTTTGAAGAAGACCTATAAAAGGCAGCAGCTACGTGAAAAGGTGCTCCACATCCCTCATCATTAGGGAAATGCAAATCAAACCACAATGAGCTATCACCTCGCACGTCTTATGGCAGTCATCAAAGAAGACGTACAGGTTGCCGAGGGTGTGAAGAAAAGGAAACCCCTGTGCACTGTTGGTGGGAATGTAAATTGGTGCAGCCACTGTGGAAAATAGTATGGAGACACCTCAAAAATTTAGAACTACCTTATGATCCAGCAACCCCTCTTCCGAATACATACCCTAAGGAAATGAAAATAGGATCTCAAGGAGGTATCTGACTCCCATGCTTATCGTAACATTATAGCCAAAATACTAAAACCACTTAAATATCCATCTACAGAGGAATGGGATGAAGAAGTTGTGGTATATATACAATCCAACATTATTCCATAAGAAAGGAAATCTTGCCATTTGCAACAATATGGATGGACCCTGACAGCATTATGCTAAGTGAAATAAGTCCAAGAAAGAAATACTGTATATCACTTATATGTGGAATCTAAAAGAGCCAAATTCATAAAAACAGAGACTGATGGTTATCAGGAGCTGAGAGGTAGGGAAAGGGGGAAATGTCGGTTGAGGGTACAAGCTTTCAATTAGAAGATAAATACATTCTGGGGATCTAGTGCACAGCACTGTGATTATATATAACATAACATATTAAACTGTTGCATATTACATACTTAAAGTTGCTACAAAAGTAGATCTTAAGTGTTCTCACCATATAGGAATGCAAGCTGGTGTAGCCGCTCTGGAAAAGAGTATGGAGGTTCCTCAAAAAGTTAAAAATAGAGCTACCCTACAACCCAGCAATTGTACTCCTAAAGATTTACCCAAAGAATACAAAAATACTGATTCAAAGGATACATGCACCCCAATGTTCAGAGCAGCATTTTCAACAATAGCCAAATTATGGAAAGAGTCCAAGTGTCCATCAACTGATGAATGCATCAAGATGTGGTATATATACACAATGGAATAGTATGCAGCCATCAAAAAGAATGAAATCTTGTCATTTGCAATGACATGTATGGAACTAGAGGGTATTATGCTAAGCGAAATAAGTCCGTCAGAGGAAGACAAATACCGTATGATTTCACTCATATGTGGAATTTAAGAAACAAATGAGCAGATGGGTGGGGAACAGAGTGGTAAACCAAGAAACAGACTCTTAACAATACAGAACAGACTAGTGGTTACCAGAGAGGAGGTGGGGGGTGGGGGGGGATGGGAGAAACAGGTGATGGGGATGAAGAAGGGCACTTGTTGTGATGAGCACTGTGTTATATGGAAGTGTTGAATCACTGTATTGTACACCTGAAACTAATTACACTGTATGTTAACTGGAATTTAAATAAAAACTTAAAAAATGTTCTCACCACAAACAAGGAATTAATTATGGGTGTGATGGAGAGGTCAGCTAAAGCTAAGGTGGCCATCATTTTGGAGTGAATCAAATCAGGACACTGCAGCTTACAGTACCATGTGTCAATTGTATCTCAATAAAGCTGCAAAAAATTAAAACCGGTAACTGCACACCTTTCATATGCTTATTTATCATTCGGACATGCAATCGTGTGATGTGTCTGTTAAAATATATTCTTCCGTTTTTACTGGGCAACATCATTAGTTATCGGGGAAAGGCAAATTAAAACCAGACTGAAATACCACCACACATGGACCAGAAGAGCTAAAATTTAAAAATTTTATTTATTTATTTGACAGAGAGAGAGACACAGAGAGAGAGGGAACACAAGCAGGAGAGTGGGAGAGGGAGAAGCAGGCTTCCCACTGAGCAGGGAGCCCGATGCGGGACTTGATCCCAGGACCCCGGGATCATGACCTGAGCCGAAGGCAGACGCTTAACAACTGAGTCTCCCAGGCACCCCCAGAAGAGCTAAAATTTAAAAGACTGATCCAGAGCAGCAGAATTCTCACGCAGATGATGTGTGTGTAAATCCAAACAAGCACATTGACAATCTGGATGGCTATAAATCTGTAAACGCTAAACATACATATAATCTACAATCCAGCAAAACCACTCATAGGCTTATGTGGGTTCATGTCCACCAAATACCTGTGCCAGAAAAATTACAGCTATTCATAATGGCCAAAAGCTGGGAACAACTCAAACGCCCATCACGAGTGGATCAATTGTGGTATTTTAACACAGTGGAATAGCATCCAGCAATAAAAAGGAACACAACAGGGCGCCTGGGTGGCTCAGTTGGTTAAGCGACTGCCTTCGGCTCAGGTCATGATCCTGGAGTCCCGGGATCGAGTCCCGCATCAGGCTCCCTGCTCGGTAGGGAGTCTGCTTCGTCCTCTGACCCTATCCCCTCTCATGTGTTCTCTCTCTCTCAAATAAATAAATAAAATCTTTAAAAAAAAAAAAAAAAGGAACACAACATGCAACAACATGTGGGAATCTCGGCAAAAGCAAAAAAAAAAAAAAAAAAGACACAGGAGTGTATACTCTATTTATACTCTATTTCTTCCCTGAGTCAAGAACAGGCAAAACTAATGTCTGATGACAGAAATCACAGTTACAGTCCTCTCTGTGCGGAGTTCTCACCAGTGACAAGACTCGAGGAAACCGGAGAGGTGCAAGTTACCCCATCCGGTTCTGGGCACTGGTTGCAAGGATGAAGGAGTATAAAAATATAAATTCATCCGGGGGTGCCTGGGCAGCTCAGTTGGTTAAGAGTCTGACTCCTGATTTCGGATCAGGTCGTGGTCTCAGGGTTGTGAGACTGAGCCCCTGTCGGGCTCTGTGCTCAGCAGGGAGTCTGCTTGAGATTCTCTCTCTCTCTCACCTCCTCCCCCCTCCCACACTCTCTCTCTCTCTCTAAAATAAATAAAATCTTAAAAATAAAAATTCATCCAGCTGTATATGTAACATCTGTGCTCGTTACTTCATATAAATCGTGTTTCTGTAAAAAGACTCAAATACCTTTTTAACAAAAATAAGGATCTGGGAATAAGTCTAGTAAAATACTTTAAGACCTTTATAGAGAAAATTAAAGTGTTATTGAAAGACACTCGAGATGATAAATAAATGGACAATATTGATAGATATGAGACTCCCATAAAAATGTCAATTTTTCCCCAAATTGATGTACAGGTCAACACAGACCCTTCAGCATTCTAACAGACTACTTTGAGGACTCTGACAAACTGAATCTAAAATATACATGGAAAATCAAAGGACAATGTCTAAAAACCTGAACGGTAGTCTAGAGAGGAGACTTGCCCCAGCAGGAAATGCATAATGAGCAGCAGCTGCGTCTGCCTGGAGAGGCCCGGAGTCTGGAACAACCGGCCTGAGACGAGGACGGAGTTTTCCAACCAGAGGGAAGACAGTCCCTATCAGTGGCTCCCCCACGTGGCTGCACACAAGAATCATCTGGCACACTTTAAAAACCCAGGGAGGCCCAGGTCACACCCCACGCCCATCAAGCCACCATGTCTGGGGGTGGTCAGGAAGAGGTTTTAAAGATTTCCCCCCCTCCATGATTCCAAAGTGCAGCCAAGTCAGCGAGCTACTGGCCAGGCCCCAAACAGTAAGCTTGAGAGAGCACGGCAAGTTAGAGAGACACAAGTGATTTCGTGTTTCTGAAATACGAGCTCAGTGAGAGAGAAGAGGCTCGGCTGAGGGTAAACAGGCCACGAGGGCCAGACCACATAAGCCACACCGGGGCCTTGATCCAGAGTCAATGCCAAGCCCTGGGAAGTCATCCAACAGGACGACACAGGTTTTGCTCCAGGAAGGACAGAGAGCACAGTGAGCTGCTGGGAGACCAACCAGAACCCTAAAACAGTGGAAAGGGTTAAAGAGAAGGCCCGGCGATACTTAGGAGACAAACCTAACAAGACATGGTGCGATCAACAGGCAGAGCTCACAGCAAACCGGCCTGCAGTGATCCATAAAAATCATCCCTTTCTCTTTGGAAAAACAAAACCTCCTGAATCCCCTCTACTGAACACCTACCTAATTTGCTTACCAGCAAATCCCCACCAGCTTGGCTGGGAAGGCAGTAATGAGAGCAGGGAGATCAATGGTCCTGAAGGCTTCCAGCTCCAGCGGCCGGCAAAGGATCACCTGTTGCTGATGAATGACAGCCAGCTGGGTTTTCATTCTATCCTGGTGGTTTAGAAAGTTATCTTCCCACCTGAATTTACAACAGAGAACTGAGTCAACCTACCCACGGGTAGCTAACAGTGGCCCGGGGATACGGGCACCTCCACAGGTTACTAGACAGAGGTCTGGGGCAAGAACTCGGCTTCAGGGTGTTGTGAAGCTTTTTCTCACCCACAGATGTGCTCCTGAGAGCTCCGGGGAAGCCAGGCAAGCTGACCTTTCCCCAGGCCAAGCCACCAAGCTGTGAAGTTATCGCTGGGGAGTCAGAAGGCTGGTGGGCAATAAGGGCTGAACACAACATTGGGCAGGCTGTCTGGTGCGTCGGTAACCTTGCCCTTCAGAAAGGAAGCAGATAACCCACTGAACACAAAACAAAAGCAGTGTGATCTGACGAATGGCCAACACAGTCTGAAAATGACTGCAGGTCTGCATTACAACCCAGGAGGTGGATTTCTGAGTTCAGCTCGGAGATGTACAGAACTGAAAACAGCACTGCTCCCACCCTTAAGAAAAAAGCTGGATACAGGCTTCCGCTCACATTCCCGTGGTTTTCGTGTAAAGAATCCATGGCTGAATTTAAATAAAAGATTGTTTTAGGTTTGCAAAAAAAAAAGAAAAGAAAAGAAAAAAGAACAAGCTGGATAAACTGAAAACCAACTTTTCCCAAACTGATCAGATAACTAAAGTCACAGGGAAAACTAACCTGAAATCTCTGTTGAGAAGCAGGGCCCCCAGCATTTGCCCACATGGGCCTCTGCTCGACACCACAGAAGCCAGTAAAAAGGTTCAGCTAGAAATGGCTCATGAATTGCTAAAGGCCTTGCATGGGCTCCAAGAGTGTAAAGCTCCTGGGGGCTGCTGTAGGATCCTGAAACCATGCCTCCTTGGAGTTGGCTGGGAGGGAAATGCCAGCCACTGCACTAGCCCCAGCCTCTCCCCTCTCCCTTCGAGACCAAAGCCCTAACCTGCAAGGCAAGAATCAGCAAAGACTGTGCCTGAGGGCGCTGATGGAAACCCACCACCGCTGGGGAACAGCCGCCAGCCAAACCTCCACCCAGATTCACCTGCCCCCCTGATTAAGAGCTTCACGGGACACGTGGTCACATACATGGACCAAGAGTGCAGAGAGGACATCTGGCCTGGGTGGGATGGTTACTGAAGCTACGTGAACACAGGAGAGAGTCTTGAGAAAGAGGGAACTCAGAAAATACAAGAGGGCCTGGGGAGGAGCCCTGAGGAATTCCGTGTGCAAGGCTGAAGGGGACAAGGGCGACTCGGCAGAGGAAACGGAGAGCTCTAGGCACAGAGCGAGGCGCTGGAATTAAAAGACACCAACGATGCCAGCCCCGCCCGTAAGACGCGTACGCGAGGAAGACCAAACTGCAGACACGGTCGCAGCAGCTGGGGACCCGCGCCAGGAGAGAGACGCCTCAGAGCTGCGAGCGCCAAACGCCACCTGAGGGGACGCAGCGCCACAGCTCAGGGGTATGGCAACAGATCTGCGAGGACCAACAGGACATGCCCTCAACATGGTGAGCTCTTGCCATCCTTGATACTCTCTAGCCTCAGAAAAAACCCACGATTCAATAAGATCCTTGGCCACCCTCATAAAATCTCATGTCTGTGAAAGCCTCAGGCATCGAGGAATTGTAAAGAGAGAAGAGATACGGCATCAAGATTCCACCACCTTTGATTTCTGGATAATTCAGAGTGAGTCACTTCTCTTTGTAAGACTGAGATTTCCAAGAATTCGTATTTCTTTTCAAAGAGAGCAGCAGACCATGACCAAGACCTGGACTAGCGCCCCACTCTCAGAGCGCAGTGCGGGGGGGGGAGGCACCAGCATAAGAGGGAATGTAGGACATCCCACAGCGGCAGCTCTCGGCCCCGGGCCGCAAGGGTAAGCTGAAGGACCCGTTATCACGAAATTGTGAAGAAGAAAAACATAATGAAATGCCAGATGGAAATATAGGGTTGGGGTTTTTTGGGTTTTTTAAGTGGGCTCCAATGGAGCCCAGCACAGGGCCCAATGCAGGGCTTGAACTCACAACCATGAGATCAAGACCTGAGCTGAGAACAAGAGTCTGAAGCTTAACGGACTGAGCCACCCAGGCGCCCTGGAAATATGGTTTAATATAAGTCTCCAACTGTGGACAAAGAACTGAACGTGTCCACCTTCCCATAGGCAGAGCTTGTCTTAATCATAATAAGCATGAGGCATTTCAGGCAAGAAAAAATGGATTTTTCCACAGGGAACAGAATAAATTCTAACAGGAGCTCACCAAACTGCTTGGCCAGCTACTAAACTCTGGGCCGCAAACATACGTGAAGTCTTTCAGGGAAGGCTGCCCAGCGGGGAAGGTCTTTGGCGTCTCCTTCCTGCACGAGGCCCTCCTCCCCAGCCAACCAGGCTCTCCCCTGCTTAAGACCTCCATGCCTCACCCTTGAGCTGTTACACCTGTCACCTACCACATCCAGATGAATCCACCCACCCACCTTCTCAAAACAATCTCCATCACATCAACCTTCTGAAACGCTCTCTATGGATTTCCAGGACCTTCCAATAAAGCCCATGGTGCTTCTCTGGAGTTTAGACCTCCCACAGCCCACCTGCCCCACCATCCTACCCAGATCTTCTCTCTCCGCCCAGTCCTCTATCCCATCACCTCCATCCCTACCCTCTGGTGTCCAGCTTACCCTTCAGTGAGGCACCATTCGAGGGCCCTGCATCCAGAAGTCTGATCATCCGGCCAAGACAGCTCTCCCTTCCCTGACCTCAGGGTCAGGAACACTCAATGTGGCGTCACGACATGCCTGTCATCCCTCATTCAGTAAATATTTGCTGGGAATCTTCTCTGAGCCAGGCCCTGTGCTGGGTGCTGGAACAGTATGGAAGAAACTAATAGCACTCGAAGGTGCCCAAGTAACACCCAGGCCAGCAGAGGCCTTCAAAGAGGAAGTGACCAAAGCTGGGGCCAGCAGGAGAAGGCTGACAGGCATTGCAAGGGGAGGAAAAGGCAGCGACTCAACACAGTATTTCAGAACAACCAAAGTATGAAACGCAGGGGGGGCCCAGCAAAAATGAGGCCAGGAGGGCAGGGGGTCAGCTGGGACCAGATTATTTGGATGTTACACTCCAAAGTCAGAAGCACATTTGTTTTCAAGAAAAAGCAAAAACAGAACAGAGGATGGATTCCAGAAGGCAAGGCCAGTGGCGGGAGACTTGTAGGTTCTTACAGTGGTTCTCAGGCAGAGGGGGAGGGTCACAGGGACGTTTAGGAGACAGACAGACAGGACTCGGTGGGGAGCGGATGGAGCTTTAGCAGCGACAGAACAGTCCACTTCCAAGCACTCGGTGACAGCTCTCATCCACAGAGGAAGCAAAGGAAGAGGCGCAGGTCTGGGTGAGCTGCAGCGTATCGGGGTCTGCATGGGTTGCACATGAGCTGCTTTGGGGACTGCCAGGTGACAATGTCAGGAAGCCAGCTAAAAATAGAGCTGTGGCATTCAGGAGCAGAAATAAAGATTTTAGAGTCTCAGCACAAGTTGGAATTGTAGGTTTGGGAAGCTGTTAAAATCATTTAGAACAATATGACTTTTAAAAAAAGGGGCGAAGGTCCAACTGTTAGGAATGTCATTAGTTGGGATACAGACAAAAAGACAGAACCAGTGCAGGTGAGTGTGGAGGGAGGAAGGGGCACCCAGACCTCACAGGGGCTGATGCGTGGTGCCCTAACCCAGAGACAGGCCTGGCCTCAGCAGCCTGAGGAGGACAGGGACAGGGAAGAGAAGGGAAAAGCAGTAGCTGGGGAGAAAGCCATGGTTGAGGAAAGGGTTTGTTCTCTGTTAGCTAGATTTTAAGATCAATATTGAGCATATTTACTGAGGGACTGGTACAAAACTGCTCAGACCTCGGGGTGCAGAGGAATCCCCAGGAAACCCTGTCAGAAACACAGACCCCAGCCCAGGGCCCTCGGAGGTGGATTCAGACGGGCTGGCAGGCCAAGGAAGCTCCATGTTATCAAGCAGCCTCTGGTGCATGCTGTCCACGGACCATGACTTAAAAAACCAGTGGTCAAGTTGAAAGGTCCAAAGAGAGAGGATCCTGAACGCAAGTCAAAGAATTCACCTCTGATTAGAGAGACCTCCTCCTCCAAGATCAAACAGACGGAAATACAAACATACCCCAGGTACAAGAAGGAAGCTGAGAACATCTCTGCCCAGTGGCCTCTGTGAAGAGGACTGGAGGACGGCCTGCCGGCAGCAGGCGACAAGACCCACGTTTGTCCACAGCCTCTGAATGAATGGGGGGGAGGGGCCTCTATGAGGCAGAGAAGCACCCTCTCCCCACAGCATCAAAGTTCATGAAATAGTGAATTCTGCTCAGCAATGTCAGCTGGTTCCTTCTCAAGATGCAAAAGCAGTGGATAATCTAAAGGACAGGATCTAGCATCACCCCCTCCCTCCCTCCACCCTGCCATGGGTAAGACGCTTCCCATGTACTAGTACCACATGCCCATTATGAAAATTGCCAAGTCTCCATGTGTCCACAGAACTACAACATTCCATTCTCTACAGCCACCCCAAACATGAGCCTGGAAACATCGTCCTGTTTGTTCCCTAAGGGAGGGAAGGGGCACAGAACAGCAGGACAAACTCCCTGCAGTAAGCAGAGCCCCTGGCACTATTATGTTGAACAAATCATTTCGACTTCTGGGACTCAGGCTCCTGTGTGGCAAAACTGGCTGGACACGAGGCCATCTCGTCTCGCCTGGTCTGTGCTGCTAAGCATCGCCATGGCCCACAGTCAAACGGAAATGCCACATTCGGTTATCGTGTCCAACAGAAATGGTCAGCAGAGAAAGCTCACGTTTCTCCTAAAAAATTGAGAGCCAAAAAAGTGTACAGAAAGAGAAAACCAAATTAACTGACTAAAAAGGAAACCCAAAGCAGGTGATGCTTTCATTCACTTTCCAGAAGCAGAAACCCAGAGGACGGTTTCCATCCAAAGCATCAACCCCAGTAAAATCAAAACACTAGCTCTTCAATCTCGCTAAAAGTTCATTATGCTCAAACATTCCCCCAGAAAAAGGCACGCGCAGCGTCCTGATGTGATCTTCAAGACAATGCCTGGATGAAAAACTTCATGGATAAATGTAATTTTTCAATCTGGTCCAATGAAAAAGCTCTCATGCAAAAGCAGTGTTATGAAAACATTTCAATGTTTTTGCTCTTTTAGAAACATTTTATGGTAAAACAGAATACTGCCCAAGCTGCATAAAGTATGTTGTTGAATGAAGATCTACTGGAATCACCACATGGCTCAAGCAATGGGGTTCTGCCAGCCCCCCGGGAGCCTTCAGCTGGCCTCATCCCCATCACAACGTCCTCCCTCCCCTGAAGCTCACCCTGCCCTGGCCTCATGGCAGTCATTTCCATGCTTTTTTTTTTTTTTTTTTTAAGATTTTATTTATTTGACAGAGAGAGGGAGAGAAAGCACAAGTAGGCAGAGCGGCAGGGCGAGGAGCCCGATGCAGGACTCGATCTCAGGACCCTGAGAACATGACCTGAGCTGAAGGCAGAAGCTTAACCGACTGAAACACCCAGGCGCCCTCCGTGCTTTTCTTAATTGTCTTGCAACCCAAGCACAGAGCCAAGAGTGCTTGTGCTTAACTGTGCGGTGTGTTTTCAAATATGGTGTTTAAATGTACTGTTTTAAGTTAGCAAAGTTCAACTCCAGGAAGCCCTTTTACCCCTTTGAGTGGGGGTGAAATATACATCATGTCAAATTTACCATTTGAATCATTTTTAAGGGTGCCCTTGAGTGGTACTGACACCTTCACCCTCCTGTGCAGCTGTCCCTGACTCCACCCCGGTTTCCCCTTACACTTTCCCCTTGAAGAAAGCAGGCTGCTGGGCTGCAGAGGTGGCCTAGTCTGGACTGGTGCTGGTTAACAAGTTTTTCTGTCGTCCGAGTCCCTGCAAATCGGTAGCTGGATCCAAAGCACTGATGGGTCTCAGGTGCGATGTTTGGGAGGTGTGTGTTCTCCCCCCAAGGAGGAACGTAATGGCTGGTGGTCTCTGCTAGGTGGATGCTCACAGTTTTGGTCCACTCATTTATCAGGGACCGCAAAATGATGGTATTCCAATTCCATCATCCCTCCTCAACCGTTAGCTGGAGCACTTGGGTAAAGAGAAACCCCCTCATCCACTGCTGGGGGGTCCAACAGTACACATGCATGGAAAAGCAGAATAAACACCCATTACTTATCATGTCCAAAATAATGAACTTGTTCCCTGTCACGTGCAAAGGTGGAAGATTCTAGCAGCACGAAGAGCGCAGGACTGAAACGGCCGTCACCCTTGGCGATCCTCAAACTGTCGGCAGCAGCACCTTCGGTCGGTCCGCCTGACACCACCTCAGTTCACTCTGACAGCGTCCTCGCTAGAGGTCTCACGCCACGTGTCAAGACCGTCCAACTACACTTCCTGCTCCAGACCAGGGACGGGCCCGCTCCAAGGAGCCCTGGCTTCCCGACCGCCATGTGGGGATTCGGAAAGCTCCCTGCTCTGGGCGATGGTCAGTTTCCAGGCCTTGGCCGCATACAGGGCAGACAGATAGGCGGACTTATTTTTAAATACCTCATAATTTCATTTTTTTTAAGATTTTATTTATTTGAGAGACACAGAGAGAGAGAGTGCATGTGCTTGTACACAAGCAGGGGGAGCAGGAGAGGCAGAAGCGGACTCCCCGTGGAGCAGGGAGCCCGACGTGGGGCTCGATCCCAGGACCCTGGGATCATGACCTGAGCCAAAGGCAGACGCTCAACGACTGAGCCACCCCGGCGCCCCTTTCATGCTGTTACTTTTATTCAAGGCCTGGACTACAAGGTTTTTACTTAATCTCTATTCTCTTACATCTATTACCTCCTTTCTTCCATACGAGAATCCTAGTTCAAGACCAGATACTAGAATCAGATTGTCACAAAATTACTCACTTTATTCCACATCAATACATAGTTTCGGAATACCAATACCAATATTATCTCTATCAAAAGAATTACTAAAAGCAGTTCAAAACTACTTTTGCAGAGAGTGGCATCGTCATCATAGAGGAGTAAGAGTTTTCTACCATCTTCCCCTCAAAGCACGCTGATTTAGACAATCACCCACAAATGAGAGAGCCTCTGTGGAGGTCCAGGAGTCTAGTGGAGAAGAGCCTGAATACCACAGAAGCAAAAAACTCTGCAAGTGGACGTGCTGAGGAGGGCCGTGTCACCCCTCCCACCCCTCGGCACAGCTCAACGCCGAGAGCCTGGGATTTCTCCCTCAGGGACTCGGAGAGTGTGTGAGCCCGCCCCTCACTTCCTCAGCTGTGCAGGGTGGCTGCCAAGGAAGGTCCTTGCTCCCGTGCCCCATCCAGAACCCCGAGGTCCCAAAAATGTCCTTCAAGTCTTTTTATTAAATCCAGGTAAGATGAGGATTGCATATAGCTTTCATTGTTCGATTTCTCTTCAATCTCCTTTCATCTATAACCGTCCTCCCACCTGTTTTACAAAAGGGGAATCATTTTGTAAAATCATCTACTTTCCAGAGCTGTTGGGAAGGTTAAACAGAAAGAGTCCAAATCAAGTGGCCAGTCCAGGCTTACACGCAGCACCTGACATCGCTCAACAAATATTACCTCTCTGCCACGTGCCTACAGCCCACACGGAACCCAGGGTCCTGGCTTGCATGATAGCGATATTAGTTGTTCTAAATTCTTAAAATGGCATCTGATTTCGGTAATCTGAGTCCATGCTGGAAAAGCAAACTGGGTCCACAAGTGCTCCCTGGATGAAGGTTTCTGAACATGTCAGACTGAGAGCTGCACGTGGGTCACCTCCCGGTCCCCAGAGGCCACTGCCGCGGAGGTCACGGCTTTCTCCAGGCAGGGCTACCCACGGCCTCCCTGGTGTTAGGCCAATGTAGTCAGCGCACAGTGCAGTATCAGCTCCAGCGTGCAGCACAGCGACTCAGCGCTTCCATCCACCAGCCGCTGCTGGTCCGGGTCAGCGCGCTCTTGATCCCCTTTGCCTACTTCACCCGGCCCCCCAGCCACCTCCGCTCAGGCAACCAACAGTGTGTTCTCTGTATTTGAGAGTCTGGGGGAGTTTGTTTTCTTTTTTGTGTGTTTTCTTAAATTCTTGACTCCTTAGCCTAAACTACACATACAATGCATCATCCGCTCACCAGACCCCGGAAGGTCCTTTGTGGGCCTTGATGCCCACCTTTTCTCCTCTATAAGACTTGCCCTGGTTGTGGACATTAAGACTCTGTGCCTCAAATCCTACAATATGCTGTGGAAACAACCATCATCAGTAAAGAGGGCATCTGGTTAGTAACCACCATGTTCTACTGCACACGTGTGCTGTAGCTAACTGATGGGAAATTAGGCCAGTCTTATATTTACAAACCACTTAGTGATCATGATCCTAGCTCCCTTTGATCTGGTTTTATTTTAAAGGATAGAAGAAGGTATTCCCAGGCTACGAATCTCGGACTACAGTTTTACTTTCAGCTTGGAAAGGCAAAGGCAATGCTCCAGAGCTCTGTAACAAAAGGCAGAAACACAGTAACCTAACAAAGCCTGTCTGCCTGAGCACATGAACTCACAGAGCCACCACAAGGAAGAAAGGTACAGTTTCCCCTGGAGGCCTCCTGTCCTGTCTCTCAGGGAGAGCGCGCCACCCCCTTTGGCAGGTAGCCAACTCAACATCCCGTCCTTGGTCCTTGACTCCTCACAGCCAGGTGGCTCGGCTGGAAGTCTACTAGCCCCGACATGCCCCTGGGACGAGAGCTAATCAAGCACTCCCTGGACAGCTGTGAGGCACCATTTATCCTGCCAAACTCCCTTCCTGGGAAAAAGAAAAGTCAGAACCTCTGCCCGTAACCCTCTACTTGCAGAAAAATGTAGTCTGGTAGTATCAAGCAGTTTACAAACAGAAAAAAAATCCATCTTACCTGATATTCTTTAAGCCCTGGTATAATGTTAAATCCACTTGACATTTTCACAGTTTCTTTTTTTTTTTTAAAGATTTTATTTATTTATTTATTTGAGAGAGAGAGAATGAGAGACAGAGAGCACGAGAGGGAAGAGGGCAGAGGGGGAAGCAGACCCCCCGCTGAGCAGGGAGACCGATGTGGGACTCGATCCCGGGACTCCAGGATCATGACCTGAGCCGAAGGCAGTCGCTTAACCAACTGAGCCACCCAGGCGCCCCATTTTCAGTTTCTAATGTGTCCAACAGTAAATTTGCTTTTCTACCTTTGTTAATAATATACCCAAAAAAATGTTAATCAAATATTATTATTATACAAGGAAGCTCGTACAGTTAAACACTAGAGAGTGCACAGGAGAGCAAATTTCATGACGAGTGTTATGGACTGTCTGTGTCCTCCCCGAATTCCTACGTTGAAGCCCTAACACCCAGGATGACAGTGCTCCAACGTGGGGCCCTGAGAGGATATGACGTTGAATGTGGAGCCCCCTCACTAAGGGAAGGAGATGGGGAAGAGGCACTCACTCACTCATCCTGACTACAAATGTGCAAAGGCTCTTTCTCCGTTGTGGCCTGGATAGTGTGAATACAGGCTGAATAGGACACATGGGGTCCTTGTTCCCCGAAACTTCTCATCTAGAGGATGGAGGCAGATGGACAGGAAAAACCAACATGACACTTCCAGGAACAACTGCAGTTAAGAACGCAGGTGCTTCAACAAGAATGGCGAGGGATGGGGTGCTGATCCAGCTGACATGCTCGGGGCGGCCTCTCTGCAGGGGAGACTTCCAAACTGCCGTCTGAACAGTGAAGTGTGGGTGTGCAGATTGTGGGAGAGAGCGATTCGGGTGAGGCCCTCAGGCAGGACAGCTGGGCACACTCTGGGGACGAGGTGGCCAGTGTGGCCAGAGATGCCTCAGGGGCACAAGAGGGAAGAAGACAGTCCCTGTCACGGGAACATGAAACCGTAACTAAGCTTTGTCTCTCGAATTCAATGGGATAGCATCATTCCTGAGCACCCACGTACAGCTGAGAGACTGGCTGGGAAACAGAGTCCCATTCCCAGAGAGAGACAGACAGACAGACATCTCATCCCTGGAGGTAATACCCACTTCAAAACTGACAGGCCTCTGGGCCTCTGTACCAGTGGATTTCTTGCAAGGCCTGGGGGGCCCATGCTTCTTCTTCATCAAGGAAGTTTCCCAGTTCAGGCCCAAGTCACACATCAACTTTGGGAGCCCCTACAGGACCTCACCAGATAAAGTGAGCTGCATCTCATCATGTCCCTGAGTCTCGGGGTGCTCTAACCCCGTACTTATTTTTCTGGCTGACCCCCTGGGCCACAGAAGAGTTACAAGGACAGGCTCTGGAGTCAGGCTGCCTGGATTCATAACCCAGTTCTGCCACTCCCTAGCTGTGTGACCTTTGAAAAATTACTCAACCTCTCTAGGCCTTAATATCCTCATTTGTAAAGTGGAGACATTATTAGCACCTATTTCATATGGTTGCTGTGAGGACTGAGTGAGTTGATTCACGTAAACCTCTTAAATATTAGCTGCTATCATCATCATTGTCCTTCAGGAGATAGACCCTTCCTCGTTACTCATCCTGTGGTCCAAGAGCCCAGTCCAGTGCTTGGTTCATAATATGAGACAGTTAAATGTCGTGTCATGCTACGGAGGGTGAGTGATGGGGGAACATAACATAACTAACATTTGTTGAACCTTTACCAGGCTGCGGGTGGAACGCAAATCCTCACAACCCTAGAGATGCTCATGATCATTTCATAAACTAGGAGACTAAGAGAAGTCAAAGTCGCTCACCCAAAGTTACACGGTTAGTAAGTTCTAACAACAGAATCTGCTGACTGTCTCAAACCATACCCTTCAACTCAATGCTTGTGGCCCCCAAAATTCCTGTGTTGAAGCCTGAACCCCAAACGTGCCTGTATGTGAAGACAGGGCCTGTGAGGAGGTGATAAAGGTTAAGTGAGGTCATAAGGGAGGGGCCCTAATCCAACAGGGTTGCTGTCCTCATAAGAACATGCTTAGCACCCTGATCTCAGACTTCTAGCCTTCGGAACTTCGGGAAATCAGTTTCTGTCATGTGGACACAGTCTGTGGATCTTGTTACGACAGCCTGAACTAACTAATACACCCCACAGTGCCTCCAAATGAACGTATGAATGCATATACCCATTCGTAATCTGACACAATTAATCCAGTAAATCCTGCTCCTAATCAGCTAGTCCTAATGCTACAACGAGTATAAATGCCCATTTTTTCCAGATGCCACCTCCTTGCAGAAACCACCAGTCTCTGAAGGAGAACTTTATCACCATAGCTAATTAGATCACAGCAGTTATACTTGAAAAAATGCAGTAATTCCACCAATTTAAGATGACCTCCTGGCAAATGAGCACAAAATAGTAAAAAGCGTGAATTAAGAAATGATTTAACAAGAAAGTACCTTTATTCCTTTCAGATCTATAGAGGAACTCAGTGGGCGAACTGAGTGCCCAGGAGAAGTCTCAGTCAGCTCGAGCTAATGACTGGCAAGCAAGTTACAATGAGCAGGCAGCAGGGGCCAAGGAGCCACGACCTGCTGATGAAGACTGGGGGGCGGGGGGGGACTTACCGTCACTGAGGTCTTGGAGGAGATTCTCCTGGCACGAGAAATCCAACTTCACCTTGATGTTGACCACAAAAGTGGCCACCTTCCCCGGTTGCAGAGGAAACTGGGCAAGGGTTTCTTCCAGGTTCCAGCTCAAGAAGTCGCCGTACAGTTTTTCTACAATGACAATGACAGTGGTGCTAAGGATGGCGGAACTGAGGCAGTATGTGACTTACCAATCCCCCTGGAAAATCCTGATGCAGCCCCAAAAGCAAAGGAAAAGGCAAACCATTTAAAATGTGATAGATCAAAGTACCAAGAAAATTCCAGACTCATGGGTATTGCAAGGCACGGGGGGCCAGAGCATCCCCGCTCCTACTGCTCGGCTTCCTCTCGCCAACAAAATCAATGCACCCTTTGCTCTTATAAAGAGAATCGGAGCTAAACGGAATTCCCCCACAACAAGGACTGTCTAGGTCATGTCACCTTAAGGAGAAACAGATCCACGTCGAGTGGGAGAAGCACAGTGAGTAGGAGAGACCCTCTTCAGGAAACAAGGATTCAAAATCAGAAACCCAGGACTGGGTGCTGCGCCCGGGACCTGCGGAGCCTGCAGAGGGGGCTCCTGCACTGTCCAACAAATCCGCCTCCGTCTTGGAGAGATCCTGCGGGTCAGAGCCAGATGGCCTTGGGTCTGATGCCTTTCCGCCTCTGACTAAGTGGAGCAGACGGAGCGTAATGAGGCCTTTGAGCCAAGGTGTCTCCGTGTGGAAATGGGGTGACAACTCCCATATCACAGGGCAGCAGTGTCTGTGAAGTGCTGTAAAAACTAAAGGCACTATTGCACTGAGGGGAGGAAGGGAGACGGGAAGGAGGCAGGGCAGGGAGGCCCCATTTGTGCGGTTTGGAAGGAGCTGTGTCACCTTCATGGCTCCCACACCTGCCAGACAACCCCTGCTTCAGGCCTGAAATCAAGGCCTAACATCAAGTGCTGCCTCGGCATCTCGTGGAACCAGGAGGGCCTGGACCGGCCCCACCACAAGTCCAGCCCCCACCCTGCATCCATGAATGCCCCTGTCCCCCTATACCCCCCCGCCCCCCCCCAAACAATGCTCCTCCCGGGAGCAGTCCCTGCTGACCCCCAACTGGCGGGTTTCAGTTCCTAGCCAGCCATGGACTGATTCAAGCAAGTCAATGACAGCCTCCCACAGGAACCAGGGGCACCCACCCCCTTGTGACTACAGAGCCTGCCTCCTGCAGCCCCTGGCTTCCCTCTGTTCCTGAGGGTCACCCCCACGTGGCCCTGTGTGCACGTGGTGTCCTCCTCCCCGGGGCTCTATGTGTGAAGAGTAAACTGCTGTTATCACTGTCAGAGGCCGAGGGTCACGTGCTGGGCCATCCGCATCATCCTGAGGCGAGACCCTCTGCTTGCCAACCAGGTGATAGGAGAGCATTCAAACAGGCCCCTCCTTCCACCGAGAAGGCCCTGCTGCGGCTCCCCGCTCAGGGCCCAGCTCCCTGGCTCTGCTACTTCCCCTCCTCCCATAGACCCGTCAGCCCCCAACTTGCTACTGCTTCCATCTCTGGCTTACTTACCTTTCCGGGAACCAGTGCTCAGTGCTAAATGTCCTCTGTCAGAATAAGGCAGCCAAGGCTTCGAGAGATTAAGTCACTTGTCCCTGGTCAAAAACCAGAGCATGCCAACGGTTCCGGGGCCACTATACTCATCCACTTCCCACATGGAGGCAGCTCAAGGCAGAGGCAAACATGAAGTCCTGCTCTCGGGACCCAGAAGTCACCCACAGAAGAATCCAGTGGGAGATGGAGTGCATGACGCCGGCCCATACTAAAGAACATAGGGCCGACCCACGCTGCGAACACGGTCCACACAGTGTGCACGGCCCAGGCACAGTCCCTCCAGAGCCAGCTGCTGCGCTCTGGCCATAGCACACCTCCCAGACCACACTTACTCTCCGTGGCCCCTCAGAGATGGGTGCGAACAAGCAGGAGCAGATGGGGCAGTGTCCACGCAAGGCACTCAGAAGCCATGCCACGTCCCTCTGTTGACTCAGGTACTCGCTGCACACCTCGAATAGGCCAGACCCTTTCCACACGCAGGCGATCTCACTCGATCGCCACCACAACCCAGCAGACTAGTGGCTCTCATCCCCGCAGGAAACCAAGAAGGTGAAGGTACTTGACCAAGGTTGTTTAGCTGGTACGGACAAGACGTGGCATACAACGGCGCTCAGTAAGTACGAGCTCCACCGCAGCATCCCCAATCCCACCAGTTCACAGGTGAGCAGAGGCTCCGTAAATGCACGTCACCACGTGAATTCAGAATGACCAAGGCAAAGATGGGTAGTGGGGAAAGGGATGATGGTCGTGGGGCTTGCTGGCTCCTGGGACGTAAGACCGACGACCACATGGGGCAGAGTCACCACAGACCGGGACAGGGGGGGACCTGCCAGCAGCCAAAGATGCAACGCCCTGGAGAGACTGCTATTGAGACACAGCTGGGAAGGTGGGGAGAAGCCAGGCAGGTTAAAAAGACGGAGCGGGAGGGGCGCCTGGGGGGCACAGTCGGTTAAGCGTCGACTCTTGGTTTCAGCTCAGGTCATGATCTTGGGGTTGTGGGATCGAGACCCGCCTCGGGCTCTGCACTCAGCGTGGAGTCTGCTTTTCCCTCTCCCTCTGCCCTCCCCCTCTCTGTATGTGCACGCTCTCTCTCTCTCTCTAAAAAAATCAACAAATAAAATCTTTAAAACGAGAGAGAGAGACAGACAAGGGGTGGCAACTTGATCGGGTGACCCTGGACCTGCCCGTACATGCCGGCGCAGCGGCTGTGGGGATGCCGGCGCTGGCCCTGCCTTCACCTTCCTACTGTCTTCTGCACAGACTCTCCGTGGGTGCTGAGCATTCTTCCACCTGTGAGCGCGGGCAGAAAACACTGATGCAGCATCACAAGCTGACCTGACCTGTGGCCTGAGCGGCAGCCCCGGAAGTCACACTGCCCACCGCCTGTGTTCCCGGGCTGCACCAGCCCGACTCCACAACGGAAGCGAGCGCCTTGGCTCCCAAACCAGTGAAAGGACCAAAATCCTCTCAAGAACCCAGTAATTCACAGTCTATAAATACACGTTAACCTACTTACTCTGTTCTTTACCTCTGTTTTCCACTCCAGTGCATTATTTCAGAATGGAAGAGGATACGAGATGCCAGGCTATGGGACACCAGGGAGAGCATCATTTGGGCCCTCCCTGCTGGAAGGCCAGGTCCCAAACCCCCAGGGTACCGAAGTGCATGCTAACTTCTTTAACCAGCCTAGCCATCCTCTCTAGCAGGACTGGCCAACCTCGGTATGAAGTGCCAACACCGGCTAGGACCCTGAGGCCCTGCAAAAGCCCCTCCCGAAGATTCCAGCAGGCCTATGTTTCAAACACAGGTATCCCCCGCATGGGCAGGAACCAGGTGAGGGCTCTGGGGTGCATTCCCGCTGAACCAGAGGATGGGCCGCGACAACACTGAAGTGTCTGGAGCCGCCTGGCCTCACCCTCTGAGCCCCAGTTACCCATCCACACACACTGCTTCCCCACCGAGCTCTCCCAGCCCACTTTCCTACATGGCAGATTCTGACTCATCCTTCACAACCCAACCCTGAAGCTTCTTTGCTCTGATGCCTTTCCCATCCCACGTTGCTCCTCTGGGCTCTGAAGTGCCCACCTCTGTTAGAACATCACTGCCTGTGTCAAGCAGCTCACTCTTCCACCAACTGCAAGACAGGGGCCAGACCTTGCCTTTGAAGCTCACCACTTCCTGGAGAGGAAGGGCCCATGCTGGTTAAGAATGCCCGGTTTAGGAAAAAACTGCCTGGGTTCAACTCCTAGCTCTAGTTGGGCATCCCTAGATAAGTCACCAAACTTCCACGTGCCTCAGTGTGCTCATCTATAAAATGGGTTGTCGTGGAGAAAAAATGAGCTAATGAAAGTAAAACAATCAGAACAAGGTCTGGCCCCCAACTCATGTTAGCGATTCCTGCTGGACCAGCCTAGCTCCCCTCCACGGAGCTGCGCGCGGAGCAGGTAAGTCTCATGGAGGCTCCCGGCCTGTGCTTGGCGCTCAGGAAGCGTGCAGCAGTGCTGGCTGCCATCAGCGTCCTTCCCACTCAACGAGGAACAGCGCTGGGCACGTGGGGGGCACTCAGGAAGCGTTCAACGTGGGATGGACAAATGTATTCCAAGACGTTTCAGATTTAGACTTAGAACAGATGGGGAAAAAGTGACATGAAAAAAGCAGATTACCAGATTGAACGTACACTGGGATTTCACTGCATAAAAATGTTCACATGGAGAAAAAATAGAGGGATAGCATACCAACAAGTTAATGTTGGTCCTCTCTGAGTAGTGGGATCACAGGTAATTTCAAATTGCTTTTATTTTCTGAATTTTCTACAATGAGGTAATATACACACTTTCACATACATAATACACATGCACGCACGCTAACCTCTCAGTGTGGTGTCTAAATCTGCCCCAGCCCCCTGCCACAGTGTAACATGGGGAGAAGCCCCGTGGACCTGGCCTGCAAGCCCACAGACAGGACTGAACGTGCTGAGCACCGATGCGCCCCCTCAGGAGAGGGAGGTGGGATTCTAAACCAATGCAGCCGCTTTTCCCGGTGCCCTCTATCAGGGCCCGACGATAATGTGGACTGATGACAAGGACAGCAATCACTTGGGGCACGTGTGTCCCTGAGCCCCCAGACTCAATCTGCCAGCTGGATCAACTTCTCGGAAGCAGCGGATGAGCTCTGCTGCACTATGCAAACTGCGCAGATGCCGAGGAAGAACGGACCAGACTTAGGAGAAGCCGGTCCAAGCTACTGAGGGAAGCTCCGTCTCTGCTCTCCACTCCCCATGCCAACGGGCTCTGTGGGGCAGCAAGGGGGAGGTCCAGGGAGCAAGACAGATTCCTCCCCTGGAGTTCTTTATAAAAACAATAATTGATATAACCATCTATTAAGTACTATCTTCTAACGTCAGACTGCAGCTATATTATTCCCATGTTATAAAAGAGGCAACTAAAGCTCAGAGAGTTTAAACAACTTACCCCTAGTCAAACAGCTAGAGGTAAAAGAACCAAGGTCAGGGCCAGGACCAGCGAACAGCAGGCTCTTTGCATTAAACGTTCTGCCTCTCGCTGCTCATCTGGAACATTAACCTACTCAGCTTCCCAACCAGAGTGCAGAGTACTTATAATGAAAACATCACTAAGGTGATGGGATAGAGGACCTTGAAAAGACATGGTAGGAAATCAAAAGTAATAGCCAAATGGTGAGCTTCGGGATCAGACAAACAGGAATCTGACCATGACAGCTCTCCTCCGTCGTCCCAAGACGCCTCGTCAGCGGGTGGAGACAACTCTGGAGTCGGCACCAAGATACAATGAGGCACGGCGGCCTCGGCACAGCGGCCTGGCACACGGAGGTGGCCTGGGGAAACCACAGAGCACCGTGCTGTTTGCCTTGCCCCTTCCATTCACCCAGTGAGCACTCACCGCACACCCACTGAATGTCCCCAGGGCAGGCACAGTGCTCTGTTCTGGGGAAAAGAGGTAAATAAGAAAGGCTCCCTGTGGGGCACCTGGGTGGCTTAGTCGGTGAGGCATCTGCCTTTGGCTCAGGTCATGATCTCAGGGTCCTGGGATCGAGCCCCGAATCAGGCTCCCTGCTCAGCTGGGAGTCTGCTTCTCCCTCTCCCCCTCCCCCTGCTTGTTCTCTCTCTCTCACTCTCTCTCTCAAATAAGTAAATAAAATCTTTTAAAAAAAAAGAAGAAGAAGTGCTCCCTGCCTATAAAACTACACATGCCTGGGTGGAAGATCTCTGATTTTAGGAAGGAACAAGGATGGAGGGCAGAGGAGAAGCCCCCAAAAGCTCAGACCAGGTGACAGACAATGTTCTTCCTTTTTTTTTTTTTTTTTTAAAGATTGTATTTATTTATTTGACAGAGAGACAGAGAGAGAGGGAACACAAGTAGGGGGAGCAGGAGAGGGAGAAGCAGGCTTCCCGTGCAGCAGGGAGCCCGATGCGGGACTCAATCCCAGGACTCTGGGATCATGACCTGAGCCGAAGGCAGACGCTTAACGACTGAGCCACCCAGGCGCCCCTCAATCTGAAAATTTCTTACAAGTTTATATTGCCATCACATACAGAACAGGTTCAAAACTGCTGAACTAATGCACTACCCAAATCAGGGCGGCATATAACTAAGATAGGACTCGCTGTGCTAGGAGCTAGAACTAGGAAGTGCACCTGCTGAGGCCCCAGAGTTGTAGGAAAGAACGAATGCTCTCGGCCATCAGTCCAGTGTAGCAGGAATTCATCACCAGAGGAGGGGGGCAGAAACGAAACTAAAACCTATAATTACAGCACTATTCTTGGCTGTTGGAGGACTTTTCATTTCTCAAAAGTGTTGCAACTGAGAGATCAACTGTGCTCAAATGAGCTGTGAGATGTCCTCGGGGCTCCCCGCAGCCCTGGCTGCAGAGCACGAAAGGCTGGATGTCTCACAGACATCCAGAGGCAGCAGGTTGTAAGGGAGACGTGGAATTAGAGACACCATCACCTGGGATCTCAGATGGGCTGTGGGGGGCACCCACAGACAGACCCCCCCCCGAAGGAGGGCGGGGCAGGAAACAAACATTTGGTGCAAGCTAGGGGCCGTCACCCACACAGCAACCACGGGGCGGCTGACGTGTAGGGAGCACTTCCACGAGGCAGGCACCGTGCGAGGATCTTCACGTGCACTGTGTCACTGAATCCACGTCTGGCTACCATCCCCTCTTGGCCAGCTGCCCAAGGCCACACAGGAATGGGGGGAGCCAGGAGTCCACCTACCCCAAGATGTTGCCTGGTCTAACCCTGACAACAAGCCTGTGAAAGAGCCAGTGCAGAGCCCAATGCAAGGCTCAATCTCACGACCCCGAGATCACGACCTGAGCCGAAATCAAGAGTCGGGTGCTCAACCGACCGAGCCACCCGGGCACCCCTCTTCCTCATTTTAACTGTTTGCATCAGCATTCCTGGACGTCTGTACCTCTTGGGGAAGCCCAAGCCCCACAGAAGTGGACATCAGAGCACCTGGCAGCTACATGCTGTCAGACGGAAACACCACAGGCCCCAAACAACAAAAGTTCCCAAACTGGGGCGCCTGGGTGGCTCAGTCAGTGTCTGCCTTTGGCTCAGGTCATGATCTCATGGTCCTGGGATTGAGCCCCGCATTGGGCTCCCTGCTCAGCAGGGAGCCTGCTTCTCCTTCTTCCTCTGCTCCTCTCCCACCCCCGTTTGTGCTCTCCCTGTCTCTCAAATAAAATCTTTAAAAAAAAAAAGTTCCCACACTGCAGGGCCAGATATCCTAAATTCCTCTGTCCTCCCTGTCCTGCTTGTTTACTTCTCACCCATGCTCCTAGTGAGCTGAACATATCAGGTCTTATAGCAGTGATTAAAAGGCATTCCACTTGGTCTTCCAATGAATGGGGTTTGTAAATTTCTCCATCGTGACCCCACAGCTGCGCAACACGCCAACTGTTCGAGAAGGCCACTGCAGTCATGTACACCAGGGACACAGAGCTGGATGAGTTCTAGACATTCATGAATTCCAATGTCTTCCTAGGAGTGCAGCAGTCGATCCACTCACTGTGGTTACTCACAGGTGGCAGAAATCATATGAGATGTGCAATCGGAACTTAATCCCATTCCGTGAACATGCCTGACTCCCTGCACTGAATCGTGAGCTCCTTCAGGACAGGATTCATGGATTATTCATGGGCCTGGCATGATGAGTATATAGAAATGTGATATAAATCCCTGATTGTTGAGTAACACAAAGCCAAGTGAAGTGAGTGTTACTGTAACAGAGTGTAAGCAAGGCCACGTACAGTAGGAGCAGCATGACTCCATCTGAGGGGGTCAGGAAAGCTTTCAGGAGGTAGTGTGGGGACTGGCATGTGAATGATGGATGGGATGTGAGAGGCACCCAGGACACCTGAGAGTTAGCAAAACTATGACTACATCCAACTGTGGCCACAGGTAGCTAGGGGACAAAGACTGTGGAAGCACACTCCACACCCCAGAGGACAGGGACTTGGAGCTGATTCCTGGGTGTCCCAGTGCCCCACACAATGGCCACCATGTAGGTGGTACTCAGGAAACGCTTGTTGGAGACCTGAGCAAAAGGACGGACAACTGGTGTAGGGACAAATGGGAAGAAGAACTGAGAGGGGACCTTCCCGCTGCCTCGTGGCCCATGGCACACATGCTACCATCCGGCTTCCGCCCACGCCAGCCCCACGAGGACAGGGGTCACTGCTGTCCTGCTCCCCAAGCATGGCGGCGGGAAGAAAGAAAGCAGGCAGCAAGCCAGATGGGAGGTTTCTCCGAATGCTGGGCTGAGAAACGGAGTATAAGAAAGCTATGTAAAAAGACTTCAGTAAAAGCGAGAGAAGAACAACACTTTTTTTTTTAAGATTTTATTTATTTATCTGACAGAGAGAGAGACAGCGAGAGAAGGAACTCAAGCAGGGGGAGCGGGAGAGGGAGAAGCAGGCTTCCCGCGGAGCAGGGAGCCCGATGCGGGGCTCGATCCCAGGACCCTGGGATCATGACCCGAGCCGAAGGCAGACGCTCAACGACTGAGCCACCCAGGCGCCCCAGAACAGACACTTTTGTAACAGTGAAGGCAACATCAAGACAGTGACAACAGGTGACAGGAAGACCTGCTGCGTGCTGACCCCTCATGACGCGAGGCACGCATATGCCAATGCCCAGAAGGACCACACAGTCCTCTCCCGGGCACACAGAATCCGACTGCCACAGAAGTGGTAAGCACGTCCAAGTCATGCCACCAGTAAGTGGCAAAGCCAGGATGTATGTTTGGTACCAAAGACTGTAATGGGAATCACAACAGCTATGTCTACCTCTGAGGACAGCCTGACCCTGGGGGTTCCCTCCTGGCCCCCCAGCCCACTGCAGCCCACAGCAGCCTGCTCCCAGCTCCCCTGGACCTGCGTCCATGCCCAAGCATGCAAGTGGGACCTGGCATGACAACGGAGGGATATATTGAGAAACTGAGTCCTTTTTCCCACTCCCCAAGACACTCCATGCTTTCACAATGCTAACAAGTAATAAACCACTTTTCTACAAGAATTTTTTTAAATTTTGCCCTATATTGCCATATTTTCAAAAAAAAAAAATGATATAAAAATAGCATAACAAAAGCAACTTAGAAACAACTCTGATGCCCTGGTTTCCCAGGGCCGGGCAGAAGACATGGAAAATGGGGAGGAGAAGCCCCGGCTCACTCCCCCACATAAAGGGAAGGGAACCAGCAGCCGTGTGCCAGGCATTGTGCCGGGTGCTCCAGAGGCATTCCCGCTTGTTCTCGAATGACCACCAGAGAGAGGGAAGGGTCCCGGAGAGAGCCCGCACTGGAACTCTCATCCCCAAGGAGTCACACGGCTTGCTCAGGACTAGTCGTGCAACCGGTAAGCACCGGAGCTGGGGCTGGAAGCCAAAGCTGTCAGACTGCAACCCCATCGTGCCTCTCACTGGCTGGAGAGAGCCCATGCTGGACACTCTGCTCAGACAGAGCTAAGTGGCCAGAGCAATTAGGAAGGGGAGGAAAATGACACAGGAACCAGAGGACCCGGGCTGGTCCCGCGGAACACACAGGCAAGCAACAGCACAGCTCAAGATGCACTTGAACCCTGCACCCCAGTCTATACCCCCACCCACAAAAAAGGAGTCAGTAAATAGGCTCCAAGTCCTGCTTCAGGACTTTGTTCAGAATCTAACGGTTCCCAAGCCTGTGGTATACTGAGAAACATTTCTCGCTGCTTATTTTCCTTTAAGTTCCGTGGCTTAAGAGTGACGCATTCTAACAATAGGTAAAGCCACTCACAGAGAACAGCTTATTCACCTTCAGTGCAAATAACCACAGCATTTACATCTAAGTAATGACACAGAGGAAACGCAGAGACAAGAAGTCTCTCGGGCCACTGCCGCAGGACAGAAAGCCCAACAGCTTCATTTTCAGGTTTAATACATTTTTACACCTCAAAAGTGGACCTTTCTGTTTCTTCCCTTCATTACCGTGGTACAACATGGAATATCCAGAGAAATTTTTCAAAATCCTATGCTCAAAAAATTAAAACTAGAACTACCATGGGACCCAGCAATTCCACTTCTTGGTATTTATCTGAAGGAAACAAAAACACTAATTCAAAAAAAATATATGCACCTCTAGGTTCACTGCAGCATTATCTACAGCAGCAGAGACATGGAAGCAGCCTAAGTGTCCATCAACTGAGGAATGGATAAAGAAGATGTCGTGTATTTACACGATGGAATACTCCTCAGCCATAAAAGAATGCAATCTTGCCATTTGCAATGATGTGGATGAGCTAGTGGGTATTATGCTAAGTGAAGTAAGTAAGACAGAGAAACACAAATACTGCACCATTTCACTCCTATGTGGACTCTAAGACATTAAGACAAATGAATAGACAGAACAAAAGAGAAATACACTCATAAATACACAGAACAAACTGGTGACTGCCAGAGGAGGGGGTCGGGGGATGGGCAAAGTAGATAAAGGGGATGGATGTGTACAAACTTCCCGTTATAAAATAACTAAATCATAGGGATGTCACGGACAGCATAGGGAAGAGAGTCAGTACATACCTTTGTGTGGTGACAGATGGGAACTAGACCTATTATGATCATTTCATAATGTATGAAAATATCAAACCACTATGTTATATACTTGAAGCTAATAAAATACTGTATGTCATTTACAATTCGATGTAAAAAATTGTCAGGCTTGACCTCAAAAAAAAAAATCCTATGCAACAATATGCTGCAAAGAACAAACTGATAAACATAAATCAGTAGTGAGCATATGTCTCTAATTTTTCCCCTGTGGGATTCAGTTTCAGAAATAACAGTCATTATTTTAATGCTAGAGTTTAGCTTCATGCAGTCAAGTGAAACTGGTTATTTCATGTTGACAGTGATCCAGGAAGGGCTACTGCTGTTGACCTCCACCATCTGAGAACCGTTCCTATCTGCGTCTAACTGCAGAGACTCAGCACTACAACACTCATGAGAAATGCAGGCAGTGGAGAATCTCGCTTCAGTCCAAACGTGGAGTTACTGCTTTTTGTCAAAAAAATTACACTAGCAGAAAAAAGTTATTAAGGGGGAGGTGTTTTTATGTACACATGTATGCGAATATTTGGGTTTGTATACTCACATGTGTCTTAGAAGATTGCTAAAAAGCAGATACAATCAATTCCCTTAATTTGGGCTTTGTTATAATAAAATCTATGGTTATTTAAGTAAAGGTAGAAATTTTCATCTTAAACAAGCTGCTTCTCCCTCTGATCCTCCCCCCTCACGCTCTCTCATTCTTCTCAAATAATAAATAAATAATCTTTAAAAAAAAAAAAAGACTTGCTCACAAACGGATTATAATTAAAATTTACATGAAGCTGAGAGAGAGCCTTTGTCCGGCTGCACTGGATTACAAATGCTCATCTCCACGTCAGGTACTTAGGATCACAGGGACACACTCACCCCGTAAGGGTCTAAACTACAGTTGAGACTCCTGAGGGCACCCACATAGGTCTGTTTCACTATTAGTATCACTGATCCTAAATACAAAAGGGTTTTTCAAATGAGTTTGTAAGATTAGGGATTAAAACAAGACAGGAAAGCAAGGAAGATGGGGGGAAAAAAAACAGGAATTTTTCTTTATCTAAAGAAAAGGGTGTTTATTCAGAGGGGAGACAGGACATGTCCAAGACTCGTGAGAGCCCCTGACAAAACTCTGGGTGCTTCTGGGGTATTAGGAACGGGAGAAAAGAGAACATGAGGCCTGCAGACAGCCTCCCGCACAGCCAAGGCCTGAAGCACACAGACCTCTGCAGACGGGACACATGGAGAACTATCAGTATTCTTAAAGCAAGCATAAGCTCCATACTTTTGTGCTCGGAACTGTATTATGAGCTTTCCACATCGGGCGCCTGGGTGGCTCAGTCGTTAAGCGTCTGCCTTCAGCTCAGGTCATGATCCCAGGGTCCTGGGATCAAGCCCCGCATCGGGCTCCCTGCTCGGCGGGAAGCCTGCTTGTCCCTCTCCCACTCCCCCTGCTTGTGTTCCTTCTCTCGCTCTCTCTCTCTCTGTCAAATAAATAAATAAAATCTTTAAAAAAAAAAAAAAAAAAAGAGCTTGCCACGTATGCCGTCACCTTTCACTCTCATGACAGCCCTGCACAGTGGGTGCACTAGCTGTCCTTACTAATCACTTACTATGTGACAAGCATCGTGCTTAACCCTTAGGCACCGGAGATAGAGCGGTAAAGTAACAGACCGGTCAGGCCTGTTAAGTGACAATTACAAGCGCTGCTCAGCCGGCACGTGGTGAGCGCTAAAACGTAAAAGTCAGCGTCACTACTGAGGTATAAAATAACTCGTAGCAGCACAAAAAGAGGAGCCCAGACAAGGAAGCATTTAATTCCAGGGGGAAGACTCCCATGGAGCAGACATTTAAGATGCCCTTAAAGAAGCTAACCTCATTGGGCTCAAATAAAGATCATGCTCACGTGGAAAGAGATGTTGCCCGTTATCCCCACTACCCATGGCGCAACCACACCGAGTCTCCACTGCCTTCCCCCACTCAAACACCTCACTCCTTCTCCTGTTCCCACTTTAAGACATTGTTCCCTCTTCTCCTATATATGAGATCATTCATTAATACTGACAGCTTTTTGGCACTGTAGAATATAAGTGACCAGAGTTATTCCCTTTGTATGTTTTGGAAGCCGATTGTTTGTTTTTATTAATTTAATTCCACATATAACGTATCGCACCTTGCGATGAGAACTTTAAAAGATGGCCAGCTTTCTTTTCTCACTTGTAAACGTGCCGTTTGGAAGTGGACCCACCATGCTCTCTGAGACAACAAAGGAGGGGACGTAGGAGCCCAGGTGGGGAAGGTTTCCCAGGGTGACCACTAAGCAGGAATCCAGAGGGGAAATTCACTGGAAATGAGGAGGTAAAGGGGTAGGAGCGGAAGTCAGCAAGCTGAGCTCTAGAGAGAGAAGGTGGTTTATCCTAAAGTGTAAAAGAGAGGGCACGAATGTCCAGGCAACTGAAATTAAATCCAAATGACCTGTGCAATGGGAGTTTAAGGGGAGAGGTGGCCAAAGAGGAGGCTGAAGCATGGGGCAGAGGCTAGTCACACAGGTCCCTGTGACTGGGGTCCAGGACAACAGGAAGTTGTTCGAAGACTTCCAAAGGGACAAACAGGAGAATTCCTGCTTCAGAAAGGAGCAGCAAGTTCGTAACAAACAGTGGACACAAGATGACCATTTGGGTTTATTTACACAAATAGTGGACATAAGATCGCCATCTGGGTTTATTTGAGAAAAGGAAAAAATGGTTTCCAGTTGCTAAGCTGTGACAGTAAGTAAGTTATAGAACATGTTTCACCGTCACAGGCTCTGTGATTATCTGTCATTCACTAGGAGTTCATGGGTTCCAACAATGACCACACCTTATAACCAATGATTAAATTTCAAATACCACATGAAGGTATTTCATGTCAGAGAGGCATTTCCTACCTAATCTGTATGTACTTGCTCCCAAAAACAGGGGAAAGAAAGGATGAGACTAAGGTAGAGTCACCAAAGCTTCCCACAGACTAAGAGTAGACAAAGTTTCTTTAAATGAGACACAAAGGGTAATGACCACAGAAGAAAAAAATGATTAAGTGAACCATGTTAAAATTAATAACTTCCGTTCATCCAAAGCACCACTAAGAGATTGCACAGGCAACCACACAGGAGAAGATATTCACACTTATTCCCAATAAAGAGTTCATACTCAGAATATACACAAGTCTTACAAGTCAGAAGAGAGGGGGAGACAGAGGGAGACAGACAGAGAGAAACAGAGAGAGAGGAGGAAGAACACCCAGTGGGAAAAAGGGACAAAGCACTTGTACCAAAAAGGATCTGAGTATCCAAAACCACATTAAAGGTATTAAACTACACTGGTCATCAAATGCAAACTAAAACCCCAGTGTTACACAGTTACACCGCCCCCCTCACCACCAGAATGGATAAAATGACTACAAATGCCAAGGATCAGTGAGGACTTGAGCAACCAGAACTCTCACACAATGATGGTGTGAACGAGTGCAACCACTTTGGAAAAGTGTTTTGCTCTAAAGCTGAATACACATATATCCCACCACCCAGCGATATACTCAACAGAAACATCTACAGAAGTCCACCAAAGCATGTGCCAAAATACTCAAGAGCAGCACTACTCTTAATAGTCCCAAGATGGAAGCCACTCAAATGCGCTCAGTCATAAAGTGGGGTGCATTCACAC
>NC_138372.1:167880607-167887795 GCF_054177405.1 Leptonychotes weddellii
TGGTGGTGATGGTAATGATGGTGGTGGAGGTGATGGTGATGGTGGTGATGGTGGTGATGGTGGGGATGGTGATGATGGTGGTGGAGGTGATGGTGATGGTGGTGATGGTGGTGGAGGTGGTGATGGTGATGATGGTGGTGGTGATGGTGGTGGTGGTGGAGGTGATGGTGATGGTGGTGATGGTGGTGATGGTGGGGATGGTGGTGGAGGTGGTGATGGTGATGATGGTGGTGGTGATGGTGGTGGTGATGGTAATGATGGTGGTGGAGGTGATGGTGATGGTGGTGATGGTGGTGATGGTGGGGATGGTGGTGATGGTGGTGATGGTGGTGGAGGTGATGGTGATGGTGATGATGGTGGTGATGGCGGTGGTGGCGGAGATGGTGGTGGTGACAGCAGTGATAGTTGGTGGTAGCAGCAACGGTGATGGTGATGATGGTGGTGGTGTTAACAAATCTGAGTGTTAATAATACAGCAAGCACTGTTCCAAGCACTTTACATACATCATCTTATTTAATTCTCGTAACAACCCTCTGATGAAATTGCTGTTATTAGTGTTATTTTACAGAAGAAGAAAAGTCCGGGAGAGGTTAAATAACTTGCCCAAGGTAACACACAATGAGGAAGTGACAGCCAGAACCTGAACTTAGGCAGCATTTCCCTACGGGGAGAGGCAAACACGGTGACAGGCAGGTAGGACAGGCAGATACACGCTTCAGGTCCCTCCCGCACACTTTCATCAGAATCTGTGGGAGAAATAAGGGAATGCAAGATGCACTGCCATTCTCCCCACCATCCCCACCATCCCCACCATCCCCATCACCACCTGGGGATGGGCTCAGATTCACCCTTTTTTACACAATTCGAATTCCTTCCTTCGTGGTAAAATGTTTTGCAGGACAAATTCTCCCAAACTCTTCCCTTGCCCTTCCCTCCAACGGGAACTACAAGATGGCATGTGGCTCTACTTCTAATGAACACTTACTCCACTTGGTTTTTCCCACTGTAAAGACATTAGCCTGAGGAGGAAGCCCTCTGCTGGGGAGTAAAATGTGGCTAGCACACCCTTCGCTAGAAACTCAACCACAAGCAGTCAAGCTCCCACTGTATGCCTGGCTCACCTCACCCCCACTTCGGGAGCATGGAAATGCCCCCAAGTTCTGCTAGCTTATTCCCCTCTTCTGTCTTAGGCCTCACTGGCCTGTGTAAGTTCTCTAACTTTATTAAATGACCTGACTGTATTTCCACTTATTACTCTTGATACCTTTTCCCCTTGATCAATACCACTCACTAACCTCTAATATACTAAGTATTCACTGCACGCTACTTCACTTTACAGGCTGAGTACTACCTCCCCTGCCTATCCAGGAAGAAACTGAGGCATGCAAAGGACAAACAGCTAGTAAATGGTGAAGCCAAAACTTCAACACAGGTCTCACGACACCCCAGCTCACATGTCCCAGGACCAGGAAACAAAGCACCTGTCTTTAAAAGGGAGCACACGGGCTCTATGCTTGAACCCACAGAAAAACCCGGGGCTGGACGGATGGATCCCACATGGTAACATGTCTGAGCCCCTAATGTTTCTCTCCATTCATTCAAGAGTATTCTTCCTGAGGATCTGGTAAATGTAAACAGCACCAGGGACAAAGGTGCATTCTTTGTTCTTTTATCTTCCTTCGTGTGTTCTTCACACGTCAATTTCAGGATGGCATCAAACTAAAAGAGGAAGAAGCTTTTACACTTTCTGAGCACTAGCTGTTTAAAGTATCTCTTCTGCAAATAAAGAAGATAAACATTTCTGGGGTCAAACCCACCTTTGGTGGTGAGAATTTTGGAGGTGACTTCTAGTTTCTCCAACGGTTCCATCCCAATGTTCTCCAGCTTAATGACAAGCTGCTGAGTCTCCCCGTTGTAAAGCTGGACCGACACATTAGTAGATGTCTCATCACCAGAAGAAGGTTGCAGTGAGTGTGCAGACCTAAAATAGCAGTAATAGTTATAATAAACTTTACAAAGAAAGATTCAAAGAAAACAGTGGCATTTTAGAACTAGTCACATCACCAGACTTAACACATTCCAGAAATAGGGACTGGGGAACGTGAATCCCAGCTATCAGGAGCACAGGGTGAGTGCCGCATGCAGAGAATCTTGTGCGTGCAGACGCGTCCTGTGCTCCCATTCAGCCTTAGCCTCGTGTGTGTGTGTGTGTGTGTGTGTGTGTGCGCGCGTGAAGTATAAGAATACTTAACTACTGGATTATGGTGGGGCCAAAAATGAAACAATGAATTAATTAAAATGATCTGTGAAGCAGTGCTTTCTTAAAAAAATTTGCAAATCTCATGCTCAGAATTGCCTTGCGAAACCCATAGATTAAAGAAGAAAACTTAGATGAACCATTCCGACTGACACCATGGGCACTGGAGGGACAGATCAATGGAAAGTATGTACAACGGACTCCACGTCACAGGTGAAAATGACAAGCAAAGGCTGCAAGCGCCTGATGGGACACAGCACCCTGGGGTCATATGGCATCTGATGGTCGGGTGGGGTCCATGCCACGTAAGAGTGCAGCCCAGCGTGCAGACCTGAAGCCTGCCGCCTCTCCCCGGGGGTTCCTGCACCACAGCCCTCGGGTTCAAACACACACACCATGCTCTGGAGAAGTCTGGCCCTAAGAGAAAGGGGTAGTCACTGGAGGAAAGGGTCAACATCCTCTCTTGGGGTAGGAAGGGTCCATCTGGCTCCCCACTCTCTTCCTCCTTGTACCTGAAGGATTTCCACAGAGAGTGCAATGAGTCTACACCATATACTTAACTGAACCAGAAATGGACAGCTCCGGGCCACCCCACCCAGCAAGTGCCCAACAGCCTCCCTGCGAGCCAGCGCTTTCTAGCTCTGCTCTTGGCCGCAGACCAAAAAGGACCAGGGTCAGACCCAAGTCCTGTTCTATGGGCCACAAGAGAGCCTCATATCCCCACACTGGTCCAAAAGACAGACAAGAACGTTTCAGACAATGCTGGTCTCACACCTCTGGCATCCAAGAGACGATGTTTAAACAAAGCAGGCTTATCGAGCCAACCATGCGCATCCTGGGGGACTCCCATTGCTGGCTCTGAGAGAGAAGCTTTATATCCAAACCACATTTTCAGAAAATAATAGCATAAGGAATCAAGGTGAATGCATTCCTTTACATCTTACACCTTCAAAGTTGCTCATGAGTCAAGAAATAAACTTTCTCTGTCAAGGAAGGAAGAGTGACTCCTGTCCTCACTAGAAATGACTTCTTTCTGTATTTTAACATGCAGTCCTTCCAAAGTAAAAGCTGTTTGTAGTCAATTTGAAATTGCAGAGGAGGTATTCAGAAAAACTAAAACACAGCGAGACTAATCACTTTGCATCTCAAACAGGGTATCAGCCCCCCACCAGGACCACAGGAAAAGAAGGTAGGAGAAAGCAGAGCCGCAGTGCAGCCCAGGGCCCGGCCGTCACAGGTGCCAACCGTCCCTAAGTCCAGCGTCCCATGTGGCAGAGCTAGAGCCGGAAAGGGGCTGGGTCCGGGGCAAGCAGTGACAGTAAGGAGACGGCAGTCAGACACATCCCTTTTCTGGGCATCTTCTTCCTTGCCTGATCATCTGGCCAACTTTTGTGAATCTTGTAAGGCCCAATTTAAACATCACAGCTATGAAGCCTTCCTGAACCGTGAACAGGAGAGTGGCCTCCCTCCACTTCTTATTTTCAGGAGCACTTAGCAAACTTGACTATGGTGAATCTATCTCCCTTCAGGACAGGAGCTCCTGCAACAGGCAAAGTCTAGGTCGAGGGTGATTCTGATTAGTGGCTAGTCGTATAGACCAAGCCTAGATCATGTGGCATGTGTCAATAAATGTGTGGGAGTGAATTTGATAACTCAGTCCCAACAATATTTATGTTAATTAGAAGCAACACTCACTTAAGGAATAGTCACCTGAAATCACGTATGCCACACCAAAGCCACCAAAATTCTTTTTTTTAATTGAGGTGTTATTTATATACCATGAAATTCACTTGTTTTAAGTATATAATTCAATCATTTTTAGTAAATTCACAAAGTAGTACAACGATCACTGCTACCCACCCTGTTTTAAAACATTTCCGTCATCCAAACTGAGTATCTTTTCAACGTACTTTTTGAAGCAATTAAAATGGAAATTTTTTAGCTTATGTTATATGGCTATGCAAAAAGTAACCTAGGATACTATGTATAATATAACATCATCTAAATATGCAAACATATATTTCAAAAAAGGAGGTGGATAAACACTGGAAAGAAAAACCACAAAGCAGTAATAGCAATCATTTCTGGGACTCCTGAGATATATTTCCCTTTCTTCTTCATGCTTTCCTATAATGCTCTTAAAAAAAAAAAATCTACTTTTTAAAAGATAAGAGTTAACTGTTTTTCACAAAAAATATGATTCCAAAGGCTAATCTCACATTTTGTTCTGTTCATGGTAAGGAACACTTCAACTCTGTTCTACTTCCCTTTAAGCAAAGCATATCGTCTACTGGTTACCCTGAAGAAATGCTTTGCCCATATTTTGATCCTAAGAATCACAGATTAACTCAGACTCTTGGTGCCATTAAAAATGTATGCTCAGAACGATTCTGAAGTGCCCTCTCTTGTGGGAAGGCAGACGCCTGCCCCCTACCTGGGCAGGGAAGTGCTGATCTGCAGTCTGGGCAGGGCAGGAATGACTTCCACCGTGGAGCCGCTGGTCTTCACTCCCGGGAGGTTATCCAGCAAACAGTCACTAAAGACGCCAAAGACCGTGGTATGGTAACCTAGGAAGTGAAACGAAGAGCTTCACAGCCCCTGGAAAGGCCTCCACGCTCAGGCCCCCATCTGGAGGCCGCCCCCAGCAGGGAGGAGCGTGGCCCCCCACCCCAGACCCGAGTTCCATCAGCTGTCACCCACTGGTCCCACTCACAGCTCGGCCCGAAGCCTTGGGTGCCCACGGAGACGGAGGGGTGCCAGTCCCCACATTCCTACCTCACGGGGCCGCCTGGGTCCAAGTGAAAGCACGTGTGAGTCTTCATCAACTAGACATCTCTACACAACTTAGTACTAGGGTCTCAGCACTTGGACAATTTGCTTTTCAAATCTGCCTGTCTCTGAGGGAGTGATAGTTCGTGTTCCTTTGCAGGACATAATGGCGCTGAGTAAGTATCCAAAAAGTGATGCAAAGTCTTCAAAATCAAAATGAAAGCTCAAGAGCCAATTACTGTTATTATAACTGCTACGTGATCCGGCAAATCTGCCGTATTCGTACAAGCACTGTGATCTAAGATTAGCGAATTTTCCACGCCAAAAAAAAAAAAAACAAAAACCTCCATTGGTTAGATAAGCACTTGAAATTATTTAAGCTTTAATATGGCTTTTGTGAAATTTTGAGAGATAATTATTATAAACAATGTTCACTGTATAAGAAAATTAAACAACGCTCATGGCTACATGCTTAGGGTGAGGACTTTTGTGCACGCACATTAAATGGTTATAGGAATCAGAGGAGAAAGCAGTTAGTTCTGGGCAAGTCAGGCCCTAACGGCCCATCAGTGGCTCCTTCACCTTCTGCCAGTGGTAAAATGCTCTCGCCACGTAAAATCACCAATTCACAGCACCCACGCTTCCCTCCTTTTGAAATATGTTTCTTAAAAGACTTAATTTAACTTGCAAACATGTTCCTCCGCTGGAGCCCACATCTGGCAATATGCCCCCTCCTATTTTTCTTTCCAGAAAACCTGACAAAATGTGGTTTTGCCTAAGCAACCTTTGTTCTCCACTTTTTAATTAAAATCAGTCATTTTCCTTTTCTTATGTATCGCTGAAGAAGACTGCAAAGAAATTCAAAACCTGATGACAAATTCTGTTATGTCTAATGGTATTTCTGATAACACGAGGTCAGGCCTTTCCACTTCCTACAGAAGGTGTGCCAAAAATGCACGCGACTTGGCTGTACCAACTCAGAGCTCTGTTACCAAGACTCTGACTCCTTATCCAGTGGGTACTGGTTATTAATTAGGGGTCAATCCCATCAGCCTTAATTATTTCCTCTCTCACCTGTCTCCTTTACGCCACTTCCCACCACAGCTGTGACCCTAGCTTCGTCACTGCATCCCAGGATTATGCCAACAGCTACGTAGTTGGTCTTCCTGCCCCCAGTCTTGACCACCTCCAGCCCGTACTCCACAGAGCAGCCTGGAGGTCCCTATGCACTGCCTGTTTGACCGTATCTCTCCTCTAATGAAATGCAGCCTCTGGGAGAAAGCCAGCACCCCTTAGCTCTTCTGGATCTGGCCTCTGTCTACCTTTCCAGCCTTGTCACTACTTGTCCCTCTGCCTGGGACCAGCTTCTTGGAGCCAGCCCCAGTTCCCAATACTCCAACGGTCTCTGGACCACTTGTTCTTTGTACCTAGAACCCCACCCCCACTCCCCATGCCATTCACTCAGGTAATTCCTAGTTGGCCTTCAAAGCTCAGGGTCCCTCAGTAGGAGAAAGTCCTTCTCGACCCACTCTCCCCTTCTGGGTCACCTCTCCCCCATGTTCCCACCAGTCGTGAGCTGGGCCCCTCTCAGCGCTTGCTGCCACACATCCTAACCCAGCATGACACCCCCCTCACCCACCACAGACACCAGCCTTTCCCAGAACTGTCTCTTCTTTCAGTCACCCAGTATCTACTAGAGACCCAGCACACACTGGGGACTGGCAAGGCAGACAAGGCCAGCGACTGGCCTCGGCAGCAGAGCATTGCAGGAGAGCCAAGCAGGGCACTTGACCCAGCGCCGAGAAGCCGAGGACAGTCTCCAAGACTAAGGGAAGTCTGAGCTAAGAACGGAGAGAAGCACGGGAGCTAGCCAAGTCTGGAAGTGCACCAACAGAAGGAAAAGCACAGGCAAAGCTCAGAAAGCCGGGCATGCTTCCAGAACTGCAAGGAGCCTCTGAGAGGGACAGGTACCTCGGGGAGGTGGAGGGGGCCGAGGCACCGCAGGGCCAGATCACACAGGGAGCTCCAAAGCCACGCTGAAGGAGTTGAGGCTTGATGGGGCAGGTGTGGACAAGGGGTCAGGACTTCCAGTTAAGAGATGGCCAGACGTGTCCTGCAGAAAGGCCACTTGGCAGCAGTAGGGAGAACGGACTCAATAACAA
>NC_138372.1:167887895-167931443 GCF_054177405.1 Leptonychotes weddellii
GGACAAGGGCAGCTGCGGGGGGGGGGCACTCTCGGTGGAACACCTTGCAGCGAAGCGCCCACAAGGCAGCCAAGGGGCTGGCTGGTTAGAGGCTGACTATGTAGGTTCAGGAAAGAGGTCCGGATGGAGCCACGGCCCTGGGAATCAGCAGCATAGGGAAGGGCCCTGAAACCAGGAAAGTCACTGAGAGGCTGAGATTGCCTAGAGGTAGCCTGCTGTGGGGGGAGGGGAGGGGCAGATGGGGGAAGGGGGAGGGAGAGGAGGGAAGGACAGAACCTGGCCCTGAGGAATACCATGGAGGGGAGGGGCGTGTAGAAGGGGCATCTGCAGGATGCTTCGTGCAAAGGAGAGGAGAGGGGGCACCTCACAGAAACAGGAGGCGAGCACCCACAAGGGCAGGTGGGCAGCGGTGCCCAAGGCGGCTGAGCAGCGGAGGCAGACAAGACTGGGTTAGCTAGGGACTCAGAGACGGCGGTTCTGGTGGAGTGATAAGAACTAACCGCAGGATGCAGAAGGTCAGACAACCAACGGAGAGGGGGACGGTGGATTCTGCGCGCATACATGGACCTCTGAAGAGGGGTGGCCAAGAGGGGAGAGAAGGTCAGGCCAAGCGAGAGGAAGCCAGGGAGTCAGCAGGACCGGACTGCGGGGGGGGGGCCTGCAGGCATGTTTGCAATCCCTCTGGAAGAGGCCAACAGGACAGGAACAAAAGACCTGACACAGAGCAGGACCCCTCCCACTGTAAGGAACACTGTGGGCCCACTGTATCCCATGCACTCAAAGCCATTCCTTTCCATGCCACCGCTCCATTATCTCTCAATCGGTGAGGACCAACACCAGGTGACCGGTGACAGGCCTCAGTGGGGCAGGACAGGGTTTCAGCAGTCCTGCTCGACCTGAAATCAGAAAGCAAGTCTCCTTACCATTCACAGTAATCGTTCCAGTCGTCTGTGGGACCCCAACAAGAGTCACTGGGTAAAGACCAGATTCAGCGGGAAGGGAGAGCGCCGCAGGGAGAGACTCGAACTCCACTCCGCTGGTGAGGAGCCCCTAGAGCGAACAACAGTGGCATGAGAAGCACAGCCCAAACCCCCGCCGCATCACTGGTTCCCCTGAGGCAGAGGACATCTGCTAACGGGCAAACCCCAGGACTGCCGGGATGAGGACAGCAATGTGTGGCCTTCACAGAGGTCCACAAGAGCCGCAGAGACGGCCAGAAGCGTGCTTACCACAAACAACCCTGAAATGGAAAGCACAGTGGGTGTTTGAACAACTCCATCTTGATGTCAGCCCTCCTGGCTGTATTTTTCATATGTGCTTTTTGTTGCTTTACCAAATTGGAATGTAAATGTAAAGAAAAAATAAAATATGTAAACATAAAAAAATGAAGTATGGAAACATATCATCAATTAATATCCCTCAATGCATCTATGAACGATCAGTTCATTTCACTATGTGCCAGGCTATGCTCGACAGGGAACAAGACAGATACTCTGGCTTCGAGGAGCTGCCCCATGATTGTAAACACTGCAGGGATGTCCGCACTCAGCACTTCTCCTCAACACTGTAACAGAGGTCCTACCCAATGCAATAGGTAAGAAACAGAAATAAAGGCATGCAGACAGTTACTCAGAAAAAACAGAACTGTAAACATAAAAACCCGAAGGAATCAGCAATGGAACTTGAACTGGCAACTGCATTGAGCAAAGTCACAAAGTCAGCATAAAAAAAAAAGCAAAGGTATTTCTATCATCTGGCAATAAACAAAAAATATTAAAAAATAAAATACAAAAACACTATTCACTAAGAGATCAAAAACGTCCACTGCAAGGGAACAAAGCAATGAATGATGTGTATGTAAGACAGCCCTGCGGAAATCCGCAGCCCACCGTGGAGACACAGAGCAGGGACACACACGTATGAGGCCCTGGCTCCTTCTGGGGTTTGTGTTCTGCGGTGCTTCAGCCTACGCAGCCCTGAACCTACTCCACACGCTACAGGACTGAGCAAGGAATTCAGCACCATGGTGCTGGGACCTCAGTCCTCACACTGGGAAAGGACACAGGTGTGAAAAGGGTGAAGGCAAGAGAGGGCCCTGCGGAGATGGGCTAGACCTGGCGGCAGCACAGTGAAGTCGGGCTGATCTAGTTTTGCGTGTGTATCCTGCACATGTGTGTGTGTGGGCACAGGTGTGTGTGCACGTATGCAGATTATGCATGTAGATTTGTATGTAATTACATGTCTACATGTACACGCATGCATGCTCTTCCTAACTCCGTCCACAGAAAACACCCAGAAGCAGGTGCTCGAGTGGTAATGAGCACACCTGTGCCACATTTTGAGCCAAAGCATGAAATGATCTACATGGAGGACAGAAGCAGTGGGCAAGAGTGCAAGCACAGAAAGCATGTAGATGGCTACTGTCTCCAGGCAAAATGTACTGGCATTTTATCTCTTCTTAAAATAGCAAAAGCAAATATGACCAACAGTTAACAGTCGTTAAATGTGGATGGTGGATATTAGGAGCGCTTATTATTCCCTGTTAACATTTCACATGCTTGAAATATTTCATAATTTCATTTTTTAAATTCTGACCATGATTTGTGGGCTACCTTCTAGTAGTAATTTTTATTTTATTCTTTGTTCTTCCTAACTCTTTATTAAAAAGCACATATTACTTTTAAACCAGATAAAAACGAAAGCTACTTTTTTTGAGAGAGAGAGAGAGAGTGCAGGGGTCGGGGGGAGGCAGAGCGAGAGGGAGAATCTTAAGCAGGCTCCACACCCAACATGGAGCCCAAGGCAGGGTTCAGTCTTTTTTTTTTTTTTTTTTAAAGATTTTATTTATTTGACAGAGAGAGAGAGAGCACAAGTAGGGGGAGTGGCAGAGGGAGAAGCAGGCTCCGTACTGAGCAGGGAGCCCAATGCGGGGCTCGATCCCAGGACCCTGAGATCATGACCTGAGCTGATGGCAAACGTTTAACCAAATGAGCCACCCAGGTGTCCCAAGCAGCAGGGTTCAATCTTACAACTCTGAGATCATGACCTGAGCCGACATCAAGAGTTGGGCGCTTAACCGACTGAGACACCCAGGTGCCCCTGAAAGCTACTTTTTAAGACAAAAAAAAAAAAAAAAAGTGTCTGACTGTAATTGCTATATAAATGTCACTAACACGTATATAATAACAATAAACTGAAAGAAGAAAATGCCCAAAAGAAAAAAAAAAAGTGTCAGAAAAAGCAGCAAGCATCTGATACTTGAGGCACTTTGGGGGAAAAATCCTCTGAACAATTATTCCCTGTTCAAGCCAAGAGACAGAAAGTCATTAAGAGGCCTAACCTGAGAGCCAAACCCTAAAGCCGGCAGTGTCTTGCATGACAGGAGGGGGACAATACTCACCCCTGTTGACTTGCTCTCTGAGTGACCTCAGGGCTGTAGGCTTGACATGCAGCTGAAATTCTCAGAGCTCTAATGAATTTTGGAAACCTATGTCTCATGCTGAGAGCCTAATCATCATCTTAAATAACCACCAGTCTGCCTGGTGAACTCCTACTCATGCTTGTCTTCTCAGGTGAGCCCTTGTCTCTCCCGGGAAGCCTTCCCCGACTCTCCATGTGGGCTCTGGAGCACCTCCTGTACCCACAGCACTGACCATGACAGGGTCTAGGTCCCCCTAGTGCCCTGCCCACAGCATGATACGTGGCATGAGCGCTCAGCAAGATATCTTCACAAAAAGCCCACCCCTTACTCTGAACATGAGTCATAAAACTCTAAAAGAAAACATGAACTATCTCAAAACCAGCCTTTGCAAGTCTCTGAAAAAAATCACAGAGCAATACTGTATGCTAATATGTAGTATCAGGTACTGACCCATAGTACCCAGCAGTGCTACACAATAATAAGCACAGAGAAGACTTGAGAAATGGGACCCGCATGGCAGGTGGGTGGCTCTGGTCCGGAAACATCAGAATTAGTCTGGAGAGCCAGTACACGTCTCCTTCCCACTGACTATGGAGTTAGGTGAGTGGCTCCAGTGGACACCACTACAAAGTGAGCCTTTAATGCCCTACACAAATACAGACACAGAACACTGGATTTCAAACCTGACAGAAATCTCCCATTGGTGGTGCGATAATTCATTCTCCTACTGTACAGACCTTGCTCTTCCCTCAGGCCTTGATCGTCTTATCATCTTGTAGCAATAAAGTAGCCAACAGAACATACACTTTGTAAGCTGTGCTACTCTCGTGTAAATTTCAACATGATTATTTCAAATCTCACATCCAATCAACTACACTTGTGTGTTCAAATCAGAGGGGTCTGTTCACTGATTCAAACATTGAGCACAGAGCACTAAAGACACAAGAATGACAAGACGTGGTCTTCCTTCACAGACACCTTATAATCTTCAGCAAAACAAACATAAAAACAGACATATATCATAGGATATGTGCCCCAAATATTAAAAGTTTCATGGCAAGTTGGTGACTGGTGATACATACCATGTTTTCAACTCGGAGTTCAAATGGCATTGGGTTGTATACCATCAGCTGAACTTCACACACATCTCCTTGAACCCACTGGAAATCTAGAAATGCACACACAAAATAATCTATGCATTAGTTGGTGTTTCTGCATATTTCACATGGTTTCAGATTACTCCTCTGGCAATTTATTTTTCCAGTGAAGCAGTGAGCATTATGATCATCTTTAGATGAAAATAAAGCTAGTGTAACTGTAGCCTTCTCTAAAACAAAGCAAGTCATCACTGCTACTTGGATGCTTTGTAATGGATGTTTCTCGCCATCTTTAGCAGGCTGAATTCATGCCGGTGTACAGGTACTGTAATCCCCACTGTTACAGGGTGGACACTCAAGGTCCAAACGAGTTAACACACGTGCCTGGGAATCACAGAGCTAGTAAGTGGGGCCACGGGGACTCAAGCCCAGCCTCCTCCCTCCTTCCTCCCACCCCTCCTTACGGGGTTTCCCAGACCCTCAGGCAGGAGAAAGCCCCAGGGCAGGCTCACAGAAGCCATTCTCTAGAGCACACTGCACCTAGGCCTGGCCCTTCAGCAGCATCTTTGAACCCACACTGACTCCAGCAGTAGCCCCCAGCCCCTTCACACAACCAAAGAAAATATCACTTGTTTTAACAGGTTACTCTGCCTGGCAGCTAAGGAACTATTTGTTTTCTGTGTCATGGTCAAAAAAATCAACACTTAAAAACTCATTTTCCTGGGGTTCTGAAAGGAACCATTTATACTTGCATCGTCCTACTCTACCGAGGGTATATCTAAGATAAATCGCTGATTACATCACTGATCACGTGATTGTTTTTGTCTGAAAGAAGACCATCTCCTCTCCAAGCCTCAGTGTGTTAGATCACACAGGGGAGGCCCTTCCTCGAGATTCTATCCCAGAAACCATAGAAGAACAGCAGTGGGTGGCTATTCAACACCTGCCCAGCATCAGGTCCTCCCCACTTTGAGCCACACAACACTCTTTCTCCAACATTGGAGGGACCTGCCCAGTCGGAAGCACCCGTGATCTCTCGCTGCATCCCCAGCACCTAGGACAGTGCACACAACTGCTATTCAGAACCTTCTTTCCACAGCTGCCAGGTCCTTTAGGAATATTACCTCCCCTGACCCTCAGAAGAACCCTCTGCGTTAGTGTCTCTTGTCCTCTTTCTGTACTCGGGCAAACGGGATCTTGTCTGAGGTGGCAATGGGAGGCGGCAGGGCCAGGCTGCAGCCCACTGCCTGTGCAGGTCACCTTGACCTCAACACTGACCTCGACCTCGGCACAGAGCCTGGCCAGGTCACAAAGTCCTAGCACAAATGACAGAAAAGCCTTCACCCGCTGTGCTCAAGCTCAGGACCTACGTACGCACAGAGCTGAACTGAGACAGTGGCAACATTAGCAACAAGGAGACAGAAAAGATGGGTAAATTAGTCCAAGTCAGAGTGCTGAGTCTCAGAAACCGCCCCCAGGGGTTTCTTCTTCTCAAACACTCCACACCCCCTGCTGTGATGATAACTCCCCCAATTATACACAAAGATTCATTTACAGAGATTGGAATTTTAGGTTAAAGACATGTGATTCTTCAAACCTCCAGGCAGGTCTTCACTGATGAGAATACTGTGGAAAACATATTAGAAGCCACAGAATATAAATTACACTTTCCTACCCGTGGGTATTCAACAAATAACATGGATTTTGGCCAAGGCTTCTGCTATATTTCAGAAAAAATCTTGCATCATCCACTGAATTTATCCTCAGCCCAGATGAGCAGGGGCTTCTCACTGTGATGAGGAGCCATATTACAAAGAAAGAAATCCCTGAGCTTCGAGTCGAAACCTTGGCTGGAGACTGAGCTGTGCACTTACTAGCTGTCTGACCAAGGGCAGGTCATTTATATTCAGCTCAGTCTTAATTTTCTCATTTGTCAATTGGGGATATAATGCCTGGAGGATCATGCAGTTATGCAAATCACCGGATGATGTTTGTTTAAGCCCTCTGCAACAAGTGCAGGGCATTACTTTCATAAAAAGAAGCCTCAACAATTTAAGATTGGAGAGGAAAAACTAACGATGCAGGACTGGCTCTAGCGGGGATGGGGGCGGTTGGAGCTGTAGCCACACAGGCCCAGCCTTGGTGGGGGGAGGGTTAATGTTCTGCTGTCACAGGCTCCAAAGTCTTCATAATTTCTTTTTTTTTTAAGATTTTATTTATTTATTTGACAGAGAGATAGAGAGAGAGCACAAGTAGGCAGAGAGGCAGGCAGAGGGAGAGGGAGAAGCAGACTCTCCACTGAGCAGGGAGCCCGACGCGGGACTTGATCCCAGGACCCCGGGATCATGACCTGAGCCGAAGGCAGTCGCTTAACCAACTGAGCCACCCAGGCGCCCCAAAGTCTTCATAATTTCTGAAAAGGGGCCCCACAAATCACGTAGCTGATCCTGAGAAGGAGTCTCAGACCTCCAGTCTCCCAAATAACCTCCGGAAGTTTCTTTAAACAAAAGGGGTGAAAGTTTCCTAAAAACATTCTTTAGGGGAGAAAGCTTATGGCCAACGCCAATGAGACCAGAAAGAACAGCCAGAAACTCCCAGCCGGGCCAAAGGAGATAAGCTTCAACTTGATGTTGAGTCTAGGTCTGCCCAGAGAGTGATTTGCCCACCATCAAGAGCCAGTAAGAGAGAGACTAGAAAAGGACCCAAGTCTTCCACCTCCAAAGAGGTCAAAGGAGGGTTCCCATGGGAAGACAGGCCCTGCTCATGGGAACGTCCACTGCAGCAGGTCCAGGAGCCCCCTGGCCCTCCCCAGTCTGCCACGATGCCCACCCAGCTACCCTGCTTCCAGTCCTCTTAAGCTCGTCCTCCAGAGCAGGGGCCCCGGGGGCAGGAGGGTGAGCCATCTCAAAATCAACAGACTAAAACAAGAATGTCAAAGACAAACTTTCACCACAAACCGCTACTTGGTCAGGCCTCTCTCCCCTAACAACCAGGAGACACTTGGAACTAGCTGGTCACTCATTCACGTTAATGAACGTTTACTGGCTCTTACTCGCACCTTATCAGATGCTGGGCGCTGCTGGACCACGAGATGGGGCCGCCGCCACGGTCACCCCAGCCAAGGCTGCCACGGCTGCCATCACCAATTCGAGCAGAGCCACATCGCCCGGCACTGCAGTGTCAGCAGCGGGGGCCCCTGGGAGCAGACCGGCCTCCGCCTTCCCACACCTTCGCGCCAGGCGAGGGCCTCCGTGGCCGCCCCAATAGCATCGGGAAATGTCGTTTTCAGGCTTTTAGCCCAAGCAGCACAGTGAGAACGGCAGGCAGGGTCAGAGGACCGAGGGGCAGGATCTGACCACCGGTAACCATCTGTGTGGACCGGTTTTGTGCCCCTTACAACGCCTGACCCACGGCAGGGGGATCTCGTGCCCGTGTACCACGGATGCAAGAGCACACAAGCAAAATCGTCTTCCAGGACGCAGATGGAAAACGTTCCAACACTGTCAGAGAAAGCTCAAAGTCTCGTCGTTTTAAATATATTAAATATATCTGAAGTCAAGGAAAGGCAAGGGTTCCACGCCGCAGAAGCTGCTTTTCTCCACTTCAGCCCATCTTCGCTTATTTAATGGCACTAATTAGAACTAGCCATTATTTTATTTATGGGTCCACTTACTTGTACTTACTACTGGAAAGTACTGCTGAACACTTCCCTCCAACTTCGACCTACACCCTGCGACAGCCTTGCCGCCATAAGAACCACGGGGCCACGGAGAAACTCAAGGGGAGCTTACTGCCGGATGAAAGACTGAACCAGTGGAGAGACACACGTGCGCACGCACGCAGATACACGTGCGTGCGCACACAGACACGTGCGTGCACACACACACGCACAGACACGCGCATGCACACACGCAGATAGACACACGCATGCGCACTCACGCACACACTTGTGCGTGCGCACACACGCAGATAGACACACACGTGCGCACTCACGCACAGACACGCACGCGTGCGCACACGCAGTCACACGTGCGTGCACACACGCACAGACACACACATGCACACACTTGCGTGTGTGCACACACGCAGATAGACACACGCGTGCGCACTCACGCACAGATGCGCGTGCACACACGCAGACACGCGCGTGCACGCACACGCACAGGCACACACACGTGCACACACATGCAGACAGACGCGCGCGTGCGCACACGCGCAGACACGCAGATAGACACGCGCATGTGCGCACGCGCACGTGCAGACAGACACATGCATGCACGGACACACACACGCTGTAGTGCAGTATGCTATACACTTGGGGCTCCTAATTTCAGAAACGTAACAGAACTTACAATCCGATGCTATTTTTCAAGGACGTGTTTCCATATTTCTTCCTCTATTGCCTTCTTGTTTTAAATAATGAACAAGCAGAGCCCCCCGAGCCACCCCTTGCTCCTCCAGAGACAACCTCACCATCAAGGGAGCCTCCGGGGCACCTTCCAAAGTCGGGGGTGTCCCCGCTCCCGCTGGACCAGCGCTTACTGTCCGTCCAAGCTCAGCAGGTAAGCCAGCAGGTGCTGCTGGTGACAGTTCTACAGTTTTGGACAACTTGACCTACATCTCGTCTTGACATCCCACTCCTCATGTATTTCTGCCCCGCCCGCTGCCTACACTGACCTGGAAACCCTGTGCAGAGCAGGGACTGTGTGCTGTGTCTCACTCGGGCCCCTTCCATGTGTGCCCTGCACGCAGGAGAAAGCCATCCTTGCTCCAAGAACACTGAGCTGAACTGTGACACCCTCGGATGAAGCACAGTGTGAATAAGGACTGTTGGCCATTACAAGAGAGCAGCTTGGGGTCGGTTTAGTGCTCCTATCCCAGTCATGCCCTCTGTCCTGGGAACAACCTCCTCACTCAGGAAATACTTTGTTTTTAAGGTGTTCAGATAACTTACTAATTGTGAATGCTTCCAGATGTTAAGGATTTCGAGTGCTGGTATTTATGTAGGAACTCTTCACTGAGACCATGTGACTTGCATAACGCTCACACTATCCCTCTGGCCTTGGGCCCCGTGGTGCCGGCCAATAAGCACGAAATGCATCATGAGCCAAGGCCTGCTCTGAGTTCTTGAGCAAGTCATTTGAACTCCCTGAATCTCAGTTTCCTTATCTGTAAAATGGGGTTCATAATATCTACCCATTCCTCCCCACATCTGTGCAACAATCTTATAATAGCAGCTGTCGGTACAGCGGGGAGCAAATGGAGGAAGGGGAAACAGAAACATGAACGTGGACATAGGTGCTATAAAGAGAACTGGGCCTCAAAGGCACAGAGTGCTGGGAGGAGCATCCTCTCTGGGGATGGTAGGGGATAAGCCTCAGCAGAGGGCACAGCCAGCACCAAGACCATTCTGTTCCAAGAACAGACCCGTGCGGCTGGGTCTGAGGAGCAGGGGTAGGTAAGAGAGGCAGGAGGAGAACAGAGAGGCAGGCAGAGTACTGCACAGCAGGCCAGGCCACGGAGGGCCGAGGTCCACGCTGTGGGGGGTCGGTGGTACCGCCAGGGCAGAAGGGCACCTATGCCCTAGGAAGTAGGGCCTCCTGAAGTCAGGCTGCCTTTTTGCTATATTCATGGTGCAGGGATTACGAGTAGAAATGAAACAGGAGAAGAAAGCCCTGCACTTCAAAAGCAGAGAGCAAAAGCTTCTCAGGTCTTGTGTTGAAACTCCTCAGGGAGAATCGGCAAGTACCCACCAGGACAGGCCTCTTGACCCCTTCGCTTTGACACTGTGACACATAGGCTAATGTCTGGCAGTAATCAGCACCATTATCCAAAATGTCAGGGGCCCAAGGAAGAGGGAGCTGGCAAAGAACGAGGCCCACTGCTGGGCCAGGCGTCGGGAAGACAGAGAGGGTGGCGCACGAGCCCTGGGTCTGCTGCGAGGGAGGAGGGGAGCAGGCAGGGCTGGGACCCAGTGGGGAGCTTGGCACACGGAAAAGCGCACTAGAGATTCTCAAGAATGCGTTCTGGCTCCTGCCCTACCCTGAAACATAGCTCCACCTGTCCCTGCTGAGCCCCCAGACCCCTCAGAATTGGCATCCTCAGCCCCCAGGCAAACAAAGCCAGGGCTGCGAGGGCCAACAGAGAACGGCATACGCCGTCCCTATCCCCCAGGCAGGTCTGAGCGCAAGTCACCCTCTGATCTCGGATGATCCCGAGGTCACTCTGGGCTCCGACGATCCCTCTCCTGTTGTCTGCTTCAGTCCTGATAAAAGAGGTCTTCTGGTTTCTAGAACTTCCACAGACTCACCTTTGATGAAATCGATTTTAAAAAATCAGATCTAGGGCCAGAGTTTTGACAATGGCAGCAAACTGCATAAACTGAGATAGCCATGCAGACACGCATGAAGGAACCGGAATCTGGAAAAGCCGCTGGAGGCCAGGCAGGAGGCATAGCCAGAAAGTCAGGAGGAACGCACCTACCTATTTTCTTGTTCCGCTCTTCTCCACGGTTGTGCGCAATAATTGGTGAGTAGATGAACGGGCTCTTGGTCGACATGTTCTGACCCAGCAAGCTCTTCATTTTCTGTGGCCGGAGGCTGGCAGGAAGGTTCAACAGCTTCACACGCCTAGTGTTTCAAATGGAACAAAAATACTTCAACTGCCTTGTTAGCTTGGTTTCAACGTAAATACTACCAAATCCCACGTGTCAGAAAAACAGGACATCCCAGAGCAGAGGGAAAAGCACTCCAGCTCGGCAGGAAGAGCAGGAGATCAGTGCACGTGGTCACTCGGGGCCATCCTGGGCAGCAGCCGCTCCCCCCGCCGGCTCCAGCAGCCACGAGGACCAGGCCGAAATCCAGCTGTATGCCCGTGGGTGCCTTGCCTTCTCCCACCCTCGGGCTCCTCGCCTACAGAACGCACCCAGGGTCCTCCCTCACACACTACTGCGAGCAGTCACGTCAGGGCTCGGGACCTACTGCTCGGCAAGGCCAGTTCTCTTCTCCCTCCTGGCGGGCATGCCCCCAGCACACAGGAGAGCAGGGGACTGGAAGAGCCAGAGGTTAATCGGGCCGTCTGCGTCATGAAGAGCAAGGCTGACCCCCCCGCTCAGCACAGCCTGTACTTACACTGCTCTCCCAGCCGCAGATGTGAACTCATCGCCACTCACACTGGGATCGGGTAGCTCCCGTTTATTTGGGACTCGCCAATCTGCGCAGCCTGAGCACACCGAGGCCCCTGTCCTCAACAAAACATCCCAACCACCCTCCTAGCTTGGCTTCTATTACTAATGCCTCCACGTCATCGATCAGAAACTGACACCACAGAGACAACAAGTTGTCCAAATTGCCGGGCTGGAAGCTGGTGACAGCAGGAGAGACTATGCTTTTAAACCTGTGACCCCCTCCCATGACCAGCGAGGCAAATAGGGTTAGGATCTGTAATGTTCTGAGGTGGGGACACGGGGTGGCCCGGCAGTGACCCTGCCAGCGCTCCTGCCCTGTGTGTGTGCAGTCTCCTCGCAGGAAGGTAAGGCCAGTGGGCTGTAAGGGGGGTCGTGTATGTCCTCCTGGGACTGAGCCCTTTGTTTGCTTTTCATTTTATTTTCCTTTCAGCTCCTTTAAGATGCCTTTTTTCACTTTTTTTTTTTAAGATTTTTTTTAAGTAATCTCTACACCCAACGTGGGGCTCAAACTCACAACCCCAAGATCAAGAGTCACATGCTCCGCCAACTAAGCAGCCAGGCACCCCTTTTCATACATTTTTTATCCATTCATCTGTTGACGGGCACTGGGTTGTTTCCAAGTCCTCGCCATCGTGAATGATGCTGTGATAAACACACGGTGTAGACATCTCTTCGAGACCCTGTTTTCATTCCCTTTGGATACATACCCAAGAGGTAGGATTGCGGGATCATAGGGTAGCTCTATTGTTAATGTTCTGAGGAACCTCCACAGTGGCCGGACTGATCTGACGCCCACCAGCACTGCATGAGGTCCCCATCCTCCTCCCCCCATCTTCCTGATGACAGTCACCGTAACAGGTGCGAGGTGGTAGCTCATCATGGTTTCCACATACTCCTCCCCGATGGGGAGCAATGCTCAGTATCTTTATGGTACATACATACAACGGGATATTACCCACCCTCGAGACAAAGCACTTTGAAGCAGTGCACTGGCCTCCAGCTCTCTTCCCTCCACCGCAGGGTGATCCTGGAGGCCAGATATTGGCAAGGTGGGGCAGAGATGGATGCAGACTCTGGAGCACTGAGTAACCCCAGAGGTCACCTGCCCTGGAAAACTGCCCGACTTGCACTGAATTTCATGTGAGGGAGACGTAAACCCTTGTTGTAAGGGTTAAGCTTTCTCAGATGTCAGGATTAGAATTATTACCACAGCACAGGCTAACCGGCACTGACTAACAAAGACCCCCTTAGAGAGTCCACAAAGCACTGCTTTCTCAGCTGGAAGGGATCTCCGATACCTAGCGCAGTCCTGTCCTATGCACACATACCCCTACGGCACCCAGCAGTTGCTCACAACTCCCCACGTACACTCCCTGGACCTTCACTGACGGCCACACGCATGACTCCGTCCGTTTCCCACAATAATCCAAGGGAGTAGACCAAGTCCTCGAAGCCCAGGACTGTACCTTGTATACCTGCTCTGACTCCCTTGTCTCTGCATGCACCCTTCCGCTAAGCTTTATTCATACAGGATCAGAATCACTTAAAATTTCTTATCTGTTTCACTTTAGCTGTGAGCTCTCCAGGACAGGGGCACCCGGGCATCCAGTGCCTGGTACAATACTTTAATAGATACCTCAGTAAATACTGAATGAATAAATTCCCAAAAGTTGAATTTTTTATTTTTATTTTTTCAAAGATTTTATTTATTTATTTATCTGAGAGAGAGTGCACAAGCAGGGGGAGCAGGAGAAGGGGAAGCAGGCTGCCCCCCTGCTGAACAGGGAGTCCGACTTTGGGGCTCGATCCCAGGACCCTGGGATCATGAACCAAGCTGAAGGCAGACGCTTAACCAACTGAGCCACCCAGGTGCCCCCACCCCCACAATTTTTTTTTAAAGAGTTATTCATTTACCTGAGAGAGCAAGCGCACTCAAGTGGGGGGGAGGGACAGAGGGAGAGAGAATCCCAAACAGACTCCCTGCTGAGCACAGAGCTTGACTCATCTCACAACCCTGAGATTATGACCCAGGCCAAAATCAAGAGCCGGCCATTCAACCGACTGAGCCATCCAGGCACCTCCAAGAGTTGAATTTCTAACTCAGCTTCCAAATCGTTCAAAATTATAAACTCAAGCCTAAGCAGTTTATTACTAACAGTTGCAAACCCTAGCCATTTGCAAGCATGCAAAAAATACCTGTGCACTGCACGGGGACTAAGATGAGCAAACTGTAAAGCTGGCCGAGACGGCATGCCTGGTGTGGGTCTCATGTCCATGCACACCCAGTCCAGAGGCGTTCCCCTGCAGGTAATTCTCAGTCTGCCCGAGAAGCAAATTTAGGTGGTGTGCAGACCCTGACTACCATCTGAAGGACCTACCCGCTATTCAACTGGCACAGACTACTTCACCTCCCTGCACCTCAACCTTTCCACCTATAAAACAGGAAAAACACCAGCTACCTGATAATGCTGTGGGGGAAGAGGACACCTCCTTTCCCTAGTTCCATGCTGCCATGGGAAGGACGTCCTCAGAGGAATAGTCCTGACCTCACTGTGCCCCTCCCTCACTCCTCTTAAGGGAGGGGGTCAATTTGGAAGGAGAACCAGGGTGTGCAATGCTCAACCCCTTCTCTTGGGGTCCGCCTGCCTGCAGGGGACACTTTCTATCATCCTGTCCACGTAGAATGAAAGGGGTCTGGCCCTCCAAAAGAGGCGTAGAGTCCTACCCAGCTCTGCTAGACACTGGGGTAACATCATCTGGCCAGACCTGAGCCATGCTGTTCACCAGATCTTCCATCTGTCTGAGACAGGCCTTTGTTCCTATTGATTCCAAACTCAGGCAAAGAAGGAGGAGTATCTGAAGTGGCATGTTCAAACTGTGGCAGGCTACTTTGAGGATGAAGCAAGCTAAGATACATAAAGCACCTATAACAGTGCCTCACACGGAGCAGGCTGCAAAAGCCTTTCTCTTCCCCTCCTTCAACCAACACTTGTTTACAAACAGACAGCAAAGCCCCTGGTGCAAAGACTCTAACTCTGGACTGGTATAAAGAAATGAAGGTTTGGTCCCAACCCTGCTACAAGCAGGCTAGTGAGCCTTTGACCAGGCACGGTCTATCTGAGCCTTAGAGTTTATTCATGTGTAAAATGAGTCTGTTTTCTTGGAACACAAATAGGTTTCTATGACATGCCACCGTCACCACCTAAAAACGTGATGTCATCTGTATTTCTACAGGATTCATCTATACCAGCACAGAAATTCCAGATTACACAAAAGGCTCTTAAAACATGCAAAGGAATTCTAAGGACATGGTCAGCCAGAAAAGTAACCCAACAGTGGCCACAGGGTTCATGCATAACTTGAAACTTAGCATCAAATATCTTCTTATAAAATGTATCCTATGGGAAAAACAATCACTCAAGGCACTTGACCTACAGGACACATAGCCCCTGTAGCAGAACCAGTAAGGCCACATTTAGTCTATGAAGCTGCCAACAGGAAAGCAGAGTTCCAGGGGTCAAGTGTCCAAAGCAGGGCTTGTAAGTAGAGATTCCATTTGAAAACTGCCGCCATGTCAAAGGCCGGCTGTGCTCAGCTCACTGTGGCTGATGGGGACGGAGCGGGGCCCTGCAGGGCACTGGCTGGGATCCTGAGCCAACACACACGGACGACGGGAGTGTTGGGGAAAGCGGCTTACCTTCCCTCACTTGGTTTTGAATCCATCTACCTTCTTCACAGCAAAAGCATATCTAAGAGCCCACCGCGTATCTCTGCACAGATGGGCCATGACTCAAATGGCCACATGTGCCCCACACTTGGCCAGGCGCGACGGACATGGCTGGAAAGGGCGCACACACCACCAGGTCAGTGAGCGCCCCACTCTCACTCCTGACTGGACACACGCTTCTCACGATCCCCATGAAGCTCTAGTATGAGCTCCATCAGGGAGGTTGCAGGCATGGCAATCACACGAACGTGAGGGAAGATTCTGGACAACATTGCACCTGATGAGGTCATGGGAGCCCCACCTGGACTGGGATCTGGGAGGCTGACTGTCCTGTTTCATCAACCAAGAAAACCGCCCTGACTATCATGGCCTTCTAAGCCCTTTTTTGAATAAATATCTGTAATCCTGCCTCAAATAATATAATTAACTTAAAAGTTTAAGTTTTAGGGGTGCTTCGCTGGCTCAGTCGGTACAGCGTGCAACTCTTGATCTCCAGTCATGAGTTTGAGCCCCACGTTGTGTGTAGAGATCACGTAAAAATAAAATCTTTGGGGCACCTGGGTGGCTCAGTCGGTTGAGCATCCAGCTCTTGGTTTCGGCTCAGGTCGTGATCTCAGGGTCCTGCGTCAGCTCTATGCTCAGCAGGGTGACTGCTTGAGGATTATCTCTTTGCCTCTCCCTCTGCCCCTCCCCCTGCTCATGCACACGTGGGCTCCCTCTCTAAAAATAAATAACTAAATCATTACATTTTAAAAGCACCAAAGCCACTCAAAGATCATTCTGACTGAAGGGTTTGGTCCTTATCAATTAAAATACCCTTGGCGGCGCCTGGGTGGCTCAGTCGTTAAGCATCTGCCTTCGGCTCAGGTCGTGGTCCCAGGGTCCTGGGATCGAGCCCCACATCGGGCTCCCTGCTCTGCGGGAAGCCTGCTTCTCCCTCTCCCACTCCCCCTGTTTGTGTTCCCTCTCTCACTGTGTCTCTCTCTGTCAAATAAATAAACAAAATCTTTAAAAAAATAAATAAAATAAAATACCCTAACTCCAGAGCCCTTTGCCAGACTGAAGGAGCTCAATGTTAGCTCATCAAAAAACAACCAGCGAAAGCCCTCCAGCCTGCCTCCAGTCCACCTCTCCGGAAAGCCCCACTGGTTCACTGTAAATGGCATTTTAGCTTTACTACCATTTCTTCTTTAGTAATTCACACCTTGCTATGTGTGAATAGTCTCCATGACTGTTACTTGCTTTTGTGTACGTTACCATTTTATTGAGAGTTCTAGAAGGAATAGAAGATGGCTTCTAGTTTTAATGGGACTTCTATGCACTTGCTCTGGCCAGCAGGAACTGGATATGGGTTTGGCAGCCTCCTGCTTGACCATCTGGTGTGAATCTGGCCCTTGCTTGACCAGGACTGAAGCCCCAGCGTTCACCATTGGGCCAAGCACATCTCAGGCACTCAATAAATATCTGACTCATTGAATTTTAGAACAGAATTACAGCAGGGATATATTTTGCCCCCTCCTTTTTTTTTGTTAACTTGCATCATCATTACTTTAAACCATTTCTGGGTGAGCCCATGTCATGCTCCCACGCCCACAGAGCAGGTAGGTGTCTTCCTGTAAGCTGATGAGACGGTTTGACTATCCAAACCCAGGAAAGTCCTCAACAGGAGCAATGGCTCCAGTCACTTCTTCTAAAGCCACAGCTGTACCCAGGAGGCATCATGAACATCAGAGTAGCCTGTGTCCAACAATTCTACACAGCAGGTGGTCACTTACGTATGGCTGCGGGCATTTCCCACCAACTCATTCTGTGACGCTTATCAGAAGCATAGTCCTCAAATGTACATATTGCTGAGCTCTTTCTTCCAATGCCTGGTTGGGATTTTTTTTTTAATTAAACTGATAAAGTCCATGTTTCCAGGCACAAGTCCTTGGAACACTGTCCTAGTCCACAGTGCTGCATCGGCCCTCTCCAGAGAGAAACGAGGAAGGCTGATTTTGTAGGAGGGCGGCAATCCCATACGCTAACCAGAGCGCACAGACTCTCCGAGCGCCTGCCGCGCTCCGAGTACTGACCAGCAGTCACGTGGGTCTGCCAGCTTTAGTCGGCATCCCAGAACACCCTCCACCTCTGTTTGCTTTTGCACACAACAGTGCAGCTCCGAGTTCTCTGCTGCCTAACTCCCATCGAGAGCTCGCTCCTGAGAAATCACACTCATGCCTGATGGACATGCAGACCACCCACAACGTGAGACACTCCCCACTGTACGGCTGGGACAATCCAGGCCATCAGAGTGCTCGTCTTGGTCAGCCCGGGCTGCTATGACAGAATACCAAAGACGGGGGCCTTGAACAGCAAACATTTCCTTCTTGCAGCTCCGGAGGCTAGAGGTCCAAGATTGGGGCGCCAGCACGCTTGGGTCCTTGGTGAGGGCCCTCCTCCTCATTCACAGGCAGTGCCTTCTCACTGTGACCACCCTTGAAGGAGAGAGAGAGCTCTGGCCCCTTTATCCACAGCCAAATTGCAGCCGAGGTAATTTGCAATGTACACGGAAGCTGTACCTATTTCTATCCGGTGGCGTTAGGAAAAGATGGGGGAGTCAATCCTTGAACTAAATCTTGAAAGATGACTAAGTAACAATAGGCAGAGTCAGGGCAGCAGAGACATTTCAAGCAGAAGATGAAGCCAGAACAAAGGAATAAAACTCCGTCACACACTTTGGGACTCCAAGTGCTTCTGCAAGGTGTGTGGCACTGGTAGGACCAGAGGAAGAGGAGCTCACATTAAATCTGGGACAGAGCAGGCCACAGGTGGCCTTGTAAGCCGTGCAAGGCAAGCACGTGGGGTTCTGTTCTATGAGCAACAGGGAGCGGAGCAGACGGTGAGATACACTGATTTTCCACATCTTCCAAAGGCATTTCCTTACACTTTGCCAGTGGTGCTAATGCTACCGTGGGGTAAAAATCCCATCCACGAGGCTTCCTACACCTGATCACATGCAGTTTATACTTCCAGTTTTTAATGAGATCAGGCATGAGTGATGCAATCAGTGAGTCACTGGGACAAAGAGGGCTTATTTCTGTAGCTGAAAGTCTCCAAGAACCTTTAGAACATGTTTACACAAGGTGGGTAGTACATAAAACCAGTTTTTCTTAAACAGTCCAATACAGGCCACACAGACCCTGACAGTGAAAGAGATACAATGCCAAAAAACTGGTCACCGCAAATTTAATAGTATTTGCCAAAAAGTTAGACTATTATGCTTCTACCCAATCTGTTGTTATGTTTGTAGGCAGCTTAAGGGAGTAACATGTTAACATCACAATCGGACTCCCTGCTCCGCCGGGAGCCTGCTTCTCCCTCTCCCACTCCTCCTGCTTGTGTTCCCTCTCTCACTGTGTCTCTCTCTGTCAAATAAATAAAATCTTAAAAAAAAAAAGAAAAATAAATAAATAAAATGTTAACATCACAGTATTTTTTCAATCAATGCACTGTTTGAAAATTTAGGTGTCCTGGGGCGCCTGGGTGGCTCAGTAGGTTAAGCCTCTGACTCTTGACTTCAGCTCAGGTCACGATCTCACAGTGGAATCGAGCCCCAACTCGGGCTCCAGGCTGGACGTGGAATCTGCTTGGGATTCTCTCTCTCCCTCTGCCCCTCCCCACTCTGCTTATACACACGTGCTCTCTCTCTCTCTCTCTAAATAATAACAACAATAATAATAATAATAATGAAAATGTAGGTGTAAAATATCTCCAAGAGAAAACTGAGATTTATGGAGTGCTCAGGATATACCAGCCACTGTGTTCCACGCTTTTATATGCATCAGCTCAACTAAAACAAAACCAATAGCCCCATGAGGAGAAATTTTTAAGCCCATTTTAAAGATTAGGAAACTGAGGCTCACAGAACCCAGGCCACACGCTAGTGAAGAATAAACCCAAAGTTTCTAACTTCCATCCAGGGCTGCATCCGTGACACAGCCCATCCCCTTCTGGGGTCTCTGTGTGGAGGACAGGCGCTTTTCCTCCTCAGTCCCAATAACCTGCCTGGACCAACCCACCCAGCTCCACTGACAAAAGTCCTGACAGCCTGGGCCTCTAGATGCAGCATCAAAATCCTAGAACGTTCTGTTAGGTTCAGGATGTTCTATTATGCAAGGCTGCCTAAACTTAAGAATGATCCAGGTCATGATGAAGATGAAAAATTATTAAGAAAGGCTTTCCTAGATTTTAATTTAAAAAATTTGTACCATACACTTAATCCCAAATCAAATACATTCTACTTGAAGTCTTACACGCAGAAAGGCCCAGCAAGGACCCTGACTTCCTGAGTTTGGATGAGCCACGAGGAAGCAGAGTGCAAAACAAAGCTACAGCACACTTCCTCGGGGGCCCTCCATGCCGGGGGCTGCAGGTCTGCTCTGAGAAATTCCAAGGAGTAGCAAGAGCACCTCTTCAGGCCACGGCCTAGGCTTTGGGATGGGGCAGCTTGCCAACTGTGCCTGATAAACTACTCCATGCGTGCCCATCAGGACATCTTAAAATTCAAGGGCAGCCTGCTAGGGACTTCTGTGCATAGTGACCCTTTCTGTCCCACCTCTCAGGGGCACACAATCCTCACCTTGGCAACAAAACCATTTCGCATGGCACTGCTATGCCTGCCTCCAGGGAAAGGCAAGGAGAGAGCAAACCCGCAGTTACCAAGCACGGCACCATAGACTTTGACATGTTCTTTTCCTAATAACCTAATGCCGTGGGTTTTAAAACTTCTTAAGCAAACGGACGCCCGGGGGGTTAAAGCGACTTGTTCAGTAACTCTGTAGGCCCTCCCGGCCGTATTGCAATGCTGAGCGAAACCTGGGAGAAACGGCCGAGCCGGGAGTGCTTCAGAGATGGTCACATCTTCATCACGTGGTATCCTACAGTCACAGCACTTCTATGAACGGCAAAATGTTGAATGTCCACTGCTTTTCAGTCTTCAAACAAATCTTTCAGAAATTCTAAAATCATTCCATGAGATTAGCTCATAAACCCTTTTTAAGTATGCAGGGCGCCTGGGTGGCTCAGTTGGTTAAGCGACTGCCTTCAGCTCAGGTCATGATCCTGGAGTCCCTGGATCGAGTCCCGCATCAGGCTCCCTGCTCAGCAGGGAGTCTGCTTTGCCCTCTGACCCTATCCCCTCTCATGTGTCCTCTCTCATTCTCTCTCTCTCAAATAAATAAATCTTTAAAAAAAAAAAAAAAAAGTATGCACTTTGCATGTGCCAAAGGGCCCTCAGTCTCTCCAGCCCTGCGAGCTGTGCAGAGGGACTGGACACAGTGGCAGATACTGGGAGACAGGTCAGCAGCAGGTGCTCTGGGAATCCAAGGCCTCTTCTACCCAAGAGCAGATGGTGGATAGCAGGAGGAAGTATCGGGAAAGCTTCCTAAAAATGGGGCCTGTAATGAGTCTGAAAGCATGAGTGTGCACAGATTACAACGGGGAGGAGGAAGGATGAGTCCCGGAGGGAGCAGAGCCTCAGCAAAGGCACCACAGGATCCACGAGCAGCTACGCCCACTCCCGGGCTGCAGGGGCCTGAGACTGCGGGCAAGCACCGGAAGCTTGTAAGTACAAGAGGCAAGGTCAGGCTCGTGTCCTCACAGCAGAGGTCCCGGCATGGGCTCTGGAACCAGGCACACCAGGGTCTGCACCTGGCTCTGCCTCCTGACAGGCACATGACGACGGCAGGGCGGTGATGCCCCTGGCCCGACGCTCTCATCTACACGACACTTACACTGCCTGGTGCTGCTGTGGAGCTTTAATGACATAAAGAACCAGACACCCAGCCAACCCAAAATGGAAGCTCTTGGGGCGCCTTGGGGGCCCAATCCGTTAAGTGTCCGACTCTTGGTTTCGGCTCAGGTCACGATCTCCGGGTTGTGAGATCCAGCCCCGTGTCAGGCTCTGAGCTGGGAGTGGAGCCTGCCTGAGATTCTCTCTCCCTCTGCCCCTCCCGCAACCTACCCCACCCTAAATAAATAAATAACATCTTTTTTAAAAAAAGGAAAGTCTTGTAAAGATCTGTAGAAAATGCTGGCAGTGAAGGGCCCGATCTGCACGCAGGCAGGCCCGCCTTACCTGACAATGGGAAGTTTGGTGAAGGGCACTGGAGGCAGGGTGGGGCCGCCTGGGAGAGTGAGGAGCTCCATTGTCCCAGGACATTTGCATGTGTAGTTCTCTAGACTCTGAGTCACATCTTTCTTTTCTGAAGAGAAATTTAAAAAAAAAAAAGTTAATTAACAAAACCTAGGGGGCTTGGGCGTTTTTTGGGGGGGTGGGAGGGGTTTGAGCAAAATAAAATTCTTAACCCAATCCATGACAGTCCTTTGAGTCCAATCTTCAACAGAAATAAAGGGGCGCTGATCACAAGAAACAAAAAGAAGCAGCTTTAGTCACTTTACTTAAATAATCACTAGCAACTGCTCCATTTTAGAGGTATACAGGGAAAAAGGAAGTTAAGTTCCTGTCTTATAGAAGATTTCATTTCCCAAGAGAATAAATCCTTACCAAATTCCAAGAAAGTCAGTGGGCAGGCAGGACTGGTGAATCGGTATATTTTATTACCTGACAAATATTTTTCCACAAATTATTAGGTACCAAGCAAAATGCCAGGCCCTGTCCCCAAGGAGTTTACAGTCCATCTATATAACCGATATTTAAGGGAATAATTATACATCAATATTTTTGGTACAAAAACAGAGCTTTGTGAGATCAGACTGTTTTGCTCTGCCCCATCCCCATCCCTTCACTAGGAGGAAGGGGAAGAGGAACCAGAAAATGCTTGCTTATCGTCCACGACATGCTCTAAACACGTGCTTGCAGACTTCGTAACACTCTAGAGCTCAAGAGCACATTCCACACCCCAAGACGCATAATTACTCAAGACAAGCATTTCGATGCCCTGTCTGCAAACGGGAAGGCTGAGACCAAGCTGAGTTAAAGGGCTTCTCCAAGATCTTGTGTTGGCCCTACGCCCGTGGTCTTCTCACTGATCCCTTCAGAAGAATGAAGAGAAGCAGGGACTGGGGACAGGGTGGGACAGGGAGTTCACACCATCTGACCTCTATTTTCTCAGCCATGGCCTGCGGGGAAAGGTGGAGGGCTTGGGGACCATGGTCACAGAGGGACACAGCACTCCCACCCGGTGAGGCCTGGGGCAGTGGAGTCAGACCCAGGTTCATAGGGATTGGCTCAGTCCCTCCTTTGGGAGGTGTGACTGCCTTAGGGGAAGTCACTCAACCTCTCTGAGCCAACAGTTGCCTCTAAAGAAACTACTAGGGATGGAGAGAGGCAAAGCTCTAAAAAGCAGCAACTGCAGACGAGCACACGGTGTGCAGTGAGATGGCGAGAACTGGGAGAAACACGACAGAGTTGCCAGAGAACAGGCAAAGCCTGCAAAGTGAGGCCAGTGCTCCTCGAAGACCGAGGAGCAGAAATAACAAATATCCAGGCAAGGACACACATTTGAACTGATAAGCGGTGGCCACAGGCATCTCCTATGTCTGAACATCATTCTCGGGGGAACATGAGGGCATGAAAGCAACCAGAATTAATCCTGGATACGACACAGTAATGCTCATCCGCAAGATGAACAAAATTCTTTAAATATTGACATCGTCATTGATGTACAGATGATCAATCTCCTGAAGGGCTCCAGCTGACAGCATGCAAATGACCTAAGCTGCCTGATGTTATGTGCAGTGCTCCCGGTCCAGGTGTCCTATTAAGTCGAATTACGCCCTCTCAGTAAACCCCACTAAAGTGAAGATGGAAACGAATCTCCTTGCGAAGCTCAGTGCCACCTGCAAGGCTAGCAGGTTCCTTGGCTTAGCTACAGACTGGCTTCTCCACAGAGAAGAAGGGGTACGCCGTGAGTGCCAGCAGGGAGGCACAGCGGCCGCGGCTCCTCCTGCTGGGCCAGCTCACCAGGGAAGCCCCAGCCTTTGTGTTCGGGCCCCTCCTTTGGGTCTGCTCATTCTCCACGTGGGGGATGAACCTGCTGCGGGCGTCGTCGGGGCTCTGCAGAAGCTGGGGGAGAAGGTGCACATCTCAATATCCTTGATGTTAGTGGGGCCCTCCCTGCCAGTTGTGCCAGGGGGCTCCAGCCAGATCACCCTTCTCCTTATTCTCCGGCGGGTGAAATGCTAATCTGCTGCTGCGGTGGAAAGCCACCTGCCCCAGGAGCCAGGGAGGAGATGCGGGGATGTACTCAGCTCCTGAGACGATTATCAGCACATTCTCCTGCTCCTACCCTTCTCATCACACTGCCATCCAGAGCGCCTACACTTTCTGGAGCTTCTGCCGGGCACAGGAACTCAGGCTGCTTCTCAGCTTCAGGTCACGATAGTGCGGTTTCCAGAGTAAAATGCTCCTGGGCGATTGCTGGTGTGGCCCACCCACTGGAAAGGTCCCATCGACCTTTTTCCTCGTGAATTTGAGCTTCTGCTATACATTGTTGCCCAGATTTGTTATTTTATCAAGGATGACAAAATGGTGATTTTGTAATTCTTTAATTTCTCTGTACCTAAAACCCAGAATTTGTCTATAAGGAAGGGTTTTTTTCCTCATCAACCAATTGGCTACCCTGAGACACAGATGATAGAGTAAAGAGGGTTAGCAAACAGACTTTCCCCGTAATTCCTGGAGCAGAAAACTACCTCCAACAATGACCAGAGACTTATACATGACTTAGAATCTTTGCAAACTGGTGGATTTTTATATATTTGGTATTTCAATTGACTGCCATCATACTCTTTCTTGATGGTCAAACTGTCCCATCTTTGTCCAGTGGGAGCCCCTTCATGTTGAATCCTGTGTCCTTTAGATAAGGCCCCATTATTCATCAAAGTCTTGCTCCTTCTAGCTCATTTTCAGCCCCAGACCTAGAATCTTCTAGTGTGAAACAGTGTTTAGAGATCAGAATCTGGAGGCCGGGGTGCTCATTGCTACTAGATTCTGTCTCTCTAGACCTTGACAAAAGGGTCAACTTACAAAATTTTTTTAAGTGGTGAGATAGTAACTGATTTTCTTTAAATTTTGTTTAAGGTGTAGCAGCTAAAAATAGTTTATTGGACTACAATTTCCTTAAAGGGAGAGTCTTGTCATCTTTTTTGTTCCTCCCTAACTTGTCAAAAGTGCTCAGAAGACAGAAGGTGTTAAAGGATCTATGTGTCTGTTGGTTGGCTGACCTTATTTCTTCAAAAAGGTAGCACAGAATCATTCTTTGTTCAAGAGTAAAATAAAAAAGGGGCGTCCGGGTGGCTCAGTCGATTGAGCGTCCAACTCTTGATTTCGGCTCAGGTCATGATCTCAGGGTCGTGAGATCGAGCTTTGATTCGGGCTCCACACTGAGCGTGGAGCCTGCTTGAGATTCTCCCCCTCTCTCTGCCCCTCCCCCACCTCTTCCTCTCCCCACCCCCCCAAAAAAAGAATAAAATAAAAGAACAAAATGAACACATGTTCTCTGTGCACACGGTGCAGACTAGCAGCCCCGGAGCCGGCGACAACAGCCTCAGGACAGTGTACTGAGCTCCCCTGACGCAGAAGCAACGCGGGCTCGGCGTTTCGAGCATCCCACGTGGAAAGAGAACACAATGTCAAAACAGAACGTTACAACTCCTCATAAGTGGCTTCACAGAAGCAGGGTCAGAGTCTGGGAGAAGAGCACGCGGGAAACCTGATTTGGCCAAGAAGGCTTCATAAGGAAGAAGCAACACTGGTCTTTGTCAAGGGCCACCGGACCCCGGAAGCAGACACATAGGACAGTACTTGGAGGTTTTGCTGAATGGCAAGAATAAGGACATATGGCGACTGAAGAAATCTGATGTCCGAGGCCCACAGTGCAGGGGGGAAGAAAAGAGTAAGGACATAGAAGGAACACTAATATATCATCATGAGCTGTATGTACAGAAGAAAACCTGGCAGAGAAGCTGCCTAAGGCACGTGTGAGAGGGAATAGACTAAGATGGAAAACGTCAGAAGGGGTGACGGATGCGGGCAGCACAGGGACCCTGCAGGGAAAGAGCCAAGTAGTAAATGGCTCTGGCTGCAGTGGGGGAGGGTGACCCTGGCTTTGCAAGACAGCGACTGCCAAATATTTCACATATGCTTCCCACGTGTGTCCCTTCTCTGTGAGGCAGGACCCTCAGAGACTGACGTTTGCTGCAGGGACGGGGATGGACCCAGGTTTACCAGACAGACAAGGAAGGCTTCCTGTCCGGGGAAGGAAAGTAGAGATGCTCAGAGGCGAGAAAGGGGGTGGGGAGTATCATTATCCCCCTCTTGAAGGTGATAAACACTAGCTCAGCAACAAGCTGGGAAATGTGATTGTGGATTGATATGAAATGCTACCAAAATAACTTACTAATTTTTAAGTGTAATATTAACATTGTGGTCATATAGGAAAATGTCCTTTTTTTTAGTAATGCATACTAAGGAACGAAGGCATGAAATGAAATGATATCTTGGGGTTTTCTTTAAAATAATTCAGCAAATAAAAAAAGCAAGAGATGAAGTAAATGTATAGAAATCTTGCTAACCATTGACTCCAGTGACTGATAATGGGAATTCATTTTATTATTCTTTGTACCTTTATGTTTGAAAACGTCTCAAAGCAAAAATACTGAATGAGTTTGGGGAGGTGAAACGATTTGCTCAAGAGAAGAACAAGGTTGGAGTTCCGATCCGAGTTGACCGAGTCTTCCTGTCCCCACAGATCAGGTCTGACCACAGAAACCCAGTGTCAGGACAACAAACACCGAAGAACTCAAGGCCACAGTGGTACTAGCCCATGTTCCACAAGCCAAGCTGGAATGAAGCTTGTGATAGATCCGAACATTCCCATAAGCATATGATTTGGTCAGAGGGAAGTGATGACTCTTTCACCTATTTCACTAAAAATCAATTGCCGTAGTCTGCTCTGGCTGCCACAACAAAATGCCATAAACAGGCTGACTTACACCATAAGCACGTGTTCCTCACAGTTCTGGAGGCTGGGCGCCCCTGGTGAGAGCCCACGTCCTGGTCTGCAGCATACGCACCTTCCCACGGTGCCCTCACAAGGCCTTCCTCGGCGCACGTGTGCGTAGACAGAAAGAGCTCTCGTGTCGCTTCCTCTTCTCCTAGGGCGTTCATCCCACCTTCAGGGTCCCACCCTCAAGACCTAATGTACACCTGATCACCTCGCAAAGCCCTCACCTCCAAATCACCTTGGGGTGGTCAGGGCTTTGACATATGACTTAGGAGGGGGAACATAAACATTCAGCCCATAACATCACTATAAATCTTGTCCAATCTGGATCAGAACACCCAACAATTATTTGAGCCAAGCTAGAGCACCTAATGCCCTTGAGAGTTATTTTCCATCCCAGAAATCAAAGAAATCATGCAAAGAGAACGTTTGTAAAGAAAGTTGCCACCTAACTATATTGTTTCTTATAGGAGCAGAAGATCTGATCGCCCAAACTTTTGACCATAAAAAGAAGCCACAGGCCATGTGCCGTTTCAAGAGTTGTCACTGGCATAAAAGCCAGGACAGCACCATCTCACCGTTCAGCGCTTTGTGTTCCCTGTAAAGTGATAATCTGAGACAACCGTGTCTGAATTAAGTCAGTTACGATACTCTAAATAGGTAGAAAATGAAAGAAGAGAAAAGCAAAAAAAAAAAAGGGGGGGCCACCCTCTTGGGTCCCCTCCCTCTTCAGGAGCTTTGTACTATCACTTTACTATCACACAGTAAACCTTGCTTTGCTGGCAACAGAAAAAAAAGAAGAGAAATAAGCACATCTTTTCTTCCAAATATGAAAGAAAAAAACTAAGGAAGAATAAGAGAATACAGAGGAAAAAAGTACAGATGTGGCCCAATACAATCTGAAATTACACCTTTTTTTTAAAGATTTTATTTATTTATTTGACAGAGAGAGACACAGTGAGAGAGGGAACACAGCAGGAGGAGAGGGAGAGGGAGAAGCAGGCTTCCCGCGGAGCAGGGAGCCTGATGTGGGGCTCGATCCCAGGACCCCGGGATCATGACCTGAGCCGAAGGCAGACGCTCAACGACTGAGCCACCCAGGGGCCCTGAAATTACACTTTTAGAATCGATTCTGATGCCTCCACTTACAGAACTAAGAACCACACTTCGCCTTAGAATTGCTTTCCTAAGAATAATATTATTGATCTTTCAACATTATGACGCTGAGATCTCTTGTGGGTTCCCAATAAACAGGACCCTTTTGCCCATCTCGTTTCTAAATAAACTGAAGATAGAGATGACAGGTCATCTTTATCAGCGATACAGTCCATGTTGAAAGACATGACATGCAAGTCCTCAGGGACACCAGGAACCGGGCGGCTGGACCTTCCCACCCCCACACCCACCCCAACTCAGGCTGTGCTGAAGCAGGCAGGCCCCCGCCGCCCACCCAGCGGAGGCCCCAGCCCAGCTTCCAGCTCGGAGACGTGGACGAGCATGCCATTGCTCTGCGATATACACGTCATAAACAACAACTTTGAAATGTGCTTTACTTATTTTCTCTTTTCGCCATACAAGGCAATGTGACAGAGTGACGCAAAAGGCAACCACGTGACCGTGGGAGTGGGTAAAATGGGACAGCCCCTGAGGATCACAGGAGGGCAGTTCCTCAGAGTTACGTGTGAGCCACCAATCCCCCTTCTGGGCGGACACCCAAAAGAAGTGAGAACAGGGGCTCAAACAGACACTCGCACGCCGTGTGCACGCCAACGTGAATCACAGCGGCCAAAAGGTGGATGCAAGTCACGTGTCCATCCGTGAACGAATAAATAAAGTGTGGTCTGTACATAAAAGGGAACAGCATTCAGCCTTAAGAAGGGAAGGCCGTCCTGACCCTGCTATACAGCACGGATGAGCCTTGGGGCACGTGCTCGGTGAGGGCCCGCCACAGAGGGCCAACGACCGCATGAGCCCACTCCTAGGAGGGCCCGGGAGCTGTCCCGTTCACACAGACAGTGCAGGGCAGAGGCTACCAGGGGCTGGGGGTGCAGGATGGGAGTTAGTGTTTAACGGGGACAGAGCTGCTGTTTGAGAAGACAGAGTCCTAGAAACGCACGGTGGTGGTGACTGCGCAACAGTGTCATGTACTCAGTGCCACTGAATTATACACTTAAAATAGTGAAAATGGTAAATTTTATGTCATGTGTACCTTACCATGATCAAAAAAAATCAATGAAAACCATAACGATGATAATAGTGCGTGCCAGGTGTGACGTGGGCCCTGGGACACATAGTCCTGTGGGCGTGAGCAAGGGCGCCACAGTCCAGCAAGTCTCCTCGCTATTTAGGAGCGAAGAGACTTGGCTGAGCGAGCGGACGTGGGCACTGGCAGGGTGGTGGGGTGGCCGGCCCGGGGCGCAGGGGCCACGGGGCTGGGTGCACCAGAGACGCCGAGTGGAACGGAGATGCTGGAGCTCAGAGGCCAGCGACCACAGCACCCCAACAGAGTGCTTCAGACACGCCGAGTCGACAGTACGGAGGAGCCGCCCAGGAGGACGAAGAGACCCAAGATGGCTGGATGGTGACAAGGCAAGTGCGCTGGCAGAACGGAGGGTCCTGGGAGCCCTGAAAATCACCCGAGAGTAGAGCATACAGGTGACGACAGAATACTGGAGGGCCTGAGGACAACATTCTGGGAAACACTGAGGTCATGGGCAGGAAGGAAAGGAAGAGGTAGAAAATGAGTTCGAAAAGAATGCCAGACGTTTGGGCTGAGACTCAAGAAGCCAAAGGATGAGAGTTTGTGCAAGAAGAGCAATGGGGGGGTGAATATGACAGAGGCCGATGAGGACACAGAACTCCTGGGGGTTCATGGCACGTGTCCCGTCGAAGGAGACTCTGGTGGGCGCAGGAACCCAAGAGCAACCACTTCCAAAGTGGCAGGAACTGTGTGTGCAAAGCGTGTCCAGGCGGTCCGCGGAAGAGCCTGGCCTCGGTGGGGGGCCGTTGCCAGCCCTGTCTCCCTGCTAGGTATTAACACGCACCCCTCGATGAACTGCAGGACCCAAGGTGGGATACGCTGCTCGCGAGCAAGACTGGGATTTTAAGTCCAGGCTTCTCAAATCCAGTGCTCTTTCCACCACACGGAGCGACTTCTTTGGGCATTGCTGTGCCCATTTCACAGAGAGGGAGTCTGAAGCTTCATTCAGAAGGTCATGTGACTTTCCTGGGGTCGTTCAGACACTAAGTGGCTAAATTACATTCAAACTCAGAACTACGAGTTCAAACTCTCTGTTTTTTTCCATTTTGTCACACTGCCCACCCAAACTGCCCCAATATGTGAAAATATAGACGAACATACAAATATCTTGAAACAGCCAATCCAACATGTCCAGCAAGGTAAGCATCTTCCTTAGCAAAAAAAAAACCAACTCAGCTTTTATTCATTCTGCATATACATCCATACAGAATAATGGTCCAATTACAAAGGTCAAAACGGTCTCATGTGTCACCACTATAAAGATTAATGATCTGCCAAAACAGCAGATACTGAATAAGCCCTGTCACATACCAAGAAAACAAGCCCTTCCTCAACAGACTGCAGATGGACTTCGATAAACCCACCGTGAGCCACTTCAGCTGTCTCCTACCCGTATAACTCTGTTCTTGTTTCTCACCTAGTTTACATAGTGGCAGGTCAGAGTCTCTGATAAGCAATCATTCAAGTACACCAGGAGATTAAATATTTTCCCTTGTTCTTTCCAAGTATGTAAACATGTTCTACCAGAATGAAAGGCAAATACATTAAGCCACCAGCTCATTGTATCATCATCTATTTAAAGCACTACACCTACAAAATATTTAAGTATCTCTAGAGATCTTAATAAAAGACACAGAAGGGAAAATTATCTTAATAAAGGCTTCATAAATAATTAAAAGAATCATATCATATCTGCATATCCAATTATGAAGTAATAGATAAGCTATAGTACAGTAACAGGGCAAACTTACATAATCATTTAAAACGACATTTACAAAGAGTCTGCAATAATATGGAAAACTTCTGTCACATGGAACATCAGGATGCAAAACTATATTTATAAAATAAATTCAACTTAGGGATGCCTGGGTGGCTCAGTCGGTTAAGCGACTGCCTTCGGCCCAGGTCATGATCCCAGGGTCCTGGGATCGAGTCCCACATCGGGCTCCTTGCTCAGCAGGGAACCTGCTTTTCCCTCTCTCTCCCTCTGCTTGTGCTCTCTCTGTCAAATAAATAAAAATCTTTAAAAATAAATAAATAAATTCAATTTAAAGGTAAGTCCAATTTAAAAAGAATAGAAAACAATACTCAAAAACTACACTGAAATGTTTGTTAAGTGTTTGCCCATGCAGGATTATACATCATTTTTTCTTTTTCTGTTTATGTTTTCCAAGATTTCTAAAATGAGTATACACTATTTGTACAGTAAAAATTATTTCAAAAATACTTAGACGTGAATTTTCAAAGCAGTTTTATAAAGAAAAGTCGGGGTTTGTTTATAACTGCTCCTCGTGCATTTTAAAGCAGACAGCATCCTGGGCCACCTGGGTGGCGCAGTCGGTTGAACGTCTGTCCGACTCCTGGTTTTGGCTCAGGTCCTGATCTCAGGATGCTGGGATCGAGCCCCATGTCGGGCTCCACGCTCAGAGGGGAGTCTGCTTGAAATTCTCCCCCTCTCCCTCGGCCCCTCCCCACCCCCTGCTCTCACCCTGTCTCTCTAAAATGATCAATAAATAAGTAAAATCTTAAAAAGAAGGCAGCACCCTGAAATGTCCGTGGAGCGAGCAGCTGCTGAGGCCCCCTCGTTCTGACAGAGGCGGGAGTTCACCATACGGACGCGTGCAGCCTTTCCCAGCCCGACACGCTGTTCTCTCGGCAGTGCTCAGAAAAAAGAGCGACGGCAGCGACTGACATTTAATGAGGACTTACTATATGCCTGGCCTTGTGCCAAACACCTTACATATGTTATCTCATTAAACTGTCCCCCAAAAGCTTATGTGAGGGATGCCACTGTTGTCCCAATTTTACAGATGAGCAAACTGAAGCTTGAAAGATTTCCTCCTAGCTCAGGGTGCCTTTCACTTCTTTCACCAGGCTCTCACTCATAATAACGGGCTATGCTCCACCATCTCTCTTTCTTCTAAAACTGTTTCATATTTCACTCAACATCCCTTTAACCAACAAATATTGGGTATCTGCCCTGGTGTAAGGATGATCCCTACCTTAGACATTCAACCCAAATGCCACCTCTTCAAGGACAACATGATCCCCTAAGTCCTCAGTCTTCTTCTATGCCTGGTGGGATCTCCATTAATATATACTAACAAATGATTTGTTACCTGCTAGTATGTTATTTGCTAGTAGTAAAAGGCAACATAAATTAATTCAGTTCCGCATGTATTGACTACTTTCTAGGTAAAAGTGCCGTTCAGAATGATGAAAGATCAAAGGTGAATAAGGCATGGCCCCGTCCCCAAGGAGTCTGTGATCTGATGAGGGAACCAGAGCAAAATTACTCTCAGGACATAATGAAATCATGCCGAATTGAGAGCTAAGTAAGGTAAGGAGGAAGTGAAGAGGCACAGCATGGGAAACGGGGAAAGTAGGACAGAGCATGCTGTAATAGGAACAGCGTGGAAAACCACAGGGCACGCTTAAAGAACAGCAAAAAAGTCCAATATATAGGAAATACAGATTACGTAGATGGAAGTAAAATGAAATTAGGCTAAAAAGATGGTTTGGATCAGATTGTGAATGTCCCTGAGATGGAGCTAAGACTTTATTAAGACAGGAAGGGCCAGTCACTGCAGCTTCACAAGGACAGAAGGATGTGACTCTGTGCATTTCAAGGAGATATTTCTGGCTTCAGTGTGAAGAATGGATCAGGAGGAGCAATGCCAGGAAGTAGGACATGATGTGAAGAGTCCAAGAAATAGGTGTTGAAAGAGAAGAGGGATCCCACCTGAAAAAAACTCAAGCATTAGAATGGATACAGAACCTATCCAAGCAGTTAAGAGGATGTAGGATGGGCAGGACAATTTGGGGCCAACTCCAAAAGCTTTAAGCTTCCAAAAAGAACATGGTGACACCCTTAAGGAAAAGATAATTAAGTCAACTGGGGTTAGAGTGGATTTAGGACCCTATGATGTTCAGGGGACAGGCCAGCTTTCATGTGGAAATTACAGCTCAGAGGTCAGGACTGCAAATGTGACTGTGGGAGCAAGGCCTGTGTGAGCGGGCGGGGGGGAGCCATGGCGGGGTCACCACCATCGAGGCGGCGAAGCGCAAGATCCAGGGTCTGCCGCAGCAAGCCAAACACGCAGAGGAGGGGGCTGGGCACCAGCAGTGGGGAGTGGAGGGGCAAGGTGGGCCCGGGAGCAGGCTGAGGCTGAGACCCCACCATTCTAACCGTAGAATCCAGCCGGGAGAAGAGGAGCTGGACCGCACCCAGGAGCACCTGGCCACAGCCCTGCTGAAGCTCCAGGAAGCCGAGAAAGCCGCCGATGAGCACCAGCGAGGGATGGAGGTCATTGAGAACCGAGCCTCAAAGATGAAGAAAAGCTGGAACCCCAGGAAATCCAACTCCGAGAAGTCGAGCACACTGCAGAAGAGGCAGATGGGAGGCAGGAAGGGGTTGCTGGGAGGCTGCTGATGACTGAGGGGGCCTGGGAGCACACGGAGGAGCGGGCTGGGCTGGCAGAGTCCCGTTGCCAGGAGACGGATGAGCAGACCAGACCCGGCAATGTCTCAGCGCTGCTGGCAGAAAGCACTCTCAAAAGGGACACAAATACAAGGAAGAGACAAAAATTCTTACGGATCAACTCCAGGAGGCAGAGACCTGTGTGAGTTTGCCTAGAGATGGGTAGCCGAGCCGGAGCAGAGACCAGGGACAATTTGGAAGAGGAGCTGAAATGCACCAAGGAGGCGCCCCTCTGTGCCCCAGAGGTGCTGGGCCAGCCCCCGCCTGACCTGAGCAAGATGCGGAGCATCCCAGTCCCACCCAACCTGCCGCTGCTCCTCCCTCTGACCCCGGCTCCCCCGGAAGCCAGCCTGACCGAAGCTGGCCTTGAAACTGGGGCCTGATCTCTACCTGGAAGGCTGCTTTCTCCTCCTGCCACCTCTCCCACCCCAACCCCTGTGTCTTCGTCACCAAACGGACTCTGCCTCTCCCCAGATTCCAGTTGGGCTTGAGCCTGAGCACCTTTGGGAACATTTAAGGGAATGTGAGCACAATGCACAATGTCTTTAAAAGCATGCTGTGATGTCCACATTTTGTTGTTGCTGATGTAGCGACCATTTGTAAAACATTCCAAATAAGCCCACAGTTGTGAAGCGGCAGGCTAACCCCTGCCTCACATGTGGAAAGGGACCTGTCAGCCTACCACTCACGGCAAGAGGGGGGAAAGCGGAACGCACCTGCACTACTGAGAGCCCAGAAGGATTCCAGGAGAAGTGGCCAAAATCGTGGCTCGGGGTTTCAGCTTTAAGGTATCTTTGAGAGACTTTATTTTTAATTTTTTTTCATCAGAAGTGACCCAACAAATTCAGAGGGTGAGACCTCTCTCTGAGACCAACTCCTTGTCCTATCCTCACCCCAACCACCCACAGAATGCATCATGTTCCCCTTATGTTGAGGTGACCACTTACTTGCTCTCTCACCTCCTTGAAAGAAAAAAGAAATGATGTGTTTGCCACGGACAGAGCCTCTCCTCCCCCTTTGCTGGGTACGAAGCTGCTGTCTCTGAAAGTGCCATCTTGCTGTGCTTTATATCAGTCAGCTCTAGAGAAATCTCGAACAGCTTATGTACAAAACTGCTTTTACATTTTTTATTATTTTGCAACTTTGTTTCTCTAGGTTTGGGACACGTTGGCCACCCCGTCTGGCTGAGAACTCTCTACAGTCTGTGGGCTGACAGTCTGCTGATATTTTAAAGATTCTTTTCCTCCCCAATTCCCCTTTTTGGTGAGGTTTCTGTGAGGTCTGTTTGATGTGCACCCTGAAGCTCATTGGCTTAAAATGCACCCTCCTTTGGTGGGCTCTCTTTGGGGGCCGACTGAGAGAAAGAAACCAATAGTGCAACTGTTTTGATACTGAAAATTGACAAGTGTCTTTTTAAAATAAAGAACAAGTCCCTTCAAAAAAAAGAAGTAGAACTATAAAATCATGAGCAAATTTTTATTTTTAAAAGTATATTTTAAATATAGCAAGAGCTTAACTCTTAAATCCCCACCACAAATCTTCACAGAACATTTTAAATTTATAAACTCATTGACCCACTTTGTAATTTGTTTTTTAATAACCTTACTTTTCAAAACTCAAATCATTACTTTTATGTAATACTGATTTCATAATTTTTATAAACCAAAAATGTCTTTCCAGATGCTCATGTTTCTTCCCCAAGGAGAAGTGAGTGAAGTAAACACACTTCTGTGTCACATCCTTGAGGTAAAAAAATAAAAAAACCTTTCTGGGACGCCTGGGTGGCTCAGTTGGTTAAGCGACTGCCTTCGGCTCAGGTCATGATCCTGGAATCCCGGGATCGAGCCCCGCATCGGGCTCCCTGCTCAGCTGGGGGTCTGCTTCTCCCTCTGACCCTCCCCTCTCTCATGCTCTCTCTCTCATTCTCTCTCAAATAAATACATCTTAAAAAAAAAAAAAAAAGCTTTCTGATTTTATGACATGTGATCACAAGTTAGAATGTAACAAAAGATTCTGTTCTACAGAGATTTCTAGCTCCCAGATGGAGGAGGAGCCTGCCGAGCTTCTGGGTACCCGGCTATCCGCTCTTTCGACATGGAACTGGGAGACACAGAGGCAACATCAAAGTGAGGACCACGGAAGCATCTGGAAAATGTACAACTTCTCTCCCTTCCTGCCCTCCCTCAGCCTCATGACACGGTCAAATGGGAGACCGAGAGTCCGTCTCCCCAAGAGGGAGGCCCAGGAGGGCACCTGCCCCAGGCCAAGTTCCGACCTACTCTGACGCTGAGGAAGCGGCAAACCTTAATGCATCTTCTCTAGGCTGAGTAGCAAAGCAATGAGCTGGCAATCAAATGAAGAAGCCGAATAAATTCAACCTGACATCTTCCATCTCATCCGATCCTTGTCTTTCAAACAAATGACAGCCGTCTCCCAGCTGACAGATAAGCCGGGTACAGGGACTAAGCTGTGGCATCTGCCACTGGCGACAGAGCTCGGGGGGCCGGTGCCTCGCCAGAGCAGGGCAAAGAGATTTGGCATTCGATGAAGACCCATCGACGAGCGGGATCCTCAAGGCCAGTGGATAAGAGCACCGACCCCAGAGCCAGACGGCCGGGGTCCAAATCCCACTGCCTCCCAATACTACGCAGGAGGCCTCATGCACGTTAGCGCCTCTCTTTCACACCTCATTTCCTCGCCGTAAAATGCGCCTAATGGCCGCTGCCCTCGTGGGGACATTGTGAGGGTTCAGGTGGTTCCCACACATGGGGACACATGCAGGAACACATCCAGGGCCCAGCAAAGAGAAGGTGCCCATGGACTGTGGTCAGGACCTTCTCGGGACCCAGAAACCCTGGTGCGGGCAACACCGGTCCCTGTCTCCCTGCACCCTTGAGAAAAGATACAGAAGGGCACTCTGAGAAGATAAATTCCGGCTGGGTGAGTGAGGAATGAGTTAGTCAGGCTTCAGACGGCAGCACCAGGACACTGAGCACAGGTGATCTGGAAAGCGAGGACTGAGCACTCACCCGGAGAAGGGGGCCACCAGGAGGGCAGGAACAAACCCGAGCGGAGGGCCCACTGCCACGCGCTGTGCAGGTGTGGGTGTGTGGTCGTCCCGCCAGGGCCCGCCTCCCCATCGGCAGGTGGGCTGCCTGCGGTCCTGCGAGAGGCTGGGAGCACCGGGCACGTGGTCAGCGTGCCACACTCAGGGTGCTGCTGCTGACGCCATTAACTTGTCTCACTGAAGCCACATGTCAGAACAAAGGGAGCCAGAGGTAAGACCAGGAAAGGAACGCTTGCTGCAGGACTGCTGTGTGCCAGGGGCCCTACTGGGCACAAAGCGTGGGGTGCCCGTCACCCGACCGCAGAGATGAGTGAAGGTCTCTGAGAGGCTGACAGAGCGTTCCTCTCATGCTGCTCCCCCTGCCGCGTCACACGAGGCCCCACCGCAGGTCCCCGCTGCCCCTTCGGGGTCCCTGTGACATCGTGGCCTCTGGGGAGCTCGAAAGCCCAGGCCAGGAGCGAGTGCCCCCTCCTGTCACATCCTCCAGCACCTGCAACTTTTTATGTCATTGTTTTTTATCTTCTAAACCCATCGATAGCCACACAGACACTGCCCTTCTGCCGACTCTGGAATGCTCTCTTACCCCACCGTTGGCTTAGCCATGCAAACAGTAGAGCCCAGAGGTTCAGGAGAAATAAGTCCCTGGACCTTTGCATCTTCCTTGTTCCACTAAAATTATCCCCGGGGGTGCCTGGGTGGCTCAGATGGTTAAGCGTCTGCCTTCGGCTCAGGTCATGGTCCCAGGGTCCTGGGATCGAGCCCTGCATCGGGCTCCCTGCTCCACAGGAAGCCTGCTTCTCTCTCTCCCCCTCCCCCTGCTTGTGTTCCCTCTCTCGCTGTGTCTCTATCAAATAAATAAATAAATAAATCTTAAAAAAAAGAAAGAAACAAAACTCTGCTACGGAAAGAGAAACCAGCAGAGTTTTTAAAAAAATAAATAAATAAAAATAAAATTATCCCCGGAAGTGCATAAAACATGACTGGAACGTCAGGAAAGCCCACGGACACTCAGTGAGAACGTTCATCTCCACGACGATGGAGAATAACAAAGACTCACTGTGGTTAACCAGGCTCGGTCACCAGCCATGTTCCAGTTTCTTAAACCATCCTTAGAGTGGGCACAATCCAAAACCCCTGCCTCCGCAGAGCTTCCAACTGGCCACGGAACAGATGCTCAGCGTTGTCATCCTGCACTCTGGTTTCGGTATTCTGTGAATGGCACACAGGATCTCCTCCCCTGCAAAGGGGGTCGTCTGTACAGATACTCACCCAGAGAACAGTCTAAAGAAAGTTTCTGCATTTTATCTTACTGAGGGATATGCCATTTCTTTCCCCCAAATAGATCCCTACCACTGAGAAGTTGCTTAGTTAATATGAGTTTGAATTTATATTCAAATCACTTAAAAAAAAAAAAAAAAAAGATATACAGAAAAGCCTACACCAATGCCTCCTTCTTCTCCCCTAAATCAATGAAGCAGGGACACCAGGGAGATGCGATGGTGGCATGAGCCAGTTAACTTTTATTCTGTCCACATGCTACACACAGAAAAGAAGCTAACAAATATGGACCGCTGGCCATAAGAGACCCTGGAAAGTATGCAGCTGACTCATTTCAAACAAGTCAGCTCCATTTCAATTCCACTGCCAATTCTAAAAGGCAAGTGTTGTAACTTACTGCAAGCCACTTTGACCTCTTTGGGGTTCATAAAAATCAAGTTAGTGGGTAGTGACTAGCATCCCACGGGATGGGATAGACTGGATCATAGTTCACGTTCGGAGCTGAATTATGTCCCCTGCAAGTTCGTATGTTGAAGTCCTTGTGCCTGGTAAGGCTCTGGGAATATGACTGAATTTGGAGACAAGGCCTTTAAAGAGGTAATTATGATAAAGTGAGGTCACACAGGGGCCCTAATCCAATCTGACTAGCGTCCTCATGGGAAGAGGAGATTAGAACACAGACTCACAGAGGGTGACCGCATGAGGACAAAGGGAGAGGACGAGTCTGCAAGCCAAGGAGAAAAGCTTCCAATGAAACCGACCCTGCCAGCACCTCGATCTTGGACGCCCAGCCTCCAAACTGTGAGAAAAGAAGTTTCTGTTGTTCAAACCACCCACTGTGGTACTCTGTTAGGGCAGCGGAGCCGGATGACACAGGACAACTCACACAGGAAGAACAGGTATCACTTATGAAACATTTGGGTTTACGCGGACAGTGTATGTCTAATCTGGCTCATCATGGTCAATATAGTTTGAAGGTGACTGTTGCAATGATTACAGGTGAGCCCGTGAAGGTACTGGAGACGAGTCTTCACCTTGATTCTCTGCTCTCGGAGGTGCGTGTGTTGAAACACTTGTGCAAGTCAGAAGTAAACCAACAGTGACAATGACGGTTTTCTGAGCACATACTTTGTTTCAGACTCTTCAGAGACACTGTCTCCAATCCTTACACCAGCACAGCAAGGGAAGCATAATCCTCACTTTACCTACCCAGGAGGAAACAAGGCCAAGAAAAACAAGGCAATTCGATTTAGTGAGCACTGAGTGAGCCCCTGAGTCAGACTTTGTGCTAGGCTGGGGCTTCGGGGAAAAGAAGCCCCGATCCCAGCTGTCCAGCCTCACACATGCAGTCCGCAGACATGAAAACTCTCGACTAACATGCAACATGCTGAGCACTGTTATGTAAGTGTGGGGGAAAACTGAGAAGAAAGGCCTTTTCTGCTCCCGAAAGGAGTCAAGGAAAGCTATCAGAGATGGGGGAGGTTAGTGCTCATTCTGGGGAGTAGAAACCCTGAAGAAGAAGCACAGATGTGAACACAGAGGCTCTGTTCCGGGAACAGCAGCTAAGCCCAGCGTCTCCACAAAAGAGATGGGCTGGGCCAGACTGAAAAGCACACTGCAAACCATGCTAAGGGACTTGAACCCTAGTTCTGTACTATGGGAAGCCTTGCGTGCTCTCTGAGCGGAAGGTTGCTAGGGATAAATACCTGCTGTGGGAATATCCCTTGATACTCCAGGTGGCCAACCGGCAAGAAACGGGTCTCGGAAGACAAGAACATTCCTTGGGATGCTGCCATATTCTAGGCCAGAAATGGCCATGTCTGGGCTGGGCAATGGTACACCGGTGCGTGGTGCAGCCGACGGTGGGCAAGTGAACAGGACAGCAAGACACCACTCCAGTGCCGACAGCTCACACCATCTGGCCCACGGTGTCCTACAGAGGCGACGTGCAAAGGGCCCTTTTTGATACCACCCCAGGATGTTCTGTTTTGGTTTATCTAAAACTTGGCAAATTAGTATTTTCCCGTAACTGCTAAATCCACTAATATATTTGGGATTTTGACACACTGATAGTTTTTCTTCACCTCATTATTTTACATGTGTGGTTTCTCGACCAAGAATGCACTCTATTAGTAGGTACTTTGTACTATGTTGTACCACACAGTACTTATCTCTTCAAACAGAACTAAAAGGAAGTCAAAAGCTTCCCTTTATTTCTACCAGGTGTTGGTTCAACCCCTTCTATTTCTGAACAAACAAAAGGGATTGTATAAACTACAGTGGAAACAAATTATACCCCTTTGTTGAGGAGCTCCCACATAACAGCTCACAAGCTTATCTTCCCTGCTCCCCACCCAGGTGAAAAATGAAATCCATTCAATCAAAACTCTCCAAGAAACCACATGTGCCATCTGGAAAAAGAATACAAGGAGTAAAAAGCACGTCAGGAATGGAAACCATGAAGCAAAATGATACATATTACCTTGACAATTTAACAATTATGGCCTTCATTTTTGGCCAGAGTTCATGTTGTAGTTCTTTGCGCCTTGCTATATGCAAAACTAAAGGGTAAAAACTCAAATCTAAAGACTGTATGTGCTTCTTAATGGGAATAAGATACAACATGTAGAACTTAGAGCCCAAACCCTGTGTTTTCATCTGTTAGTCCATATTCTAGGAGACTCTCGACTGTTCGGGTCATATTTTACCCACAATCTCCAATTCCAAATGTATTCTTATTTTCAGTACCATTTTACAATTTACTTAGATTCAAAAAATGTAAAGAAGACATATGTTAAGTACGAAAGATGACCAGAAAAATATAATTCACAAAAGTCCAGGATTGCGGTAAGCAAGAGCGCGTGGGGGTGGGGGACACGGAGGTGGGCATGGCCGCACGTGTCTCATCCTGCCCCCAACATCGCACGTGCCCGCCGCCCTGACTCCCTCACAGAGGACTGTTTTGCTGACACACCAGCCTCAACCACCGCCGATTTCACGTCAGCCCCAGGCTCTCTCTTTTCAATGAAAGCATTTCACGAATCTGTAACTGTGACACCCCTTACGTAGTTTTGCATGACTTTTCATACACATACCTGTACAAACCACAAGAAATCTCACTGAGTGTCAGGCAACAAATCTGATTTGGGAAATACTGCTCCCACAGCCCAGGGGTACTAAGGGCCCCTGCCCACCCCACCCCCCGAGGGCAGTGGTTCTCTGCACTCACTTCCCAAGCAAACAAATAATGACTACAGAGGGGAAAAGGAAGATGTTGGTTTTCAGAAATGAGTGAAGACACAGAAGTTAAAAACACTCTACTAATAATTTCTACTTATCAGAGGCCTTTTCTCAGCCCACAGAGCACACCTGCTGTGCCGGCCTCCCAGAGGTCCTGGTGAAATGCACACTCCTGGGTCTTAGGTCCAGGCGGGAGCCTGGAACTGGCCCTGTACTTTCTGGGCTAGCTGCTGGCTCAGTGAGATTTTCTTTCAACATGTGAGTATTTCCCCTGAGGGCTAAGTGTTATTTGAACCAAATATCCAAATCCACAAGCAGCTGAGTACTGCACAAGAGAGGAGGGACTCTTGAGTTTCCAGCTGCAAGATAGAGGAATGATCCGCACTAACAGTCTTTAATCCTCGCAGTGGGCTCATGTGCCCATTTCACAAACAGGAAAGAGGAGGTGGAGGGAAGTTGGATGACTTCCTTGTTGGACAGTGAGTGAACAAACACTGAGTGGGCACCTGCCATGCACAGTCCTAGGTGTAGGCAGATGTCCACCCAGGACAGACAGGTCCCTCCCCCAAGGAGCTCGTGTTCCAGCAAGGAGGACGGCTAGCCGTAAAAAGGCAAAGAGATACAGGGGGCCATGAGGCAGACTGAGACGGGGTGTCTGAACTCAGGCCTGAGGGGTACTGAAAAGGCAGTCGCACAAACATCTTGTGGAAACGATTAAAGCAGAAAGACCCAACGCATAGTCCTGGAGACAGGGTGGAAACGAGCTTCCCTGGAGAGACAACAAGGAAGAGCAACTATGGCTGAAGCTAAGTCAATGAACGGAGCATGGAGGGTGACTGTTCTGGGGAACTAAGGAGGGGAAAATGATGGGAGCCCATGGACGGTTTGAAGCAGAAAAGCGACAAGGTGGGACACTAGGTGGAGGACTACAGGCCAAGGAGACCCCTGATGGCCGGACAGGGCAGCTGAGGCCTCGCAGTGGTTTCCACTGTGCCTGTGAGGACACACGAGTGGTGACAAGTGGCCACGTCTGGGCTCTATTTAGGAGGTGAGATCATGAGAGAGTGAGGAGGAGGACCAAGGAAAGGAAAAGCAGCGGCAGTGAGTCCTGATGACACGCCCACACGAGGAGGGGGGTTTCTGAAGGAGGAGGCCAGAAGCAGCAATAGGAAAGGCCGGCACCCCGTCTCTGGGCCCGAGGCACTTGGGGTGTTGGGGCAGAGGCAGGAGGCACTTGAGGGACGGCAGGGAAGCAGTGCCCTCAGGGGTTCCTGGGTGGGACGTGCTCTGTCGTGCGGGACTGGCTCACCCCGGCATTCGGCTCTTGTTCCCTCAGACTACATGCGAAAGACCCATGGGGCGCAGTCAGACCGGAGGCATGCCCACACTTCCAAACTCCCGCGCTCAAGCCACTAGCTTGATGCGAGAAGGCTAAGGGGCCACTCAGGGGAAAAACGAGGCTGAGGTGAAATAGGGAGTTTGCGATCGCAGACCCTGAGTTCCTCCGGCCACGGTGGAAGGGGCCACAAGAGCAAGAGGGCAGGGAGGTGGGGCCTGCTCCGGGGGACACAGACTGTATCTCTGTTTCCAACGTCAAGGTCCGCGGAGGAGATCACATCAAATGTTTAAAACATTCTCCTGCTACCTTCAGCTTCAGTCCAGGGAAGCACTTGTGGGAGACGTCCTGACCCCTTTAAGCCTGCCAGACACCAGCCAGGTCTATGAGGGCACTGGACTGATTTTAGAGTTAGCTGTGCATACATCCTCTGACAAGGCTAAAGCTGGGTTCCAGACTTGGCTTTCCCTGAATAACTGGGCATCTCAGGGCAAACTACTGGGCATCTCAAAGTAGCGGGGACCTCGTCAGCCCAGTAGCCGGGACCCAACCTGCCTCCCAAACCCAACAATGAGAGCCAAATGAGCCAAGAGACAGGAAAGCACCCAGAAGACTGTAGAAGAAGTTCATGTGAGAGGCAGGCAGTTAGTATACAAACATGCAGGGAAAATACTCAACCCTGCGAGCTACCAAGAAAACATAAATTAAAACAAGAAGGTAGCCTTCTGGACATATTGAATCAACAGCACTGCTGCCATCAGGATAATCAGAACGATGCTTTCAGAGGCAATCTGGCAATATGCTTCAGCAGCAATAAAAATGCTCAAAATGACTGATCCAATAAGCCCTCTCTGGATAAAATCTCCCTCCTGCTAAAGAAGCCAAAGATCTAAAGATGTTCACCATAGCATTGCCCAAAACAGCAAAAACAGACCAGATCAAGAAAGCAAGCAAACAGAAGAAAAGTATTTACTATTAATGCATTCCACAAGATGTGAGCGCCAACCCATGCCCACTAGCTAGCCATGGGGCACAAGGTTCTCTTTGAGGTGCTCACCATGCTTCAAAGTGGTGGTGAGGACAGGTGCCCATATCTGGGAACATACTAAAACTTGAAGTGTACACTCTGAGTGGGTGAATCATGTGCTCCATGAATTAAGCTTCAATAAAGTTGTTTTTAAAAAGAGGAAAACAGGGGCACCTGGGTGGCTCAGTCGGTTGGGCAGCTGTCTCTTGATCTTGGCTCAGGTCATGATCTCAGGGTCCGGGGAACAAGCCCCACGTCGGGCTCTGCACTCAGCAGGGACTCGGCTTGAGGATTCTCTCTATCCCTCTGTTCCTCCCCCCACTTGCGCACACACATGCATGCAAGCACTCTCTCTCTAAAATCAATCTTTAGGGGCGCCTGGGTGGCTCAGTCGTTAAGCATCTGCCTTCGGCTCAGGTC